>NW_025999968.1:50277797-50366998 GCF_001458135.2 Marmota marmota marmota | reverse complement strand
ATATATATATATAATATGTATATATTATATATATGTTTATTAAATTATTGGTGGCTATAAAGAACAGTAAAGGTATGCATTCATAAGATAATTATAAAATTGTTTATTTTCCACATGCAGGAATAATTTTTTATAGTATTTGGCATTTGATGAAGAAATATAAGAAATTTATTTCAAAAATTAAAATACAAACCAATTATGATGGCATCCACCTGTAATTCCAGCTACTCGGGACACCTCAATGGAGTATTATAAATTTAAGACCAGCCTCTGCAACTAAGTTGGGCCCTATCTCAAAACTAAAATTAAAAAAGGTCTGGGTAGGTGAGTTAGTAATATGAGTGCTCACCCAGCATGCACAAGGCCCTGGATTCAATCCCTAGAACTTCAATAAAAAAATAAAAATAAATGTGCTAGTGGTTTTATTGATTCACTTTATTTTTATTTTTTTTTAGAAAGAGTGAGAGTGAGAGAGAGAGAGAGAGAATGTTTTAATATTTATTTTTTTAGTTTTCGGCAGACACAACATCTTTGTTTGTACGTGGTGCTGAGGATCGAACCCGGGCTGCACGCATGCCAGGCGAGTGGGCTACCGCTTGAGCCACATCCCCAGCCCCTTATTGATTCACTTTAAAATTCAAATATTACTGATGGAGATAGAACATTTGCTCTACATTTTGATTTGCCATATCTTCATTAGTACTCCAAGGTCGAAGCTAGTTATTCCTCATATAAGGATTCAGTTGATATTAAAACTTAGGCTAGATTTCATACACAAAGTCAAAGCATAGGGAAGTGATTTTGTATTTAACTAGGGAGCAGAAAAATCCACTTTGTGAATACGTTGTACATTTTAATTATCTACATAGTATATATTCGAATAATTGCCATTCCTTTCTTTGATGTTCTGTTCCTTACAGAACAATAGTACCACTCAGAAGGAATATTTTAGTGTGCCTTCGAAAGAAAAGGTAATCCACTTACCTACAAAATCATTCCCAGCCTACCTTTAGGTATTGAGTATCTGGTACCTGAAGGAATACAAGAAGTGTGTTGTGAGTATCAGTTTTTAAATTAAATTCTCAATTTACTACAGCTAGATTCTTTTAGAACCTTGTCTAATTTTATTTTTCATGCTTGCAATATATGTTAATTTGCAAAGTTGTATTCAAGTGAGCTATGTGCTGGGAAACAAAACCAAACTCAAAAGACTTAATTAAAAGAGTAGGAAAACTGAATGTAATTTTAGATATCAGAAGTCTGACCTATGCTGGCCTATTATTTCTTAATTTATCTGATTTATAAAGACTCAATTTTTACTTGAAATACCCTGGGGAATGATTACAGATGAAGATATTTTTTTAAATGGTCAAATCAAACTATTAAGAACGGCAGCAATTTGAATTAATTGTGTTCTCTGTGGGCCATGCAAGGAGGTCTACATGCCCAACCATTCATTTTCATTGTGAAGTACATGGGAAAAACTTTGTGCTCACGTTTCAATAGCATCATTCCATTACACTTCCATATTAGTTTGAATCTGTCACATTTTTCCTCTAGAACACTGATATTCAACCAGGAGTGACTTTTCTCCCTCAGGGGACATTTGGTAATGGTTTGAGATATTTGTTTGTTTCTACTTGTATGGGTGGGGAGCACTACTACTGCCATCTGTGGGGTGGAGGGCAGGGCGGGCAGGCTGCTAAACATCTTACAACATACAGGACAGTCCCGATGACAAAGGGTCAACCAGGACAGAATGTCAAATGTTCTGAAGTCAAACTTTAGGATAGGAATTATGAAAACAAACCTAATGTAGATTTAGTGTAGATCTTTCTGGAAACCTTGCTCCAGAGATATATAGATAAATATAACAACCAATCACATGTTCTCCTATAGAATGGACAGGAACAACACATCATGGGAATGTTTTGCCTTGGTTCAGGGGTGTAGCTTTTTGTAATGGTCTTCTTGACCAGCATTGTGTTACTTCTTCTCATAACATGTTCATCTGAAATATGGAACAGATCCTGCAGTGAACTACTGAATCCTCATGACCCTCTTTTTGAATGTCTGTGATGGGTAAATACTCATGAACATAGTGAACTGTCTGTCTTCTTGGAGCTTACAGTGTAGAAAAGTCACCTAGATATGAATTAGATGAGCACACAGATAAATATTTCATTGAAAACTGTGAACAATATTATGAGTGAGAGGGTCATTATAGGAATAACTGACAAGGTTTCAAAAAGTCAAAGGTACTCTCCCAATGTAAGAAATCATTAAGTTTTCTGAGTAAGAGAAGTACAAATTGACTAAGAGACAAGGGAGAAAATTCCAAATAGAAGACCAGAACATAGAAACTCAAAGATGGGAAGTGTGTCTTCATTGACAATTCAGCTCTTTCATCAGTGCTTTTTGATTGACTGTCTGAACACACTTGAGTGTAATGTCTTTCTCTAGTGACCCCTTTCCAGGTAATAGGGAAAATAAAGCTAGTTTTTTGGTTAAAATTGAAATTTTATTTAACCAATAGCTATTTTCCCCAGGGACAAAGTTTAATTCTTCTCTTTGAAGACATAGAGAAATGAGATAGAATGTTCTTATCATCCCCTGAGTGATGATGAACAAAGGGACCAAAGAAGAGAAGTCCTTGGGGGAAAAAATCAAAGAAAAATATTTCTTTTTGCCTAAATCTTTGTTGATTCTCATTCTATTCTGCCTCTGATCTAGTCTCTATAATGTTCCTCTCCTGTCCCCTTCCCTGATCAAAGAACCCATGGAATCAAAGAATGTCAGATTCAGGAAAGATTCTCAAATTTATTTTTATTTTTTACAAGTTAAGGAAACTGAGGCATAGAGAAGTCCTCAATCTTTAATATCTAGTGTAACAATAGATACTGTCCTGCAGTGTGTTGGTCCTGCTAACAGATGACAGAAACTCTTCAAAACGTTATGCAGGTTTAATCGACCTCATTTTTAATATGGTTTAAAGATGAGTCAAATGAGAATATCTAATATTAAACCTGTGTAGCTAATTACACAGCAAGCAGAGTATTATTGCCAACTATTAGTGGTTAGAGGAATGCTGCCTTTGCTCTGTGAAGAATTAAGATGAATAGGTTGTGCTGTATGTCTCCAGTCTTCCCAAGCTCAAGAAGATAAAACTCACCTGGAACATGTTGCCTAGGTGTGTACTTGTGAACCACCTTGAGATTGACCTCTACTTCATAGATTGCTGTAATATTTCTTGTGAAGAGTCTAGAATGTATCCTCTGGGTGCATAGATACTAATCTTCTGTGGTGGCTGTGGCCACACTTCCTCTAATAGGAGATGGTTTCTCCGGTAGCCATGATGGTCATTTTTCTCTATTTGCCACTTCTGATCCCCTCCACTATCCTTGAACCTCCTTTGACCCATTGGAGTTGCAATCAATGTTATTATTGCCTTCTGATTTCACATTGCTTTTGGCCGATGGAGAACACCATCAGACTGGAAGGCAGGAGTGGAATGTGGTTTAATATTTTTTATTTCTTTCGCTCCCTCTATGTCATGATTCCCCATGTCATGATTCCCCATGATTTGCTGTGGCTAAGGCCCTCCTCTACAGGTCTTAACTTACTTTGTGTGTCTGAGTGTTTGATGTACTTGTTCCTTCAGCCCCTGGATGGATAATTTAATGTTAGTTTACAAGTCTTGCTAACCCAAGAGTTACTCACTATCCTTTGCCCTCTTCTTAACCTATCACATACTTATAAAGAACAACTTTATCAAACACTCTTGAATCACCTCCAATGGAAGTGCCATTTGCTTTCTACTGAAACATTGACCTAGACAGAGGTTTGATGCAACAGGGCTGAAATGTCTCAGAACAATAAAATTGTAAAGATGATGTAAGTGTGTAATTTAATATGTACATCAGATGCTTTTCCATGTTCACACAATCATTTCAGCTAGGTTTTACTTCATATACCACTTTAATAACACAATATGCACGTTGTTTCTTGATGTTAATTTGTTCATTGTTCGGTTATTTACCAGAGAAGGTGAACTTTGATGACTATATTTGTTAAATATTCTCTCCCAACTCACACACGCCAGAAAAATATGACACATTGATCTTGAATTCAGTGATTTTCAATTTAGAGAGAAGATATATAACATATATTGGTGAATATTAAATGATTCAAAGGCCCAATTATGAATTTCATGCATTAAAATCTTAGCTCCTTATCGCATTATATGTGGAGGAGTAGAAAAGTTGCCTGGTTTCTCTTGGCTTCCACTTTACTGTCTCGGAGATGGAATTGGTTATGTCTAGTCACTAGGATTTTGAGAAGATTAGCTGATCTCCCATGGGAATAGAGACTAACGCAGCCCTGGGACATCATTGACACTTAAGAAAAGTTCACTGTCATGATTATCGTTATCATTACTTCATTTTCACATGATGATTTTTGGTTTATAAAGAAATTTATATATTGTTATCTTAGCAATGCTACATAGTAGCTACTGTCAACATTATGTCCATTTGGGGGATGAGAGAATATTAAAACAAATGATTCATGCAGAATCACAGAAAACACATTAGTGATAAGCTAAGCTCATGGATTTGGGACAATTTTTATCCTATAAGACACTACAGTCCTCAAAAAGTCACAAAATACATATTTTAGATTCTGTGAATTTCATTTATAAGGTTAAAGTATCTGAATTTTTGCTGCTCAAGGGAAACATAATACATTGACTTGACTGCACTAAATCAACCTGTGGCAACAAGTGTATAGAAAATCCTTGCTATACACAATAAAATCACACCTAAAAAGATAAGGGTTCATTAAGAAAGATAAAGTATATTTGAAATAGGTACTAAATTCAGGCCAGAGAGTTTTCATTTGTTCAGTTCTATACTATAAGTCCATTATTTTTGCTTTTTAAACCTAAAGAGGGTCTGTAGAGTTCAGAAATGAGAACTCTACTTTAAAAATTATTTCATTTTCATAAAAGCTAATTTAAGGGGAAAGTGGTTGTGAAGCCATTCGGAAATAACATAACTTTGAATAAGAATGTTTAATCCCAGCTATGTGGAAGTTCTGACATGGTGCATTAGGATAATAAATATCAACTGAGGGACAGATGCTGCTTATTTAGTCAGTCAAGAAACTTTTGCATTGTGAATTATTTTCTTATTTTGCTCCCTCACCATCCATATGTTAAAGGAACTTATTTACATCTGCTCTGTGGAACGTACACACTGCTATAGATCCTCAGGGAGGGAGGAGGACTGATATCAGGCATGGGAATTTGGGAAGACACTAGTCAGAACTTGGAACTATTTCAAAATAAATAGTCATGTATTTTTTATAAATTAAAAACACCAAACAGTTTTATTTGTAGATCAGCATAAGAAACCTGATATAGATACAAGATCTGAGTTCAAATTATTAAATGCTTTGTCTCATTTTCTATATTGATGAGAAATAGTAAAACTCCCCACACCATAAATTTGCTATAACTTGTGTACATTAGTTTATATAAAATTGTCTCCATTATCTAAAAGTTTATCATTTTAATAAGTTTTTGTAACCAAATACTTTTCATTTATTTCATTGTGTTTGTAAGGGTTTATTTAAAATTGTGTAAGCATAAGCATATTCATAAATTTTTACTTGTATTTTCACTTTTTCCCCAATTGTCCATTTTTGATAATTGTTTTAGCTCAGTTGTGTACTACTTATATTTCCATGTAAAACATTGAAAACACTAAGATATTTTAATATCCCTAATGGGATTTCATTTAATTTATTTGTATATTTTGGAGTTCCAGGGTTGAACCCAGGGGAGCTTACCACTGAGCCACATCTCCAGTCCTTTTTAATATTTGGATGCAGGGTCTGGCTAAGTTGCTTAGAGCCTCGCTAATTTGCTGAGGCTGGCTTTGAACTCACGATCCTCCCCAGCGGCTAGAATTATAGGCGTGCACCACTGCACCTAGCCCTAATGTGTATTTTAAACATCTTCCAGCCATATGTAGTTCATCCTGCCAGGGTTTTATTTTATTTATTTATTTATTTTTGTTTCTTTGGTTTGCATTTTGTTTTCTCTGTCTCATCACTTCAGTCCTTTCTGCTTTTACTTTTATGTTTGATCTTCTGGTAACCAAATTCTCAGTCTCTCAATATCCTGTTGTTCTCAGTATTTTGAATAGATGAAATCTGAATATTTATGCATAGCAAACTCTAGGTATCAGTGAAGGCTCCTTTGGTATCATCCTATGAGATTTGTCATATATTTACATTTATCTGAAAAGTTTCTGGTCTTACATGTTTCAAACCCAGCATACTATAAAATTGAATTGCCCAATACAATAAAAACATCAGGACCAGGGTGGCTTTTTATTTTAAACCAGTAAAGAGCTAATCCTGATGTTTTTTGCTTTTTTTTTCTTTGTGGTTTGAGGGCTTTTTATTGATGTCTTTAGGGGACAGTGTCCAGAACTGAGCCACGGACTGAAGGCTATCCCAGTAGAAAAGCAGACTCAATTCCGACCTGCCAGGGCACAGGTGGATGAAACCAAACACAGGTGAACAAAAAGCATACATTCAAATAGTGTTAAACGTTATGAAAGAAACAGCTGAAATTCATAGAGACTGGGTAAGTGAGTTATGAAGGGAGAGTAGGGAACAGACTTGATAGAACATAGCCAAGGAAGCAGCTATGTGTGGTAGCCAGGGAGGAGAATGAACCAGAGAACAATAGGAGAGTGTATTCTGTATACAGCCCAAACAGAGGTGAGCTCTTGGTGTGTTTAACACCTGAAGGAAAGCCAGTATGGCGGAAAGGTGTGAGGTCACAGGGACAGCTCATGCTAGACCTCCTGGAGCAATGGCCTCAGACAGCTCTGCAAATCTGAGGGGTTCCAGGCTGTAATTCAGCATCAATAGATCTAAGGGAATCTGTTTCCAGATTCTTCGTTTCTATATTTACTCTCTTCTAAAATCAATCCCACTGAGAATGCACCTGTGCTCTGTGGGCTCTCCTATCCCCCCTCTTCCATAATTGTCTTCTTCCAATTTAGTGAAAGAAAGCACACCTGTCATACATTTGGAATCATGCCTTGGCACAGTGCCCCAGGGCTAAGTGGATGTGGTGCCCCTGAAGAATAACCCTGGAGGAGCAAAGCAAGAAGCACCAATGACAGTTTCTCTTTCTTTTATCTAGTGAAACAGTCGTGACAACATCTCTGCCCATCCATCCATCCATCCGTCCGTCCATCCATCCATCCATCCATCCACTAGTTCATCTTTCCTTACCAATTACAGAGTTAGATTTCAAAAGTAATCTCTTAGGGAGGTACATAAAAGTGTGTGTTCATGTGTGCACACTTGTGTGAGTGTGTGTGTAGGTTTTAAATAAATAATACTCTATTTTTTAACGGAAATTAAGTTTGTTTTGGCTGATTGGCTTGACAAAGAAGACTAGCGCTAAAAATTAACAGCATTATTGATATGTTCCAAAAAGTGGAAAACATAAGTTGTCAATTCCAATGATTCTGTGAAAATATCTACAGCACTAAAACAAGATAAAATGCATTTGCAATTACATGTTTTGAAAGAAATTTTCTCCTAGTGAAAAAATTTAATACTAGATTTAAATACCACCTTAATCTATATGGCAAGACCTAGTTTTTCAAAAATGATTTTAGGGATAAGTCAGAAAAAAAAAAAAGCTTAAAAACCATTGTCCTCAATAATGGCAAGGGGTACTGTACGTCTGAGGTCTTGAAAGTCAGCTGAGTGGGAAACAGTTGAAGAGTTTTATGTAGAAGAATAAACAGTTTCAGTGTAAAGACTTTGCACATAGTAGGCATATAGCAAGTCACTGTGGAATTGGATTATGTAATTACTTAAGCTCTGTACTCTAACTTTTGCATAAAAATAAAAACATGGCATAAATTATTATTCTTAAAATGTCAGTGATTCAGAAACTTTAACCAAATAGCAGCAGAAACCGTAAATATCAACCTGCACACTTGACCAATAAGTGAAACTTGTTTAATCATTCATTTTCCTCAGTTTCAGTCACAGGGCTTAGTACCTCATCAAATTGGAATGAAGACAAGTTTTAAAGTTGGTCTATTTTGGGTGCCTGATGTCTGTGGAAAATGGCAAAATTATCAAACAGAACATCCTTTCTTATCCTATGTTAAAATTGGATGTCATTTTTTGAATGTTTAGGTGTGCAAATAAAAGCACACTAAATGATGCACTGAAAGCAAGTGTCTTAAGTCTTAATCAGGATGAACAAAGTGAGAAAACATCAGATTCATATTGGTTACAGGAAAACACACAAACATCAGTTTTTCTGGAAAGAATTGAGATTGTGATGTATAATTCCATTGGTTTTGCAGAATTTGTGTGTGTGTGTGTGTGTGTGTACGTATGCATGAGATGTTATATATAACAGATGTGTGTGTATCTGTCATGTACTCTCTATATATAGTGATATATATAGTGTTATCAATAAGCCAATTCCTATGCTAGTAAAAATGTTATCTTCCTGTTATGCCACTGCCTGAAGTTATGTGTAGCTCTTTTACAACAGCAAACCAGGAACATTGGGTTTACATATATTAAACTCAGTGATATTTAAGGCTTGGGATTTTAATCCAGTTTGGCTTTCTTACTGTCAATTGCAAATAGGGCTCTTATAAGAGATTTAGTCACAATAAGATGAATGACTATCAGGAGAATTGTTTGTTGCCTTGTCTCCATGTTGTCACTACTGCTATTTCATTGTTTTATTAAATAGCCTCTCTTCTTATAGAGTCCCTTCCTTTAGCCCCTCTACTCCCATCCCTGTCTTTCCTCTCTGTCTTTCCCAGCTCCATGTTTAGGGGCAGAAGTTCAAGCAGTGTTAGCCTCTTTGGTAGTGGTGTTATCTTCTTAATGTGAGGATATTAATAGACTCGCCACATATTTTAGCTGATGTATTCATTTAGATTAACTTTTCTATTTATATCCCCTCACCTTTTTCAAACAGAAGCATGATTTTACCTGGATCTTACTTTGAGTTCTTAGATGCAAAAATTGCAATGATAACCTGCCATTTTTTTCATGCATGTTCTGTGCCAGGACTCTACCACATTGCGTGTACTTGCAGCACTGTGATATGGATACTTACTTTTTCTATCCTGCATATTAGTTTTCTATGTAAATGTCACATTAGGGCCTTTCTAGTTCTGTATAATTTTGCATGCATTGCCTTCCTATTAATGTTTTAGAGAAAGGAAAACAGCTCCTTGGCTCATAGGTCCTTGGTCTTTGGAGTAGTCCTTCACTTCACACACACACACACACACACACACACACATATGTGTGTGTGTGTGTATATATAATTTTTAGTTTAAACTATCAGTGTGTGTGTGTGTGTGTGTTTGGAATATAGCATGAAGTTTTAATGTTTTTTCTCCCAGAAAGTTGCTAGAAAGTTAAAAAATGGTTTTCCAGATCCACAGAGAAAGGGTCAGGGATCTTGATTAAGCCCCGATTTTGTGCTGGGTTTTCAGTCTGGGCACTTTATGTACATGACACATTTAATTGTCACAGATATACAGAGATGGTGACTGGTGGTTCAGAAAGGTCAAGTAACTTGCTTGTGAGCTTATAAGGCACAGCACAATGATTTAAATTCAGGCAGAGCCTATGGTGGTGGCATTTATTTTTATTGCTACTGTTGTTAACTTTGTGCCACAAGATTTTCTAGCAGTAAGCACTTCATAGGATGGCAGTCTTGAGATATGGAACCAGCCATCTTGACTTTCTCCGGTGGGAGGAGGAGCTGACGTTGGAAACTGGACTAACTAGACAGTGTATGTAAAAATATCCTACAGCACAATGCCCATGTGGCCTTCAGTACATACACATGAGGCCTTCAGTACATACTGGGTGAAAGATCGAATGAATGATGAATTAATGATTTAGATAAATCAAGCTAAAATAACCCCCTAGAGAGTTTAGCCTATACATTTATAATGACTGGAAATATAATTTTCAAGTAAATTACATAAGCTGAAGCACCAATTTAAAAAGAGAGATGAGAGTTCTGGTTGGATATGAAAAAACCAGTCCTTGTTTATTCTGTCAAATACCTGTGCCCTAGACTGAAACAAATTCTCCCAACAGGGAGGAAGAGGTGTGTGTGTGTGTGTGTGTGTGTGTGAGAGAGAGAGAGAGAGAGAGAGAGAGAGAGAGAGAGAGAGAGAGAGAGATTGGGTGTATGCTTCTGAATGTATGTATCGCATAGAAAAACTCATGGAACAGTTGCAGGTAGAATTTCATATTGCTCTCTAAAGTCTTTATTATTTTAAATTGACAGTCATCTTCTGATATCACTTTTGGGTGCATCATGTATATCTTTCAGAAATTAAGAAAAAGTCAACAAACACATTTAATCATTTAGGGTTCCCTTATTAATCTTAAAAGATAAATAACACACAAACAGAAGTTTCTGAGAAATGCAGATATTTGTTTATTTAACAAGTAATATAAAGGTAGATGTATCACTCTTTTTATGTTCACTAATGCTGCTGTTGTTACTCTTAGATCTCAGTAGCTTACAACCAAAAGGTTTGGGGTTTTTTTTGCACGTGCAACATACTCAATGCAGATTGTTGGGATGCTTATCATGGGGACTTACAGATCCAAGTAGGTATACATGCAGACTCATCTCAACTGGCAGGGAAAATGGAGCAGAGCATCTGCCCCAAAGTGACACACATTGCAGTGGGCAAAGCAAATTATATGAGCACACCTAACTCCCAGGGAGCTGGGGCAGGAAAATGCAGTCTGAAGTGTTTGCAAATAGGGACAAGTATTGTGGTTGGTGGTCCAGAGTTAGAGCAGCAGTTCAGTGAAGTCAGAACTTGATGTTGGCATTGCTGGGTTTATCTAGAGCTTTTCTTTGGATCTTCATGAAGCCTGGCACTGCTCCATGTTCCCACATTACAGTGTCTTATGAAGGAGGAAGAAAGAGTTTCCTTCCTGTGTCTTGTGTTAAGAGCTTAGACAGAGCCCAGCAGATCTCTCCTTGCTTGCATCTTACAGGTAAACTCTAGTTATATAGTTACCCCCAAAGAAAAGGCCAGGGATGCTGTTAAATGTTCTATACTACACGGTTTAACCCCCCAAATAAAGTTACCTGACACTGGCAAAATTCTGCCTGAAACCAAGTAATAATCATTCCTTAAGCCTAGGAACACTGTACCAAAGCAAAATCTGAGCTCTTGTTGAAAAATTAAAATTAGAAATGTCTATTAGGGATACAATCAGTAGTGTCTGTACTAAGTACTAAATATGTATTTTCATTTGAATGATTGCTATCACCTGTAAGTTCTATGTATAAGAATAACTTGGAAAAGATAAAAGGATAATAAAGAAGAAAATGATTGTAAAAACCATTTTGGTATTCAGGCTACCAAAAGAATTAAATGTGGCAAATATTGCTTTAATTGAAAGTCGGGGCAATTATGCCTACAAACCTCTGAAGAAAAGCATTACAATTTTTATTACTTTAAACTTACTATTTTTATGACAGTACACATTTGACTTATCTCTTTATTTAAACATTGTCATAAGGATATCTCATTGCAGGTCTTCAAAAATAGTCTTAAATCATGCTTAAGTGTGAAGAATGCATTTTAATTCAAATACTATTAACAAATTTTTTGACCACTTACAAACTAGATTTTGCATAATTATGTAGTGAATATTTTTATACCACAGACTCGTGGTATAAACTCTTCTTCCTTCCAACCTCCACTAAATTTTTTTCTTTTGTCTTTTTTCTTTGTAGCTTAATGGAATTTAGTACATGAGCTACTTATACATATATTCATACATTAAAAAGACAAAGTGTACCCAGAGATCTTTTGGAATAAGACTTCATATTCTTATCATGTATAAGTTTCTACCAAAAACATATGAATGCATTTATACATCGTGCACACATATCACTTTCAACATTAAGAGTTCATTTAAATTTTATCAGATAAAAATTGAATCAAATGCAAAATGTTTTTCTTTTTCAATTTATTTTAATTGTAAGATAAAAACATAGAAATTATCCCCATGTTTTAATCTGTGCCAGGGCAGCACAGATGTTTTCAGCTGGAATTCAAAGTTGAAATGTCAAGCTAAACTCCTTTCATAAAGTGAGAAAAAACATAGAACACTATGTCAGTAATTATATACAAATGAAGAACACTGTTTCTTGATACTCCATCACAGCCTGAGTGAACCTACATCATATATGCTGAACAAGAAAATGTACTTGAATTTTCTACTTCAAATAAGTAGATGAGGGGATGAAGCTTGATATTGCTGAAATAAAATCTTGGGGGAGGCCCTCTCTGTACACTCTCTTAAGGGTCATGAGTTGTCATTGACTTTCCTCCTTTTTGTTAATGATTTGCAGCCAGGACCGACCCACAGGGCGACTTACCTTGTGAGTTTACAAAATGAAATATTAAAATTGTGGAAAAATCATCTTTATCACCCTCTCCATACCTAGGGCTTTAGAATAAATACTATATAACTTAATTTACCAAAAAAAATTCATAAGAACATTATAAACTCCCACATACCTCTTACTCAGGGTCAACCATATTTTGTTACCTATGATTTAGGTTCTCTTTGTCTCTCGCTCTCTTGCTCTCTCCTGCTCTCCCTCTCGCTCTCTCTCACTCTGTCTCTCCTGTGTATGTGTATCTTAGCCAAGACAGTCATGTCTCTTTATCCTAAATTCTTCACTTATTAAAGATCAAGGACAGCTAGGTAATTACAATAAAATTATAAAAAGTCAGTGTCTTCATTTATTCAGTTTTCTCTAACAAATTACTCTGGTAAAGAGAATTTTATTTATCATATTCTGGAGGTTTGGTAAGTCTTAGATCAATGTTCAGGCAGAACTAGTGTCTGGTGAGGGCACATAGCCATTTTTTTGGGGGGATAGCAGAAGGGCCAGGAAGTTCTCTGGGGTACATTTTATGAAGGCTCTAATCCTCACCATAGGACTGCCTCCCTCATGACCTCATCTAAACCTTATTACTTCCCAGAAGCTTCACAACCTATTGCCACATCCCTTTGGAGATCATGGTTTAAACATAAATTTTGACGAGACATAAACATTCAGTCTGTAGCTAATGATTTAATATTGAACAATGAATGGTGTATCAAATTTACAGACTTTACATAAATTTCACCAATTAAACCAATGATATACTTTATAGCAAAATTTTCTTGGGTTAAGATCCTACTGGGCATCCCTCACTGCCAACAGCCACTGTGTTAGTCAGCTTTCCATGGCTGTGACAAAATACCTGAGGCCATCAATTTAAAAGGAGGAAATGTTTATTTTGGCTTATGGTATCAAAGAATTGAGTCCATAGTTGCCTGGCCCAATTGCTTTTAATTTGTGGTGATCCTATGTATTAGGCAGGAGGAATGTGCAGGAAAAGTCCTGGATTGGGATACAAAGAGAAAAATAAGAAGACTCTGGGGTCCCAATATCCCCTTCAAGAACATGCCCCTAATAGCCTGATTTCCTTTTACTAGTCCCAGCTTCCTAATAGTTCCATCCCTCCCAATGGTGCCACAGGTTGGCAACAAAGCCTTCCACACATGTAACTTGGGGGAGCATTGAAGATCCAAACTGCACCAGTCACCATGCCCTTTTTCTTCTTCAACTTGAAATACTTCCATCTTTATCTTTAACCCTACTTAAATTTTGGCATGTACAGAGTAGAACACCACTTAGCTTCTTTACTATTTTTTTAAGTAGGCAAGGAAAAAAAGTGTTCTATGTATTTTGGGAAAAATACATGTGAAATTGCAAAAATCAGATGAAAAATATCATGTGAAAATAAGTGTAAGCTACAAATTTTTTTAAAATAATTAGTTGCAAAGTTACTAGGCATGGATACATCATAGTGACTCTCAAAGAAGGGTTAATTCCCACTAGATTGAATTATTTCCCTGTATCAAACCCATGGTTCCTGTAGCTGTTTAGACATAAATTTCCTATCATTCCAATTAATTTTCTGTGTTATACAGTATCACAAGGTCAAGGAAAATCTACCATGACTGTAAAGAAAGGAGAATATCAACCATTGCTCTTTCTCAGGTTAAGAAATTCTTTTTTAAATTTTTGGTCGTGGGGATTAAAGTGAACTACATCACCAGTCATCTTCATTTTTTATTTTGAGACAGGGTCTTGCCAAGTTGTTGAGGCTGGTCTTCAACTTCCCACCCTGGTACTTTAACCTCTGGAGTGGTTGGGATTACAGGAGTGCACCACTATGCCTGGCTCGGGCTAATAAATTATTGCACATTGGTAATTTCTGCCCTCTTCAGACCTTCTAAAATAATGGAAGTCAATTTAAGATTATGTTCCCATTAGGGAAACTGATCTCCCTAGAAGGAAGTGCCTGTAGGGTTAGCTAGAAAGGACGCCCACGTGTTTTGCCAAAACTAGCAAGAAAAGCCCAGCTTGTTACATCATGACCCAGAAGTTAGAAAGGAGACCCACGTTTTGCCAGAACTAGCAAAAAAAACCAAGCTTGTTACATGTCCTAGAAGTTTATTTTAATTTCTATAATCCATGTGGGAATTTTTTTAGTCAGTGGTTTTGAAAAGTCATCTTTTATTTAAAAAGATCTCTTCAAGGCCAGCATAGTTCTTTGGGATATCTTCAGACAGGTGTTCAGCCAGTTACTTTATAGTATTATTTCCTCCAAGTACCTGCAAATTAAATGTTTTTCTTTTTTCTTCTTTTTTTTTTAATGATGACTCAGCTCTGGATCATCTGTGGGACAAAACTTATGCTAGGTCTACAATCCCCAATTATTTCAATAAAGATTGCTGATTCCCACTCCCTTGGGATCCCTCCACATCTTTATGGCTCCCTTCATAGAATAATGGGAGCCTATGTGATTTTTCAGGAAGCAATTTCTTGAATACGTTGCCAACTGCTGAGGAATTTAAAGCTTAAAGGGCTAAATCACGTCTGATTTAACAAAGTGATCTGTAGTTTATTTTTTCTAATTATTATTGCTTAGCTTAGGTTTCAACAAACTAAATGAAAGCTATCGTAGTTTGAATGGGTTAAAATGTATTGACTTTCTGTAACTACATAAAAAGATGTCAATCTCATGAGTGTAGTTTTGCCTTATTGGAAGCCAGATTTTAGTATCATAATCACGTATTAATGACAACAGGGATCGCTCAGAAGTTTCATATTGTAATAACCATTATGAAACCTCACAGAGGAGCCAATAATTTGATCAAATATTTTACCGAGCCATAAAGAAAAACAAGAGAAGCAGCCAGTGAAATTCTTTTCATCTTAAGGTCTTTATATATTTATTCTTAAGATCCTTAGAGATCGATACTAAGTATTATGTTTGCCATTTTGAAAAAAGTTTGATTTAAAAGTTTGGTAGCTTGGTTTGTTCAATAGAATAGTTCTTTTTTTAAAACTGGTTTGTTAAAAAATGATTTCTTTGCAAATAGGTATGTAGTACATAACAAACTCAGGTGAGGATTTTTAAAATAAAATTTAAATTGATTCTTAAAAATCAATGTGTTTTGAAAATATGCTTATAAAGATTTTTCTGTACCCAAAATTGAAAGTTCATCTACTATGCTCATACAGGAAAACATACTCACCTCCCCAAATCATTTTGTAGAGAAAATTCTTGAGCAGAAGGTTTAGCATTTTATTGAATAATTTATGAGCAGAGACCACATCTGCATTAGTTAAATGGAATAAAGTGTCACTGTTAACAGAGAAATCTTATTCATTGTTGAAGTTTCTACATTCATGTGAGTAATAGAAAAATCAAACTGTGATCATTTATCCCAGTTAAATGAATGGGTAAATAATATGAGTTACATGCTTACTTGAAATATCCTAGAAGATACTTCAGTTTTGTATGAAAATAACTTATATTGACCATGCATTATCAAATACAGACATCTGAGATGTGACTTTACACAACTAGAGAAATAACATAATTTTTAAAACGCAGTTTGTGGGACCATATTACAGAAAACAGCTCATGTTCCAGAAATTTCACTTAGCTGGTCAGCCTCCTTCACACAATTCTGCAGATGTGACCATCCCTGAGGAGAGCACCAGCAGGAAACTGGACCAGGATAGACCCACTCATCAAACCAGGACGGGTAGGGAAAAAAAATCAATGAAAAAGGAGGAAGAATAGGAAGAAAAACAAGCTCCAATAAAAATGGAAGTTGGTGGAAAGGCAGGCTGGTGTCTAGAAATTGTACCTGTTTGAGAATTAGGGAAATAATAAAACTGGTTCTTTTCATTACATGTTTCTATTTTTAAAAAATTATGAGAGATCAAAATTTACATAAATACATGGAACAGAAGCAGTTACATTTTTCTTCCATTTTAGAATTTGCTTGAGCTTTGTAAATTTGATTAACAAATGTTAGTGCTTTTATAATATATGTAAAACCCTTAGAACAGTGTCTGGTGTATAGTAAGTGTCCAATAAATGTCAAGTATTATTATATTTAATAAGGCCAAGGGGATCATTTGCTTCAGCTTGTTTAATTTACACATGAAGATTCTATATCCTTGAGATTTTTAAAATGTGTGTAAGTCATTTTTAACCAAAACAATGATAAAATTCTAATTTAATTGCAGATCCATTTTTGTTTTAACTATATCTTATTGATTTTAAACACAAAATGAAATGGCACAGTTCCTAAGGCTTAAGTAAGAATTTAAAAGTTACCACTACTATACACCAAATTGTTCTTTTTGTACCTGTGTTCTCTAATTCAGATGCAGGTTATGGACAGAGTGGGAGCCTTTAAGTACACTGTAGTATCCTTAAGGGTGCATCTTGTCCTTCAGCTTCCTGTCTTTTTAGCTTTAGTATCATTTTCATTTATATAGAGTGCATTTTGATTCTTTCTTTTGAAACATAATGAATTTTGAAACTTAAAAAAATTATAATAGCAGTAAAACCTGTTAGCTGTGTTTAGATTGTCTTCAACGGTTTCTCTTTGCAATATATTTAATATATTTTCAGACCTAGTAAAAATAACAATTCTAAAATACATTAAAAGTGTCAGTTTTATACAGTGCTTCAGGGAATCTGTCTTTTACCTCCTTAAATATGTGAAACATGTAATTATTATGCAATGAATCAAATATTATTGAATAATCTTGAGCCTAGGTTGTGGTATAAAATCTAGAAATGTTCCCTGGTCTTTTCTCAGGGTGGCACACATTCAAGTTTTCAAACATACATAGTTAATGAAAGAAAGAAAACAGAAACCATAGGTAAAAAGCACTGCAACGTTTTTGGGACTCTGAATTTTACTTTTGACCCTTATTCCTCCATTGGGATCAATTTTAATAATTTTTTATGTAAAGTAGCAAAAAACAATCCCAGAAGTTATTATGTTCTATTAATGCAGACTTACAGGGAATAGATATTGGAACTTGCAGACTTTGTGTTCTACAGCAGTTTAAGATTCTGTTAGTTTGTTTGGTTTGTTTTACTCTTATCATCTTTGAATCATCTCTAAAGAAGAAATGAAATATTTTTAGGACTGCGCTAAGTTACTTTCCAGGAATCTTGTTCTTTGTTCAGTTTCAAATGCTGCAAATGCCGTATAATGCAATACTGAATATGCTGTAATGAAGCTTTAACCCTTCATGTGGTTAGATGGTCCAAAATAACTTTTCATCAGAAAGAAGTGTCTCACTGACGAAATGGAGTAATTAGGGGATATCAAATGCTGTGTCCTCAAAATAATTCAAGAATGTAATCTTACCAAATATATCATCCAGAAACAACTTAATTTGTGAAAGATAATTTTCTATAAATATTAATTTAGCCATTTTTCTCTCAAGTTTGTTTGCCAAATTAAATTATCTTTGTCTTTTTCATCTGTTACTTACAATCATTTTTCAAAACTTGAGCCTATAGACTGTAGCCTCTGTGAATAGATTTAATATTCTAAACCAAAATGGAATAAAAACATTAATAAATAAATATAACTTAGCAGATAAAAAAGCAAGTATGAATCTACCAAAAACATGATAATAATCAAATACTAATCATAATGGAAAATAAAACAGCTTGCGAATTTTTAATACAATATTTTTTACTTATTTTGCATGATCTGAAACCTTAAGTTTCATAGATTGTTCCTTAACAATAATTTGCAAAGTTGTTTCTTTACATTTAATTGGATCTGCACGTATAAAAAATACATAGCTTTCTCAGCTATTTCTTATAGCCATTTGAGGATTCTGTTTCATTAGAACAAAGCTTGATTTCATAATGTTCAACAACAAATTGTAGCACACCAAAAAAACTGAACATACAAAGTGAGTTAAAATTATTTCCATTTGTACCATCTTTCCAATGATATTCCATAATTTTGATGCAAAAGAGAGTCATTAAATAGATTGTTTCGTCTCTGAGAAAATTTGGTTTAAAAAAACCTCCCAAAGTGCATATATATGTGATATATATTATATGTATATATTATATATACTCTACCATACAAAAATAGGTATGCTTCTAAAAAATTAGTTTTAATTTTGAAAAGCCCTTATTCTCCATCCATCTTGCCAGCTGTCTATTTTATAGAACTTCAAGGACCTAGTGTTTCTCGTTGCTGGTGAATCTGCGAGACAATGTCACTTAACTTGCTGTTTAATCCATGAATGGGAATGCTGGGTGTGGGGTAACAGATAATTTCAGGCTTAAATTCCTATGTATTTTGTCATGATGGGGTGAGGAAAAAGTCAAGTTCTTCCCCCACTTTGTAAATGGCCATGTTTCTGTATTGCCCTGCACTCTTACCATTGGTCCTCATTTAAAAGGAGTCATTGTAAATAATATACTCTGATCCTTTTATTCTGAGTTTCCAATCCATTTCACACTTAACTGGATCAGGAGCTGCTGGGAGAGGCCCTCACCACAGCCCAGGAAAAGCAGCCGCCATTGCTCCAGAGTGACCTTCGGAGCTCTCAGGTCATCGCTTGTTAACCCAGGATGTGGCCTCATGAATGGAGAGAAAAAGGAGGAATCTCTAGATGCTGTCTTCAGGGATGAGTGTTGAGGTGCAGGAGGACTCGAGTTAGAAGAGATGATCTATTTACAACTGATTGAGGTACATCAACAATACTCTGGCCCACATCAGTATTTCCTGGCTCAGGCACTCAGCAAAGGACCTTTCCCAGCCATCCAGATGCTTCTGGAAGTTCAGAGGGGACTATCCAGTTCCCTACACAAGAAAGATATGATTCAATCAATTGGTGTTGTTAATAGATGGGGGGTTGAGAGCGGTGTAGGGGCAAGTACTTGTGAAACAACATCAACACCATGTAAGCATTGTGGAAGTTCTGAGGAGTGGCACTATCGAGGGCTGAGCAGTCAGGGAGCATCCTGGGCCAATCAGTCCATCAATGTGTTCTATAAATGGAGCTACTCACCCATTAATCTTTGCTGGAGTGTATTAAACCAAGAACACAAAAGTAAGAGACCCTGCTCTTGCCAATTTTGTAAACAGTATTCACTCATATGCCATACCCTCAAAATAATTCCAATTTCACTTCAAGAAAAAACTTAGATTTTCTGGAACAAGGACTATCACAATAGTCTGGGCTCTTTTACTTAGGCTATGTCCTATTTATCATTATGATCCCTGCCACCAGCAGAATGCCTCATACAAAGTATGCACTTAGGACATATTTGCTAGATAAAAGAATCAGTGTATTATTGTACTTTGGACATGATAGACATGTTTCTGAGACATGAGGGGCAGAAATTCTTCTTTAACATCTCTGCCAGTTTCTCTTGTAGTCTTAGTCCTCCTGAGTAAGGCTGTCATGTCATCCCTACCTCCTTCAACCTGGGGTAACCCTGGAACAAAAAACGTATCATAAATGTCACCAAGATATCCCTACATATGGCACCTTGCTTCCTGAATATGATATCTGTCATCAGTCCTCTTGAAGTTGTCCCCCAAATATTGTCCTAAGAAATTAAAAGCTGGACAGAGCTTACCTGTGCACAGAATGTATATAAATATGCTGATTAAGTAAAAACACAATGTACAAAAAAAAAAAAAAAGATACAGAAATGTGCCTCATCACTCTGATAGATACCATACTTCCCCAAATGACTGCTTCACAAAACTATGTATTAGGATGAAAGGGCAAGAATGAAAAGATGAGCTTTGAGGACTGGATTTAAAAAATAAATTAGGCCAGTCAGACAAACCTGCATAAGCATGGAAAGCAGCAGTAATAGCCAGACTTAGAAAGGATTATTTTGCACAATGTATCAGAAAATCCCAGTGCTCCAGGACTACATAATAGCAGCTGAACTTTAGTGGGACTTAAGAGAAAAAAAAAATCAGAAGTAACACAAATGCTATGATTTACCTCAGATCTAATCACAAACTTTGTTATTGTTGATACTTAGTCCTTTGAAATAATATCAGGACATTTTGAGCAACATTGCCTGTGTTTAGCTGATTTTAAATTTTAATTCTTATTTCAATTTAGTAAATCATTTTGAAAGATCAGCTAGAAATTGACTTAGAGAGAACCCAAATATGTTATATTATCAGAAGAATATGCAAAAGAACTAGGTTATATGAATAAATGGTTTCACTATTTATAAAAACATTTTTTTTTCTCATTGTGAACTATTATGTTGATTAAAATATATAAAATTCATTTTGAATCCCTTTTTGTGTCCCTATCAACTTTGCCAGAAATTGTTCAATTTCAAATGCCATTGTTTTATTACAAAATCCCTTAAAAAATATTGCATGCATATACTATGAACCTGATTTCTGCATATACTATAAAGCATAACATGTTAAATAACAATTAATTTACTTCTCATTAAGAAGCAGAATTGTTGCAAAACACACACACACACATAAAACCTTTCTTGTTTTAACTCAGCAGGTATGACATTTTTCAGTTAAAAAAATAAAAAATAAAATAAAACAAACACTAATTTTTAAAGAATTAGGTGAACCCTCTGCATAGGTTACTGAAAGTAAACTAGGTTTTCCTCTCATACTCCAAGTTCAAGGTCAGTGGTCAGCATCTCTGGGA
Organism: Marmota marmota marmota; assembly: GCF_001458135.2. Lineage (NCBI taxonomy): Eukaryota > Metazoa > Chordata > Mammalia > Rodentia > Sciuridae > Marmota > Marmota marmota. The sequence goes on along the minus strand of NW_025999968.1, from coordinate 50,345,811 downwards.
AGACTTGTTAGGCATTTCAGGGCTGAATCTCTACCAAGCATCCCATGCTTTATTTCAGTTTCCCTGCTGTATTTCCTCCCTAACAGTGTCAGAGAAGGGCTTGTTAGAGCTTCAGCTCCTAGACTGTGTCTAGGTCATAAGGGAGCTCAAGAATGTTGGCTGAATGAATTCATCAATTCCACCACAACATTAGCTTCATGGGCAGAGATTTGTTTTGTCATTTAATGCTGGCAGAATAGTCCCTAGCTCTGGGGAGCTGCTCCTAAAGTATCTGACAAATACATAGATAATTAAAGGTGTAATTAGGTCTTCTGGAAAGAAAGGGTTAAAAAATCCTATCAGGATTCATATGATATTCACCCAAGTGTAGACTCTCAGATTAACTATGAGGAGGAGAGTTATGAGAAGCAGTTAGTAAGCTGCAGATCAGAAGATGTCAAGCTTATTGAATAGGGAAAGTTACTTAACCCTTCTGAACATGTTTCCTGTATAAAATATAAAAAACTAACTACAAGCATTTCTTATTTGGCTTGACACAATTACTCAATCCTAGAGGATAAGATATATGATAGTGTCATCTAAATATATGTCAAAATGAATTTTATCTCTCTTTTTTTCTGTATGTGACCCAGTCACATGATATATGTATGGTTGAGGACAATTATAGTAGGTTAGGGATTATTATGCTGCTGTTTTATAGCTACAGAACTTTAAAAAGCAGAGATTAAATAACTTGTTCACAGTGCAGGTTGCACAGCCCAGATTAAACCCAGGGCTATTAAAATGTCATATTAATTCATTTTAAGTCCTAGACTAAAGTTCATTTTTGGAACTTGGACACAAATTACTTCTGCAGTTTGTTTGATTTGTTTTGATTATGACATAAATGCAAAACTTTCTAATAATTGAGCTAAATCATTATTGAAATTGATTAAGTGATGAAGTGAGAAGCAAGGGTAACTAATTACATTCAAAGTGAGTCTGACCCATACAGGAAAATACATATTTGAAGGAAAGATCACTACCGATTTTTTCACTTTCTCTAATTCCCTTCGGTTATATAATTGAATTCTTTATCATGCTTTTCAAGATTTTAAGATAATATTTCAACGTCAGGTCCATTCCATGTCAATTTCATCTTCAGGCTTGCTTTACTGTCAAGATCAATAGTTCCTTGTAATTTAAACTTGGAGTTCATTGTGCCTCTTGGTACTGCCTGCCACCAGACTTGCTAAGCTTGGTTTGACAGACACATTTCCCACTTTCTAAGCCATTAATAACACTTTGGAAATATCTTCACACTTGCCATGAATCACTGAGACAAACACATGGAAGAAAATTAGAAATTATCAGGTCAAGGTTGTGTGTATGTGTGTGCACATGCACATGAGTGTGCACACATATATGTGAAGGAAAGAACTGTTGTACCATTTGATTGTTTTAAATCCATTCCTTATTCACTGTAAGGAAATTTGAAAAAAATGGAAGATTTTGCCTTTCACCTCAATTTTTGGGAATCATGGACTCAGAGACTGTGAGAGCTGGAAAGTCCCCTTAATGGTAACCTCCTCATTGGAAATGAGGGACATTTAGGTGTAGAGTTAGTATTTCTGTAAGCTATTGTGTTACAGTGGCCAAAATTCCAGATAAGAACAATTCAATTCCGAGAAGAAAAGTGTATTAGGATCACAGTTTCAATGATTTCAGTCCACAAATGAACTGAAAATGTCTGACTCTAATGCTCTGGGCCCAAGGTGAAGCAGCACATCATGGAGGAAAGCTGTTCAGTTTATGAGGGTGTCAGAAAGTAGAGACTACGGAGGAAGAAGCTGCAGGGAAAATACAACCCTACAGTGACCTACCTCCCCAGCCACACCCAATCTGCCTACAGTTACCACTCAGCCATTCCAACTAGGATAAATGATCAGGTTACAAATCTCATATTCCAATCATTTTACCTCTGAACATTCCTGAATTAACACAGGATCTTTGGGGGAGCTTTTCACATCCAAACCATCACAGTTGCTTAAGATTAGAAGCTGCTCCACCAAATCCATTTGCTTCCCAGTCTCTCTCCAGCTCTGTAGTACTCATTGGAGGCAACAACCACACCACTAACCACACCACAAATAACTTTACAAGTAGGTAACCCACGCATTTAGTTAGTTGGGTCACTCGTTCATCCTAACCAACTATTGAAGAAGAAGTAATAAAATCATGAGTGGAGTATATTTTACGGCTTTGAAAGACTCCATAAAATATTAGCAAAAGTCACAACATTAACACTACTTGATGGGTAGTTGGTACAGGCCAAATACCGCACTAAGCAATTTAGGAATGCAATTCATTCATTCAAATTACATTGTTTTGAGAGTCAACTATATACTGGGTATTATTCCAGGCATGAAAGATAGAGCGGCGAATGAATGAAACAAAAGTCTTCATCTATAAGGAGATTGCTTTCCTGTTTGTTTCACAAACATAAATAAGTAAAATATATGGCATATTAGATTGTAATAAATGCTAAGGAGAAAAATAAAGCAGACAAGGGAGATATGAAATATTACAGTGTGAAACTGAAATTTTACCTAGGGTACCCAGGGAAGATCTTACTGAGAAATTGAATTTTTAATTGCATTTCAAATGTCAAAACTACATCAAAAGCAATACTGTAGAAGGGGAACATTTCACACATAATTCTCCTCTAGAATGCAACTTTCCTTTGGAGTGCATTTCCTTCCAGCCTTTGTCAAGATGCACGCAGGTGTTCCATGTTACACTCAGCAGTATGTTCTTCTCTGTTACAGCTAGATGATGGAAGATTACTTTTGTGAAATATTTGAAGAAAGTGAGAGGACTAGCCATGCAGACATCTATGGGAAGAGCATTCTAGATGGAAAGAGCATGACTCATTATTTCAGGGATGGCATACAGACCAGTGTGGCTGAAGCAAAGAAAACGAGTAGCCCTGACAGTTCTTGGCAGAGCAAGATGGAAAGCCAGTAGACTGCCCCGTGCCTTTGTGGGAAGTACTGGCCTTTGAACCTCACATATGAGAAAAGTAGCCTGAGGCAGGCAATCTATTTCCTCTGGGTCACTCAGCTAAGTGGCAAGACTGAGATTTAAGAACCTGCTGCTTTATTCCAAAATCCATGGCATTAATCGTGACAGTGGCCAGGTGCAGTGGCACTCACCTGTAATCCCAGTGGCTCAGGAGGCTGAGGCAGGAGGATCGTGAGTTCAAAGCCAGCCTCAGCAACTTAGAAAGACACTAAGCAACTCAGTGAGACCTTGTCTCTAAATAAAATATAAAAAAAGGGGATGGAGACAGAGCTCAGTGGTTTAGCAACCCTGGGTTCAATCCCCAGTATATAAAAAAATAAAATTAATCATGACACTGTATTGAATCTATTAAAGGAAGATGAACACCATTACCTGAATACCCTGGAACAAATGCTATAGGTAGAATAAAATCGAATGCTATATGAGTGCTTAGCATGTTTGGAAGGATATGGCAAGGCTTTGAAGGAGTCATCCTTCAACTTGGATTTTTCCAGAGACAGATGTGTTTTTTAAGAGATTCCTGACAGATAGACAAGGAAAATATTCCTTTGATTTTGCAGCCATTGACAAATTGAATCATCGAATCATTATGTAGGATGGCTTTAATATTCTAGAAGTTGTTTACGTTTTTTCTTTTTCTTTTTTCAACGCTTAGGGGAAAGTGCAATGGATGGAGGGTTAAAAGACATGACGCTCAAGAATTTGGCCAGGATCTCTGTATCTCCCTGGCTCTCATAGAGCCCTTCATTTGATCCACAAGTCCTCTGAATGAGACACAAGTCCTCTGGATGCCCAGAAGTATACTCATTAGTTTCACCTGTGAATTACCCTTGAACATTCATTCAGTGAAGTTGGCTATTCTCAAAATCTCAAGATGATTCCAGATTATTCTTTTTACCTCCAAGTCAATCAGCGCCCCTGCCCCCTACAGATTTTTTAAAATATCACTTGAAACCATCCCTTTCCTGTACAGCCTTCCACTATCACTATTTGATTTTTAGCAATTCACATGGATTAGGGACAGATTAACTCTGGGACTAATGTGGCAGTGCTGCAGGCCATGAAGGAACAAAGATGGTAGTGAGTGTGGTACTCTGTGTGGTTTCAAGTATCCACTGGGGGTTAGACTATATCCCCATGGATAAAAAGATATACTGTATCTGCCTCTAGGCATCTTGAGAAGAGAAGGAAAAGACAGATGGCTGTCCTGGAGGAATTTGCCATCTGGTAGGAGGAGGCAAATCAGCCACCTCAACAGGAGAAGGAGTTGTAGTACCCCCTCCTCGGGCTGAAGTGGGACCTGGGGCACCTGTCAATTTTTGACAAGGAGAACCCAATCAGGCTGTCCCTCTGTTTTAAATTCTTGACTCGTGTGGTATGGGTTTCAGGACAGAGTACGCGTAGCTTGGCGGTGCATGTAACAGGAGCCTTTTTCATCAAACCACTGTTTAACTATTCAGCTCTGCCTCTCGCTGTTCCTAGTGTGTAATCTATCACCATCCACATGAAACCACCAGCAGCTCGGATTCTCTCCTAACTCCAAGTGTGTGCTTTCTGTCCTGCTGATTTATTTTCTGCTTCCAGAACACACAACTGACTCCTGCCTCTCCCTGTGGTCTGCTGAGAACTCCTCAATCACCTCTCAAGTCTCACCTTAAATGATTCACTTGCAATGGCTTGTTCCGGATTCATCCAGACCTCTTGGCATTCCAGGAAAGCAGGGAGAGAACTTCCATGGTAGTACATGTTATAACATTGGATTGTGTTTGTTATTTACTTACTGCCATCTACCTGGACTCTGAGCTCTTGAGAGGAGGAGCCATGTCCTTTCTGTTTGTATATTCTAAGTCGAATGCAGTACTCAACACATTAGGGATGCTACCAAGAAGCAAGGACAACAATAATCATAACAGCCCGAACTACAGCTAGCATTTACCCTCCACTATTTGCATAAGGCAGCGTCTGGTGAAACTTGCACACATATTTCTCATTTAATGCTATATAAATCTAGAAACACAAACCCTATTTCACTAATGAAGTGTCTGAGGCAAAGAGAGATTAGGGAGCTTGTCCAAGCTCACGTTTCTTTTGAATAGTGGAATTGATAATTAAGCCCAAGCTTTATGGCTTATGAGCACATACCATTTACCACACCCCATAGTGACTGAATAAAAAATGTTTTATTTGTATTTTAATGACTATTGTCCTATACTTACATCTATTTTTTTCCATGAAGAAACTGGGGAAAAAAAGACTTTTTACAGTTACCCAGACAAGAAATAGGAAGCCAGGTTTCAAATTTAAAACAAATCTGACTCCATAGCTTGTGCTAAAAGAATGAATGAATGAATGAATGAAATCACTTCCTCTCCCCAGTCCCAAGTTCCTTCTTTGAAAAATGAAACAGACAAGATAATATTTGCATTTCCATGCAATTCCAACAATTCTAATATTTTAACATAATTTACTTACAAATATTATGACAAAAGTAATTGGTTAGTTTATAAATTGCCTAAGAATTTTTTGTTTGCTTTGGAGGTGCTTCAGTGACCAAACAAAACAAAAATAGTTTTAGTTCATGTCCAAATGCTTTATATAAAATGACACAAAAAAGATTATGTTTCAAGAAAAAAGACAAAGGGAGGGGATTCCAGGGCATCACTGAAGGGCAAAGAGGAGGCAGGAGTGCATCTCTCGAGTCTGAGGATGCTACCTGAATAGCATTGCTTTCTCTTGGCTCAGTCCACTACCATGGCAACTGATCTGGACTTGGTACCCTCTGCCAGCCCTCCCGGCAGCCGGCTTGCCAATCAACCCATTCTTCACCCAGCAGCAGTACTCATCATGCCGTTGTTTTAATCACATCAATCACTTTCTCAATTCTGCTTTGTATCAAACCCAAGCTCCTAATTATAGGTTTCAGATCTCTCTACAATTATCTCTCCACCATATAAATAGCAACAGGCCCTCTGAATGCCTGCTTCTCATGCCACTCTCGTCAATGTGCTTGTTCCAGGAATCCACGCTACCTCCTTTCTTACCCCAGGTTTCTCAAACATGTTGCTTCCTGCTTTCAAAACTGTCCAAAAGTCACTCCCTTTGGGTAGCTCTCCAAAAATAATACCTGTGGCTTTGGTATTTCTAGTAGTATCTACTGAGAGGCCGACCAAAGTTGCATCACCTGATGGAAAACCATGTGAATAAGAATCAGAAAGAAGTGTAATGAGTTGCAGCTTTGCAAATTATTTTAGCCTCATTATTGCTCATCTATAAATGCAAATTCCATTCATTATGGGAATTAAATACACTGTAATTAATTCATTTGTTAAGTATGAAATGTGTTGAGTACCTACTATGTGCAGGCACTGCTCCAGCAATAAGATATATACTTTTTTAAGAGATGATAATAGCAATTTCTTTATGTGTGAATAATCAAAAGTACATTTGTGTATTTCCCCATTTAACTGTAGATGTTTTAATATTAATCATACTTTTTAAGAGTACAGTAAGTTTTTCTAATGGTAGAGGATGAATAATCATTAACTGAAAAAAAAAAAGATCATCCAGGTTTTAGGAATTTCCCATTTAAAAAAAAATCATGAAAACCTTTACCTATGCCCAACCACCTTACACCCACATCAACCATTCCAAGGGCCTGATTGGCAAGGATCAAACAGGTGTTCTAACATATTGAGGAGCTCAGTGCAGGAAAATTCTGCCAAAATCTGCTGTTTTATAATAAGAACAGATGGTCACAGATGAGCAGCACTTCAGCTATTGATGATGTTGAAAATAAATATTTATCACAGAAAGGAAGGGGGATGGAATTTTCAGATATAATCATTTTCTCTATGTAGACAGCATTGTGCTCAGCACATGGGCTATCGCTGTGGGTGTAACAGAATGAAATTTCAGTTTAAAAGCCTGTAGATAAAGCACAGGGCTGCCTTCCTGCAGAGTAGAGACTCGTTCTTCTCTCCACACTCAACTCATAAAATGAAAATATTTTCTGTATGATATTTGTGTGAAATACTTGATAGTGAATGATTGGATTCATACTAGAGATATTTCACTTTTTATGACTGATTTAAGTGCTTGGCATTTTCTTTGGCTTTTTTCATGAAAGGGATGATGGAAGATAATAAAAGAAGGGCCATTCTTATCAAAATGATCTAAAAATGATTGGTTTCATTCTGACAGAACTTATTAATGTATCATGCAGTCCACTGAGGCATGAACTTTTAGTTAATTTTTGAATTAAATGTCAAAAGAGATGTTATAGCAGAACCTTTGTGTGGATCCATTTAAGATATTCTACTCTCCCCATATTAATGAATAGCTTCTTGATACAGAAACACTTTACAGATAATGTTGGTATGTGACCGAAAGGGACAGACCAACGGTTCCCCTTTATGCTATGTTTTTCTTCCTCTGACACTTGAGCTATTTATCTCCAACTCTTTCATGCATTTCTGTAATGTAATTTCTTTAATACATTTCATGCATCTTTTCATAGTGTTGTGTTTATGTGAGTGTGTGTGTGTGCGTGTGTGTGCGCATGTGTGTGCATGTGATGTGTACTGTGTACTTTTCAGTTGGTCTTAGCTGTAGGTATCTGCTGGACCTGCTGAATAAGAATAAATTGGAAAAACCAGGGCTATTTCCTGTTAAAAATACTGAAATCCTAACTCGTGCATTTCAGATACACTCCACTATTTCAGCTAAACCAGTATCGTACAATATGTATTATCATATTTTCAGGATGAAACACAAATCTACAGCTGTACTTACAATTACTCAGACATCAGGAAATGTGGGCCTGATTTCTGCTGGTGGATATAGTAATTATTGGTTTGCTCCTTCATTCCTGGAGTACTGGGATGAGAATGCACAATGAGATTTAGACTGAAAATCCAAAAACTTGAAATCTCAGCAGAAAGTAAACCTCAAGAGCCTGAAAGGAACTTTATGGTGAAAATCCTTTAAGAAAATTCAAAGTGAGTCAAAAATTGATTTACTTTACATGTCAATATCCTGTATTAAGTAATGTCCACATGCACTTAAATAGGATTGTGGTTTTTAAAGAAATACATATTTCAGATTAGAGAAAAGCACTTTGTAATCAAAGTAGAGCCTGCTGTGCATAAAACAGTAAGAAAAGAAGGATATTTTGTGTGAGTTTTTTGCAGTCTAATTGGAGAGATAAAGATAAACTTTGCTTATTGGGTAATATTTAGATGTAAAAATATTTGTTGAATGAATAAAAAAGTCTAGAGTGTGTGTTATAGACATACATGGAGCTTTTTATCTTATTTCTTTGATGATATTCTGATGTAATGACATTTAGAAATGACCTAAAATACAAGATAACAAACTACAAAGAAAAATCAATATTTAAATCATTTATTTGCTCTTCGATGAAACTAAACTATTTTGAACTGGGAAAAGGGAGATGACATAAGTCATGAAAAATTAGAGGAGAAAGTTTCTAAAATGGGGAACAATTTTGCTTATTGGGTAATATTTAGATCACGAATGTAAAAAACAAACAAACAAAAAAACCCTTTGTTTAATGAATAAAAAATTCTAGAGTGCGATTCCTTTTTTGATATTCCACTGTGAAATGTCTGCTATGTAGTAGAATAATTACTGGAATGGAAGAAAAAGGGAGAGGAGGAAGAGAAAGGGGAGAAAGATAATAAGAAAAGTAAAGTCAAAGAGTTCAGAAATCAGGAAAATTCTAGAGAAAGGAAGAGACTTTGCTTATGATTCTGGATTTCTCCTAGTTGGAATGAGGAGGGGAACCACAGGAATAGTAATTGCTGACCCTTAACTTAGAGCTAAAGGTTCCCTCCATCCTTGGAGGTAATTTTAAGAATGAATAAAAGTTAAAAGTTAAAAATGTATAAACACATCATTTAACAAAAAGATATTTAAAAGAAAAAATATGACTCTCATCATAACCTAATATTTCCATTTGTATTACCTTTTCCACAGTACTTATACAACTCAATCATTATCTAAAATTTGCTTTGTATTCTATAGTCAACAATTTCTTTTTAATTTATTTTCATTTCTTAACTATTATTTTCATTGTTTGAATTTTTAGAGTGTCATGTGATAATGCAAGACATGTATACAATGTGTAATAATCAATCAGTACAGCTAACGTTTTCATTTTCTTAAAAGTTTCCTTTACATTTCTAATACCCTTTTTAAAGAGTTGATCTACTTTCAACATAAATGAGAAGATTTTAGAAGCCTGTATTCTGCATTTTAAGAGGTTCTTGCAAAGATTTTTGTCCTTGAAAAGTAGACTTCATCATAGCTATTCTGAGAGGCAGAAACTTCAACAACATGGATGTATTTTCATGAAGGTTTTAAGAGAAAGTTATAAAAAATAGGATGGAATAATTTGGGTTGCCGTTTGCAAAAAGGGCATGCTCTTGAAGGCGAAAGGTCAGGATGACCACCTGCTCTGCAAAGAATATTGATGGGAAAAGAATCCTTCAACCTAAAGTGCCACCACAGTGGTGACCAGATGGTGGAGTTCTCGGGTGAGTACAGATTTCTGGCCTTGGAGACCTGCCTCATTGCGCTGGCACGTGTATGTAAAAGGGCTCCAGACTGCTCCGGTGCCGATGCACCCATCAGTTGTCAATTCCTGAACAGTTCCACTAGTGGATTCAGGAATATTTGTGACATTTGTTAGCTATCAAGTCACAGCTTTTCAGAAGACTAGTCTGTAATTAAACCTTAAATGGAAAGAGGACAAGGAGTAAAGTGTTCATGGCTGTGCTACCCTAACCTATTGAGGCTGACCTACTTAGGCAGCTTAATGTCCGTTCTAGAAAAACGCAAAATGAATTGACTTATGGGGTCCCAATTATGTGAATTGACCTCGGTCATTGACGCGGGTATTCCAAATGCCTGAAGCATTCCCCAGAAGTAAATTAGTAAAACTTGCTTCCTAAGAAGTAAATTGAAAAATGCCTGAAGGTTTTTGTTAAAAAAATAAATAAAACATATAGTGGAAATAATGGCTCTGGGATTTGAAAACTACTAATCCTCCGGCTCTTTAGTATCATGAACGAGTTAATGTAGCCTTCAAAGTTGTCCAATTTAGAGTCAAAGTAGTTTCTGAAATTTAGCCAGAAAATCTTGCTCAGTACTTACAAAACCACCACACAATTAGCATAAGTTCATATGCCTTCGGTGAAAAAAAAATAAATGAGAGGACAGACTAAAGTAATTTTAATGAGCTCTGCCTTAATCGTCCCCCCAAATTAATCTAATAAAGTTTCTCTCTTTAACTTTCATACCATGCTTCTTTTCCTTCCTCAAACTCCTGCAGTACACGGACGTGTGGTTACACACACTTAGCTTCAAACTAGGCTTTGCTATATGGTCTGTCTCATAATTCACAATCCTTTCCTTTTATTCCTAAGAACGTGCCCATACAGGGATTTATGTTTATGAATCCATTCCTATCTGACTGCAACTTTGCCTAGAGTTCTGTGAACCTGATGACAGGGGAAGCTGTGATAAGCCAGGCAAAGGGCTGAAAGGATCCATTGTCTGCAGGCAAGGGAGAGCAAAAAGAGCAGGTGTTGCAGGTCTTTTGAACTCATCCTTAAAGTCAATGTACCCACACAAAAAGATATATTTTTAGTGCTAAATTTCCCAGGTACCTTAAACATAGTAGGCATTCAGTAGAGAACAATGGCCTGCCCCACTCCACCATCTTTACAGTCACTATGTTAGAGGACTTCTCTCCTAATTGAAGCGTACAGATTGGCCTTCCTCTGTCAGCCTTTGCAATGAGCACACGAGGGTCTCAGCCCAGTTCTATGTCCTCCAAACTGTCCCAGCATTGGTATCCATGGCAAATATGTGCAAAGGTGCAGAACAAAGTCAACCCTGGGAAGAGGTGAATGGGGTGATATAAAAAAGAGCAGAGATCTTATATTTTTTTTTAATCTCTGGATGAAAGCAAAATACTCTTGTATTAATTTTGACCCCTTGGAACACAAGCATTTCCTGTCTGAGATCAAATTCCATTCAGCTCATCTTCCATTGTAATTAAAGTTAAAAAATAGTATCCGGCTTGCATTGGACTTTTGTGTCATTTGGGAGCAAACTACATTGTTTATTGAGCATTTTGCAGGTCAATCTGAAACAGTGGCAATAACACATTCTGAATCTATAGGAAGAGTGTTTCATAAAAGGAGCAGATTAACATCAAATAGGCCTTCAGGGATTCATACATTGATCTTCTCCTGACGTTTCCTCTGAATTAGTTAAGACTGCTAGACTAACAATGGTTCTAATGGGAAAGATAAAGAAGACCAAATGGTGGAGAGGCAGCAATTTAAAGGTCTAATTCAGGTTTTCCTGTTTATATCAGTTATAAATTTAGATAATTGGTGCTATTCAAACCGACGACAGCTTTGAGTGCTCTTGATGGGTATGGCAGTTATCCCCTCCTATGTTTCATTGCTTAATATGAGAAGGCACAGTGGTCCTCTTTGTCAGAGAGAAGATGCTGACAGCAAGAGGCACTGAGTGCAGACGACCCTCAGTACACATGTTCCTGTGGTCATTGAGGCCCAGGAGGAAATGGTGCAATATTCATCATGCACCCTATCTTTTCATTAATACTTTCTTTGAAGCATATTTCCCAAGACAGAATATGCAGTCACTGAAATTCTAAGTGGAAGAATGAGTGATACCTTTAATCAAGGGCTAAATTATATCCTTATTCAATGTCACTTTGTATCTCAGGCCTTTGAAACCTTTTAAATCATTTTCTTTATTGGCTTTGATTTAGGTATTTTCTTTCTAATTATTCTGTTTTCCCTGGTATTTGTTGCAAGGAACAGCTGTCCTAAGCCAAGAGCCTTTGAATTGTGTCCATTCTAATGTCCTTGCAATGAGGGAGGAGAATGGGCTTTGAGAAGAAACACAAATATTTTTAAAAAGTCTCAAAACATTGGAACCAACAATTCTAGTTCCATTTATAATCCTACCAGATTATATCCTTATTTCTTTTAAATCTGATACCCACCCCATGCTAATATCCTTGGATGTCCCTGAGTGTGTCTAAACAAGATCCTGATTTGGACAGTCAAAGGAAATTTCTTGTACTGTTTTTATATTTTCTGCTTGGAAGAATAATGTGCACTGATTGTCTTGGTGGTAAGTGTGGGACCTCACAGGCCATTATTAAAAGCTCCCTGCTCATTAGCTATGACTTTGTTTCCTGAAACAACCATTAGTCAATGCACTACCGAGTAACCTAATGAAGTAGAACCATTGCAAGTTTATATACTTGAGAATTCTTTACTTGCTAAAGGTCAAATGGGAAAGCATTATTTTTATTTGACTCACAGGCCTTTATTTCACTGATTAAGGTTCTCATTCTGTTTCATAAAACCTTGAGAAGTTATAAGGAATATTTAAATGGTTGCTGAAAGTTAGAAAACTTGGAAATATTGCCAGAATATGCAAACACATTTCTCTACCCTCCTCTATATGTGAAAACCACTAAATGGATTAAGTTAGCCCCAAGTATATTGAATATTGCTTCCATGTGAACACAAAGTGGTTAACCTTGTATTAATTGAGTCCCTTAGGTGTTAGGAACAGATGACCCATGAGGCCAGCAGTGTGTTTGAGCCAAAAGACTAAGAATAAAACTTATGCTTTCAAGGACCTTGGGAGTTGGTTGAGATGACAAAGTAACTAAACATCAGGAAAGTGTAGCATTAAAATACAAGGCTAGGAAATTTATGTCCAGTTAATTCTACTGTCCTTCCTATTCTCCTCCCCCCTCCCTTCCCTTCCTTCCCCTTTGTCTAATCCAATGTACTTCCATTCTTCCCGTCCCCACCCTCCCTTGTTGTGGGTTAGCATCCACATATCAGAGAGAACATTTGGCCTTTGGTTTTTTGGGGACTGGCTGATTTCACTTAGCATGATATTTCTCCAGTTCCATCCATTTACCAGCAAAGGTCAAATTTTATTCTTCTTTATGGATGGTGTAGAGATACCTCATTTTTTTATCCATTCATCCATTGAAGGATACCTGGGTTGTTCTCATAACTTGGCTACTGTAAATTGAACTGCTATAAACATTGATATGACTGCATCATTATAGTATGCTGATTTTAAGTCCTTTGGTATAGATGGAGGTGTGGGATAACTGGGTCAAATGGTGGTTCCATTCCAAGTTTTCTAAGGAACCTCCATACTGCTTTCCACAATGGTTTCACCAATTTGCAGTCCCACTAGCAATGTATGAGAGTACCTTTCTTCCCACATCCTCGCCAACACGTATTGTTGCTTGTATTCTTTTTTTTTTTATTGGTTGTTCAAAACATTACAAAACTCTTGACATATCATATTTCATACATTAGATTCAAGTGGGTTATGAACTCCCATTTTTACCCCAAATACAGATTGCAGAATCACATCGGTTACACATCCACATTTTTACATAATGCCATATTAGTAACTGTTGTATTCTACTACCTTTCCTATCCTCTACTATCCCCCCTCCCCTCCCCTCCCATCTTCTCTCTCTACCCCATCTACTGTAATTCATTTCTCTCCTTGTTTTTTTTCCCATTCCCCTCATAACCTCTTATATGTAATTTTGTATAACAATGAGGGTCTCCTTCCATTTCCATGCAATTTCCTTTTTCTCTACCTTTCCCTCCCACCTCATGTCTCTGTTTAATATTAATCTTTTCCTCCTGCTCTTCCTCCCTGCTCTGTTCTTAGTTGCTCTCATTATATCAAAGAAGACATTTGGCATTTGTTTTTTAGGGATTGGCTAGCTTCACTTAGCATAATCTGCTCTAGTACCATCCATTTCCCTGCAATATCATTTCACTCCATGTAACTTGAACTTCTCGCAACGTAAGGGTCAAGTTCTAAGAGAAAGTTTGCAAGCATAGGAAAGAGGAAGGTGAAGATCTCTCGTAGCCCAAACTCAGAAGTTAGATGTCATCATCAACCATACTGTTGGTCAAAGCGGATCACCGGACTCTCTCCCCAACATCACTAAATGTATTCTATCACCACATTTATTTTGCTTATTGCTCATAACACACTGTAATATGCTATTATGGTGTTTGTGCTTGCCTGAATTTTCTTAAGTTGTGCATAGTGAGAATTTGCTCTATACCATTGATCACCCTATCTTTAGAATACTATCTTTAGTACACAGTAGGTACTTGTTAAATGTTTGTTCAATGAACATATTGAGATATAACGATAAGAACAAGGCTGATTCTTTTTCCATATTCATATAATATGAATAATCCAATTCATATTTTCAGTGAAACTTTAAGCTTCCTTCCAGTTTGCAAAAATATCATCATGAATACAAATTATACATCTTTGTCATGTCCTGTGGATAAAAATGAAAGGTCAATTGACTCGGGTCAGGCAATGAGAGCGAGCTTTCCTAGTGGAAGTGGCACTTCACCTGGGCCTCTATCAGTGTGCAAGAAGTTGAGGGTCAGCAGATGTGTCAGATGTGCCAGCAACTTCGACAAGGGAGAAGGAGGCCCATAGAAAATTGATTCCTGTGGTGGATAAACAAGATACCTAGGATTTAACTTTTAAGGAGACCTGAAGGGTGGGATAATAGAGACCTAGCGTCCTGCATTGAATTTATCCTCACAAGCTTCTCCTCTCAGGAGCCAAAACAAGGTTAGAATATCATTGTGAGAATATAGAATTGGCAGATGGACATAGTGAACAATTCTTCTCTTTGATGTCATCGTCCTTTTGAATCATGAAATATTTCTACCACTAGAATCATTTTTTTCAGTGAAAAGCGGAAGGGAAATAAAAAAAATAGGAAATGAAAGGTTTTATGTTTATGAATGTTGGGAAATATATTAGGAATGAGCAAGACTACAACAAACAAACAAACAAACAAGCAAACAGGTAGTTAGCCATGATATGGTAGCCATCCAGGAATTATGGAATTAACTTAGTGTGGAGGACAGGTATGAAACCAAGAAACTGAAACTCATCCCTGGTATATAAGACAGTCAATCTACCCTCTTAAATATATTTTACAAAATATCTTCCTTGGATTTGTAATATGTAAGATGATTTTGTCCTTTTCCAAAGAGTAAAATCTCCTAAATGACTTTTAGGTGATTTCTCAATGCCCAGACTAACAACAAATGATTATTACATGTCCTTCTTCATTTCCTTATTTATTTCTACTGTTTGATTAATTTATCTGTTCTTATCATTTAGGTCTTTTCCAAAAACATCTTTGCCCGAACCAACTGTTCTTTCAGTTCTATGAATCCCATGATACCAAACATGCTTGCTTATTTTTTTTAATTGATGAATATTTTACTCAGCATGGTGCACTCAGCTTTATAATAGGAACTCAGAAAACGAATGGGAGAAGTAGATGCAAGGATTACAGTCAAAAGAAATTAGAAAATATATCACTTTTGAAAAAATGTATTTTTTTCCTGAAATAAAAATTACACAGTATTTTGAATACCATGTAGGAAAACACTTAAATGACAAAGTCTAAATGTATATAATCTATTCTATCAAGGGGTAATTCCAATGCAAGAGGGCTGAGTTCCAACTCTAGCCAAAGGACACATGTACATTTAAGTAAGAGAAAAGGATGGAAAATCAGGAAGTGTTGATTTATATTCCAGTTTCACTTCCTGATAACCAAGAGACTTCCA
This sequence comes from Marmota marmota marmota, assembly GCF_001458135.2. Lineage (NCBI taxonomy): Eukaryota > Metazoa > Chordata > Mammalia > Rodentia > Sciuridae > Marmota > Marmota marmota. Next base: position 50,330,011 of record NW_025999968.1, on the reverse strand, counting down.
TGTGCATCTTAATCATTATGGACTTTGGTTTCTTAATCAATGATATAAGGGAACTAGTAAGTGTTAAGCAAGATATTTGTATGTAAACATTTTCAATAAAGTTCCAGACACATGTGTAAGATGAATCCAATCTTCTTGTGGGAGAAGAGACTCAGGGACTAAATGGTCCAGAGGGAGCCACTCAGCATCTCTGATCCTTTATTCTGATGAAAACTGAGTATCTCCAAACCCTGGAACCCAATTTCTCTTACCAACACTACTTTGTGGATGAATCCCTATGAGAATAATCAAATGTATTAGGTCTTTGTTGTTGTGACCAAAAGCCCTGAAAAGAAGAGCTTAGAGGAGAAATCGTTTATTGTCTCCTGGTTTCACAGGTTCCGTTCATGACCAGCTGATTCCATTTATCCTGGTTCGAGGTAAAACACCATGGCAGAGGGACATGGTGGAAGAAAGAAGATCACCCCTGGCAGCCAGGAAGCAGACAGAACAAGGGGAGGGGGCTGCAGGGAAGACGGACCCTTCCAGGACCTTCCTCTAATGACCCCCTCCTCCAGCCATGCCACAGCTGCCTAGAGTTACCACCCAGTTGGTCCAATCAAACTAGATGGCCTGATAAGGTGACAACTCTCACAAACCCAATCATGTCACCTCTATACGGCATGAAAAACAGGGGTTTGAGGGGACACCTCAAATCCAGACCCTAACACATTGCTGTTTTTAATTTCATTAAGTTAATCCTCGTTAATCGTTATGAAATATATACCTAGCAACTTTTTAGAAACAGTTGAGAGGTATCCAGCCATCAGAGAAGGCAAACAAATTGGACATTAATCAGAGGAGGAATGAGGACCAGAAAGTCAGTCTGGATATTTTTGTAACTCCTGGTGCTTTTCCAAACAAATCAAACTGGTATGGCGTAGGGGGGTCCGCATTGGGGCATCATGAGCTCAAAAAGCTTTAACTGTATCATCTCATCTGTCAGAATTCCCATCTTCTCACTTATATGATGATGTGCTCTTGGAGCTGTAGTGCTGCTATGGTTTGGACACGATTTATTCCCCAAAGCTTAATGTGTTGGAAGCTTAGTCCCCAAAGTAATGGTACTGAGATGGTAGGTCCTTTAATAAATGCTTAGACCAGAAGGGCACCACCTTCAGAAGTGATGCATGCTGATAGGACCAGCTTAGTTCCCTCCAGAATAAATTGTCCCATAAGAGTAAACCTGTCCTCCCCTGGTCACTTGCTTCCTATTTCACCATGTAACATTCCTCTCATGTGTGTTCCCATGCTGTCACACAACAGAGTTGTTCATCCCATGAGGTTGCCTGAGCTAGCCTCCACCACTGAGCCAACCTAAGCCTCTTTTCTTTACAGAGTGCCTATCCTCAGGTATTTTGTTATATCAACACCAAATGCTTTACTTTTTTTATGTTGTGACTATAAAATCTAGTTCAGATTAAAAATAGATATGAAAAAAGTTTTTAAAAGTATACATGCATTAGAAAGCATGTATACTTTTTTTTTTTTTTAATGCATTAAGTGACATTGCTGCTGTGTCAAAAGCCTCTACTTGGGCCTGAACTCATTTGTTGCCTTGTGGACCTACTATCAAGATATGCCTGAGCCCAAAGATCCTGCAGCATTGTCCTGATTGCCACAAACCAGCATTAAATTAGACACTTATCATATTTGAAAAGACACACCATCTGTGGATCTCCATCGTCATGTGAAGTTGTCAGGAACAATATGCTACTTTGCAATCTGCACATTTAACAACAAATGGGGAAATTCAACAGCAACCAGAAATAAACTGGGGCTTCAGAATTGCATTTTTTAGATGTAGTTAGTGCTTGGCCAGTCCCCAGAACTTCACCTTCCATTTAGTAGAATGTAGAGCTAAGCAAATTCAATCCAAATACATCTTTTAACTTCCTATGTGAACAGGAAGCAAGAGAGAGGATAAAGGTAATAAGATTCTCTGATCATAGGAAATTGGAATTTACTATCTTGCTAGACCATTATTCTTAATGCACATTTGAAGTTGGCTGCATCTCCTTGGCAGAAAAATAAAATTGTTCTGATTCAAAGTAACAAGGAATGACTTGGTAAAGATTTTTCTAATAATGGTGTGGGATCTTTATTTTTTTTTTTTTTGCTGACAAATAAAAAGCAAATAGTACCTTCTTGTCAATGCTTAAAGGATATAAATGGTACATTCAATAATATAGACTCAACTTTTTTGTGTGTTTAAAGCCTGAATATTTGGTGACATTAACGGTGAGTTAGTGTTATGTGTAAAATACACTAAAGCATAAGTGATTTTGTTTCCTGATTAAGGTTATTACAACAATTGTATTTTTGAAATTCTATAGCCTCATTATACTACAAAAGCCTCAAATAGCTTCAGGGGATCATTTTCGTAACAAATGTACATGTAAACTCTTTTAACCACAAAATATTAGGAGGTTAAATGCTAATAGGCCTTTGAGATGGTTCGCCCGAGGTTTTCTTCATCTTCTGTTTGATTTCAAGCATTTGTTTAAAAATGTTTTTCAAAGATCTGGGGCTGTGTGAAGAGGTCATTATCACCTTTCATCTTAGGGAAACAAGGAAAAGACAGTTACAATATTTCCTGGCCTTATTACTCCTGCCTTTGGAATAACATAACAATGAGCTACTGTTTTTTCCTAAAATGTCTCTAGATGGAAGACTGGAACTCCTAATTGTTCTACTAGCTTAACTTTGAAAGAGAGGAAAAAAAAAAAGAAAAGAAAAACAGCAACAACTAAGGACCCTGAATCAATGCTCTTAAGATAATCTTGAGTTTTTAGGAAGATGAATCAGATGAATCAAAACCTGGAGCCAATTCTAAATATGCCCAATTAAAATGAAAACAGAGAAGATATTATTTTCTTGTAAAGCTGTCAAATACACTTAGGTGCATATAGCTAAATAAACGGCCAACTATGTGGCATGTTGCCAAAATGTAATTTCTGGATCCAAACAATGTGGTGGGTAGTGTAATACAACAGTCCTCTAAATTCCTTCCACTGACCCTTCTTTCTCTGTGGCGGCTGTCTTGATACCCTTCTGTTTCTCATATACAACATTGGTTCACAGTTCTCTGGGATGCTGACTTGGACATAGGTTTATACCAGACAACCAAGTCCTATTGCATTTTGATAACTTCCAAACAGGTTCCTCTTGATTGTTTCAAACTTAACAGGTCCACAACTGAGAATTATCTTTTACTCAAAGTTTTTTCTTCTTCTTCATCTACATAAAGTTGTCCCTTTTCCTAAACTGCCTAATTCTACTAATGGAATTAGCAATCTTAGACCTTCCTGTCTCCAGTCAGGAAGTTCAGAATCATCTTTAAATCTTCTCTTTTCTACTTCTTTTCAGCCACTTACTTGTTGTCTCAGTGAGTTGGAGCTGCTATAACAGAGTACCATACCAGGTGCTTTGTAAATAACAGAAATTTATTTCTCACAGATTGGAAGCCTGGAAATTCAAAGATGACAGAGCTAGCCGAGTCAGTGTCTGGTAAGAGCCCCATGTTAGTCAGCTTTCCATCACTATAACAAGCATTTGAGATGATCAACTTACAAAGACAGAAGGTTTATTTTGGCTCAGTTTTGGAGTTTCCAATCCTGGTGTGGTTGCCAGTGGTTGCTTTGGGCCTATAACAAAGCATCAAGAGTGCCAGGCAGAGCAAAACCTCTAACAGCACAAGATTAGCGAGAAAAAAGAAAGACAGAGGGAGAAACTGGGGTCCCACTCTCCCCCTCATGGGCAGACCCTCAATGACCTAACTTTCTTCAACGAAGCCTTATTTCTCAAAGTTCTATCCCCCACCACACACACACATCAATACATCAATAGCAAAACACCAATAGGAACCAAGCCTTAAACTCATAGATCTTTGAGGGAAATTTAAGACGGAAGCCTAGTAGATCTGTTTCCTGGTTTACAGAAGCCCACCTTCCTGTAGTGTCCTCACATGATAGAAGGGGCAAGAGAGCGCCCTAGGATCATTGCATTAGAGCCCTAATCTCATTCATGACTGCACTCTCACATCCCAGAGGCCCTACCTAATTACTTCACCTTGGGGGTTAAAATTTCAGCATAGGCACTTGAGGGGAGAGCCAAGCATTCAGTCAACAACAGTGGCTTGATCCTACTTCTTCATCTGGAAGTCTCTCAGCTCCATTCTCTTCTCTAGTTTTCTCCATTCACTTCTCTTCCCCCATTCCAGGTGAAGTGCTGTACCTGAATGTCTCGGTGGGACCCTAGACCCTGTTTTCTTCTATCATAGACCATTCACCCTCCAACATAACTTCATTCGCTCCCCTGGTTCCCTTCTATGAGAATAAAAAAGTGTTCAATAAAATGTTTGATGCTCTAACATTTGCAGACACTTCCCAAGCTCACTTGCTCATTGGGTCTTGCTGAGGCTATAGGACACTCTCTTGCTGCCATCCGCCAGGTATGGTCCAAATATTTTAAAAAAGAAAACCATTTCCTAATCGGACAACTTTCTATTCTCTTACCAATTTCATTCTCTACATTATACCTACCAACCTCCTTGCTTCTCTCTATTACAAGTAGAAATGTCCTTATTTCTCCCAGAGGAATTGCAATGCAGGCATAAGAATTCAATTCACAGGCTTTCTCCAAAAAGTCCTCCCAGTGCACACCATCGGAGGAATTAGTGTCCCAATATTCTAAATGTATTAAAAATCATTCTTTCCTACTTATTTTAATGTATCTTCTGTAGTCTCGTATTCAAGTTGTTTTTCCAGGCTAGATTTTTTTTTGATTGTCAAGGATACAAAAGATGACCTTGCTATCTCAGTTTCTCCCATACTGGTACAGGGTACAGAGTGGGATGTACTCAGTTAAACTACTTTTAAGTTTGGTTTAATGATTCTCAACTAACTTAGACATAGCCACAAAATTACAAGGTTTAGGTTGTATTGGATGTTTATCTTCATAATCATGTTGAGGTTAAAATATCGACAAATAAAGATACTGATCACATGAAATAATAATAGGAGATGTGTCTGCCATCAATTATTTCCCATACAATTCATTGTGAAGTTATGAAAAGATCGATTCACAATTCTCAATATAGTGTGAGATATCTGTGGGCTGAGTTTCAGTTAATGATCTCAGTCTATATTTTATCTTATCAAAATTTTGTTAAGGAATTATTTGATACAACAGTATTCTTGTTGTGAACAGTAGTAATATAATCTTTCTCATTTTACCTAATGCCTGTTATTCAAGATTTTGAGAATGTTCTAAAACATTTTCTCATTAATCCTCAAAAGACATCTCTGTGATAGATTTGTAGAAAGATTAATTAAGGATTAAAATCCCTTTACAAAGAAACCACATCTCTGCACTATTCCTCAGGTAGCCTCAATGAAATTTTAAAGTTATAAAATATAAAGGAGCTATAAAATATTTTATTACTACAGGTTCCAGAGGACAAAACAACATTGCTTTTACTGTAAAAGAATAAATAAATATTGATCTTGGTCATGGGATATGGAGATAAAGATCTCTAAATGATAAACTGTAGGACTACTTTAGAAAATTTTTATTCTAAATGTAATTGAAAGTATACCTTTTACCATGTATCTTTTGAGAATATCTTATATGTGTTAAAGCTTTATTTTTGAAGCCTGTTTTATTTATATTCCTTTGAGCTAACTTTAAAAAATTTACCTATTATTAAATAGATTGTAATTTATCATGTAGAGCATATTCTTGGTTCAGTGATTCTCTGGGAAGCATAGGTAATGAGCCACAATTATTTTCCAAAAGCTAAAGGAGAGATCAACCTTTAGTTATTCAGTTCATGCATGTGATAAAAGGAAAAAAAAATGTCCAAAATATTCTAGATGGTTTAAAAAATAAAGCATGCTTACATGAGCATCTAACCTTGATTCCAAAATGAATTATGGAGAAGATTTTAGATGAAATGCAAGAAAAGCACAACTATGTGATTGAATAGCCCTGGGATAATATTGATACAAGCCCAAGAGATAACCCTTCCCTAGTCAATGTAAGCATCGTCAGGTGTGAATACCAACTAGTACAATATATAGGAAAAGCAGCATAAAAAAACATGCATTCTGAATATAATTTGTAACAATAAAAGAATAGATGGATGAAAAATGTACACTGGTAGGGGGTAGATTCTGATATCGTCAAAGCATCTGTGAAATCAAGATAATTACAACATTCAGAACAGGGGACAATGAGGCACAAACGTATTGCTAAAATTCATGGGAAAGAATGTATTCACTGTAAAGAAAAATGGAAAGAAAAGAGAGATTTTATACCAACTGATTTACTCAGCACAGACCGGGTATCAAACTAAGCCCTTTCAATAAGATACACTATTAAAAATTCCCATCATCCCATTAGGTAGGTATTATTAACTTAATTTATATGTTAAAACAAACAAACTTGGTCCAAGTGTTTGTTCGAAGTTCATGTACCTAGTAGCTGCCCAGAAATATATCTCCCTTTGGAACTGTGTAGTAGAAAAAAGTACCCCAAGGGTAACTGTGCCCAGTTGACAGAAGTGCCCTTGAAATCTATCATGCTTTCACAGAACAGTGGAAGTTCGGTGGCCAGCAGAGACCACCCTGCACATTCCACAGGACTGAGAGACAGAGGACACATTCCAGCTTCCCTGCAGGAACTCTCAAATGCACTTAGAAGGAAAGGCATTAGCAGCCTGGCCTAGGGGTCTCCAATGGGAGCAGCTACCACCACTGTTTACAGGAGTCAGTGTCTGAGCTTTAGAGCTGCCAGCCTCCAAATTCGAGTGGATATTTATTTCTGAGATTTGATTTTCCTGTCGGCAAAAGCGACATTCCTACCTCAAAAAGTTATCCAAGACAATTGTCTGAAAGGTCCAGTACTATATGTGGGTCATGATAGACTTTAAATACTTGACTGATGAAAGAAGAGGACAAAAAAGAAGAGGAGGACAGCTGCTGAGAGTCATTGTTTCCAGGAGCTGCCTTAAATGCAAGCACCTAGGAGATCTAAGGTGAAACCTTGGGGTTACTGGAGCCCACAGGAGATACCATTGTTCTAAATGTAAAAGAAAAAAAAAAGCATTTAAATTCTGTCAATAGGAGTGGCAGCTAATAGAAAACCATGCCACTGAGAGCAACAGACAGGAATTTAAATTAAACCCACTTTGTAGCAAAACCCAGCTCTCCTTATCATAGGATGAGACTCTTTTGACATTTAGGAAATGTGTAGTGATTATTGATTCCAATGCACCATTGAGGGAGGGAAGAGAATAATAATTTCTACTTGGAAACCTGGTAGAAATAATGGGCCAGAGACTTGCAGTGTTTCCTTGAGGCAATAAACAGTCATAGGGACCTTGACTATCCAGGGAAAACAGGCTATAATTAGAAAGGAATATTGATAAAGTGATGCTGAGGTACAAATATATCTGGTCCTTCAAAGTTTGATTATTTTGAAGGAAATGAGAAGAATACATTGACAAAACAAATGATGTTTATGCAAACACATGCACACATAGACACTTTTCTTTTGAATACTGGAATGAACTCTGACAGGAAAAAATACCAAAATCAATACCATAAATGTTCCTAATAAGAAGTACTTTTGAAAATCTTATCTAAAACTTTGACATAACAAGCTTTTAAAATGTAATCACAAATTAGTATAACTGCTTTGGTTTATAAAGGGTAGAAGTCAGGTGACCTGTGGATGATTGGCCACCAAATTCTCATTTGTAGCTCTTTCTCTCACACGCATTCAACCTCACCCCTCTTCCTGCTGCACTATGTCTGGGTCTTATCCTCTCCTATTGCACTTCTTGCACAGTTGTTGACCTACGCACCACGCTTCCTCACCTGATCCATGCTAGAACCTCTCCTAAAACATAGCTTTCACTGTGCCATGCCCTGGTCAGTCAAAAACTTTGCTTTTTGTGGGTTTAAGTCTAAACTCTTTGATTAGGCATTCAAGTCTCTTCCAAATTGTACACAGCATTTCTCATATACACGACAATATTTTACAATGATTATTCTGATTATTATCACACTACATGCTTAGCAATAAAAATATCCTTATCATCAACTAAATTAAAAAATGAAAAATAAAAGGATCAGAAAACAGCTAACATTAGTCAGAGATTTTCTTTGTGCCAGAAACTAAGAGCAACACACATTTAATCCTCACAGCTTTCTATAGTTGATTTATAGACAAAGATATTACTAAAGACTTTACAAAGATAAGGACTATGTTCAAGTTGATACTCCCAATAAGTGACAGAGTAGGTATGTCACACGCTGGACCCTGAGCTCTTAAATGCAAGGATGTTCGGTTCCTTTTCTGTGAGGTCACAGAAGACCATAGAATATTAAAATCCTAACAGGCAAACCACAACGTAGTTTCATTGTACTAGTTAATTTATTGCAGTATGGGACACACAGTTCATGAAATGCCTTCTTACATCTCCACAAAACTCCATTTCCAAATAGACCTCTTAGGAAATGTTGAACTATATGATTCCTGAGGCCATTTCTAGCTGAAATTTTATTGAGGACTGGACCTGCCAATTCTTTGCTCAATGAACTTGGTTCATTTAAAAGTCTTTAAATTACACGTCTTTAAAGATGCTTTAGACCTAACCTCATTACTTGTCCTTAGAATGTCCTCCACTGTACCCTTATCTTAATCTTATTGGTGTCATCCATATACTTTGTATTCATCTCCTCTTTGAAGCTATTTCTGGCTGTCCACAAACACAGTGGCTGATTCTTAGTTTTTCAGTGGAACTGGGCTGAGAGATATCTACAGACATAACTCAAAACAGATGCTGTATAATGGTATGTTAAAAAGTGAGGGAATGTGTATGTCAGTTAGCTTGATTTAGCCATTCCATATACAATTTGTATGAAAAATCATGTTATGTACCATAAATGCCTGCAATTTTTATTTGTCATGAAAAATTGCCTTTACTAGTCATGTGCCCTCCTTTCTTCCTGTAAAATGCATATTTTTAAGTAAACACCAAAAACCACAATTCAGACTTCTGAGTCTGGGGTCTTTTGTTTTATTTTTTCCATCACAGTACACACTGCATTTTCCTGGACCACCAGCTATCACCCCACATGCATGTCTATTTCCTAAGCACCTCTGAAAGCCCCTTCATGGCAGAGGTCAGACTTATTTCAGTTTTCTGATCCATTTATATGGTGAAAATTTTTTGTTCAAAATCCAGTTGGATTCTGACTCTTCCACTTAAGAGCTGTAAATAAGCAACTTCTTAAACAAGTTGTTCAGCATCTCTCTGATTCAGTTTCATCACCTGTAAAGTGAATGGAGATAAAATTTTCTAATCCATTGCATTTGTAAAGATGAAATGATTTCATAGAGATAAAAGGCACTTAGCAGAAAGCTTCACAGTTTAAATGTTCTATTAATGGCAGATTTATTTTTGGTGTTGCAAACTGGTTTTTTTCCTGTGTTTCAGACATTTTAATAGACCATGAAACCAAGTGACTTGGACATAGTCCCTGCCCTCAGGAAGCTTATGTCTTGTGAGGTCTAGTTACACAAAAAAGAACATGCCCATCGGGTGGACCTAAGTGGTCAGCTTTATCCAGGGAGAGCAAGGGAGTGATTGTGGAAGGCAATGACCCCACCAAGCCCTGCAGGAGGGTCTGGAGGTACAAAGACATTGCAGGCAGAGGGAGAAGCATTTGCTGGACACTTGGACCTTCCTGCTGGCATGAGGCTCTTGAGGAAATTCATGTTAGTTCTTGATACTGAAACCAAGTCAGTTAGAGGTAATAAGTGAGCTGGGAAATTCGTTGAGCCAGAAACCAAAACCAAAAATGTTAGATGCCTCAAAGGCACTTTCAGATGATCCCATTGATAATGGGTAGAAGAAAGTAGGTGATGAAACATTTGAAGAGTGGATAAATATGATCAGATTTAATATTATAAAAACAATTCTGATTGTAGTGTAAAGATCCATAAGATATGTACTTGGACTGAGGGGAAAGTCAAAGACAGTATGAAGAGCTTCTGAACTGGCAAGTGACAGTATTTACATATAGAGTTATAGATTGTATTGCATTAAGAAGCAACAGATCCAAGTGGCTAAATAAGTTTACTGGTTGTTTTAAAAATATAAATAATGACCCAGTATATTTTAATATACAGTTATGTAAAATATGTCCTACTTAGTGTAAAATAAGCATGCTAATTCTAAATTGGCTAGGATTATATAAAGTAATTATAATGTTGACAAAGGAAAGATGAAAACAGTATAATTTGGCAATTAATGTGATGAGTTAAAAAACTTGTTCTTGACCTTGGGCTTAACAGTTTTATTTCCAGGTATTTCTCTTTGGAAATTAGTGTCAAATATAGCAATACATATTGGAAAAATTAGGGGATATGAATTTTCAACAGAGAGGGAATCAAATGTGATTTATCAGTGTAGCCTAACATTATGGAGACATTTAACATATTCATTAACACATGATTATGTATTTTAAATAGAATTGCCAGGTAAAACACAGTATGCTCAGTTGAATTTCAGATAAACAATGAATAACTTTTTAGTAAGTATGTCCCCATGGAAATTCAAATGGATCTGGGTGTTCTATATTACAAAAATGAGTTGCTAAATCTGGCAACTCTATTTACAGGAGTTGCAAAAACACATTGTACACAATTTAGAAATGTAAAATTAAAAAGTAAAAATAAAAAGTATGTATACTCTGTATAGAAAAAAAATATACTTGAAAAAAGACTCTAAAGAAATCAGTGAAATTAGATGAGTGAAGACTTGTTGTGAAGGGGTTGAGTTACGGACTTTTTTTTTTTACTTTTTACTTTTAGTGTGTTTTTCTACAAGTGTGCGTTATTTTTATAAACTGAAAAATGTGTATTTGTGTATTTACATGCCTATGTATAATTCCATTTCACTTTTCCCATTGGCAGCAGTTCATGTTTATGAGTGTATAAGCTAGAATATGCATGCTTCCCAATTTTCTATGAGACACAAACTTTCTCAGCCAACGCAAGCTCTTATGGAATAAAACCGGGACCATCAGTTCTTAGGTTAAATGCCATCTGTTAGGAAGAACTTCTCCATCCCTCTATCTTAATTCTTCCCACCACTTCCATCAATACCAGTGCCTTCTCATTTTATATTCCAGAGCAAACAACTTCTTCCATGCCACTTGGCAGCGCTAAGCATATATTTGTTGAAAGGGTAAATGAATAAAAGAGAGAAATAAGATTGGGTGTATTAGATGACATTTTTCATTAAACTTAACCTGGTATATATTTAGGTCTCAGTTACATAACTTAATGGCTTCCCTGTACCGGATTGGCAAACACCACAGTAGAAATACATGCTCCATAAAAATAGATACAAAGCAAAATAAAAGATCAGTAAAAAGATGTTTGTAGGGAAACTTTAGTGGACTCAGGAGTCTCCAACAACAAAACTGGGGGAAAAGATTCAAAGCATCTCATAGCTTCCAGAATTCCTTCCTGAGTGGATTTCATTGCTTTATCCTCTGAAGGTGATTTTTGTCCCACACAGATGATGACAACTATAAACCAGACTAGGTTGTTTGAAACAGATTGATTTTTAATTACACTATATTTTCAATTTATTTTCCATGAACCTACCATACAAATTAACATTAAAAAACAAACCATAAAAACAAAAACAAAATTTAAAAAAATCGCTCTTTGTGGTTCATTTTCAGTCCAATTTTGTGAGAGGCTAAAGCAAATGGAAATAATTGGCCCCTGGGGCATGCCCGGGCGCCAGATCTGCACTCGTAAGACTTTTATCTCTCTCCCCTTCCTCATCCATTCTTCAGCTTGAAGTTCTTGTGATTGAGCGCTGAGGCTGCAGGACCAGTTTTAAAGGGGTGGGAGGTGAATTAGGTACACGTGAGTGGTGTCTGTCCTTTCCTCCTCCGTCCAGTTCCCTCACCTCTCTCCTGCCTCATTCTCCTCTTCCCTCTTCTTTTCTCTGTTTTTCCTCATTTAGTTGTATTTTATGTTTGGTGTATGTTTCACTTATTCATCTTTAATGCATTGCCTCTGCTTCTTGCATTGTAAGGAGCAGCTTTATAGGTCTTGTCCCCAAGGGCCTTTTATTTTAATACACTAAGGCACCTCTGCACTAAGAGACAAGCTAAGTGGCCCTCAATGCTTCTAAATTCTAACAGATTTAAAAGTTACTTCCTGAACCCAGAAGCAATAGACCAGGAGTGTTTTATAAAAGATTATCAAACATGTGTTAAAAACGCTGTTATACTTTATGCTCTTGAATTCCTTCCTCGTAATTGATGATGGCATAAAAGACAAAATACAAATCTATTGAGTATCTGCTGAGTTCAAACAACTGCAGGAGGCTTGTGAGTTGAATGAATTAGACATTTGAAAGAGCCACAGAATATAGAACTTGAAAGGACATGTAGATATTCAAGTGTACTTTGTTTTCCTCCACTTTATGTACACCTTGACTTTGGTGATAAGAAATGTCAGAACTGATTTTGAATTCTGAGCGCAAACTTCTTTCCTTTTCTCAAGATTAGTCCTTGAAAATGCCCTTTTTGTTATATGTGCTATCCTCATACCGAATATTCCTTTTAATGACATGCCCTAATCTTTAATGTCCTCATTCTTTGCGTGTGTTCTGCCCATCAAAAGTGTCTTCCCTACTACTTCTGCTTCTACTTCCAAATTTTAGATCCAGAAGTGCCCCCTCTTTTCTTCACTACCAGCATGGCTCAGTTTCTGGACTACAACTTTTTTTTTTTTTTTGATAATGCAAATGAATGTTTACTGTGAAAATGTACAATAGTAGCTAAACCAATAAATTGAAAAGTGGAAATGTTTTTCCATCTAACTCCCATTCCTACATATCAGAGATAAGAGAAGATACATTTTCATGTGCTTCCCTTCAAAAAATATCTATAAAATTAAAATCAATTAAAAATGCAAAAGATTTCCTGGTACCTATGATAAACATGGCATATGCCCTCTAATTAGCACGTGCCAATATATCCTGTTTCTCTAAATAGCACATTGCACACAGGTACCATGATTTGTGTGCTTTATCTAGCCAGTCACATCCCAGTGAACATTAAGGCTGTTTCCAGCTCCTACTATTCATCACAAACAATGGTGAACATCTTTATACACACTGCATGTTTTTGAAAAATAGTATAGTTGAATCAAAGCATATAAACATACTTTACTTTGAAAATTATTACCCATATTTGTTTCAAAATGAGTTATCATTTCACTTAACATTGGGTCATGTATTTCTGATGTTATTAATTAAAAATTCTCCATCATTAATGATTAACCATGTCCTTAACTTGCATGCTTTTTTGAGTTCCCTTATGTTTGTAAAATAAGTGTCCTTGTTGATTTGTCCTTTTTTCTTATGTTTACATATTTTACTGTATTTACTATGATAGAATGAGCAAGGTTGATTATTACCTCTCAAGTTGAAGTTCAGAAATATGTATTTCTTTCAGAAAGCAACTTGAAATTCCTTTTATTTTTAAAAGTTTGGATTTAATAAGTTTATGCATATTTTTAGAAAATGTATAATTGTAGTGAATTAAGGATAGAGATGTTGTTTTTATTTGGAGCAAAGGGACAGAAGGCAGGGAGGCAGGAAATTTACAATAATCACAGTTATATTTGAAATCAAGCTTAAACAAATATGCTTTTCAAGTGCTGCACTACCATAACAGCATGTTTAAAGTATCATTTGACTCATCAGAAGTAGACAGGAATTTGGAGAATTCTTTGTTTAAATCGACTTGCAAGGGCTGGAGTTGTGACTCAGTGGTAGAGTGCTTGCCTGGCATGTGTGAGGCCCTGAGTTCAATCCTCATATTGAATAAATAAATAAAAATAAATAAAAGATCACATATAAATAAATAAATAAAAGAAAAGATCCATTGACAATTTAAAAAATATTTTTCAAAAATTGACTTGCAAAGAGGGGGTGGGAATGTCCTGTATACACTCGTATATAGTGAATTCAGCAGAGACCTTGCCTCTCCATCATTGTAAATTAGGATTTATCAAAGCAACATTTTGACCTGCATATCTCCTTGTTGAGGGAACTGTCATATGCACTGTAGGCTACTTAGTGACAGTCCCTAGCCTCTGCCCACTACACGCCAGTAGCATCCTCAACCCAACCATAACAATAAAAAATTATCTTCAGGTACCTGCTGTGGGAAAATCCCTCTATGGTTGAGAGCCGCTGCCCTGCAGTAAATTTCACCAAGCCCCACCTCTGCCCATAGAGCTGAACTCAATAGTTCCACATGCTAAGCAACTAGTAAACTGCAAATGAAACCCAGACACCGAGGGAAACTCCACACGAGACAAAAGGCAACATGAGCAAAGAGGAAAACCAAAGCCATAAAAAGATAAAAAATAAAGTTCAAACTATAATATTATTAATATCTTCAGAGAGATAAGATCTAGCACATATAAAATAATAACAGGCTTTAATTTAAAAAGAATAAGAAAGACCAAGTTATGATTAAATAATGAGGCTTGAAGTAAAGCTTAATAGAAGGGCTAAAAGGTAAAATTTAGAATTTTCCCAGGAAGCAAAAAAAAAAAAAAAAGAGGGGGAAAATAATGAAGAAAATAAAATTTAAAAGGGTAAGGCTGGGGTTGATTTAAGAAGTCAAAATTTAGGGAAAATAAATTAGAGGAAATCATCAAAATAATAATATAAGAGAAATGTCCTACATGTAATGCTTAGGAATCAGAATAATGTCAGATTTTTCATGGCAAAGAAAAATAGGAATCCTATCATTTAAATGTTGCTAGAAAGGCATATTTTCAATACATTTCTAATATTTCTAGTTATCAATTAAGTGTGAATATAAAGTTGTTATCACAAATACACATGCTATTGGGCTTGGGGCTAAGGTTTTGTAACATAGTAGTAGAGTACTTGCTTAACACACAGAAGACCTCAGGTTTAATCCCCAGTACCAAACACACATAAATGTATTCACACACACACACACACACACACACACACACAGAGTCAATAAAAGAACAAATTACCTGAATAGACAGTTTTCAAAAGAAGTATCAATGACCAATAATTACATGAAAAAATTATCAACATTTTAGCTATCAGTCACAATGGCTAACATCAAGAATACAAAGCACACTGGGCATGGTGGTACAGGTCTGTGATCTTCATAACTTGGGAGGTTAAGGCAGGAGAATCATGAGTTCAAAGCCAGCCTCAGCAATTTAATGAGGCCCTAAGCAACTTAGTAAGACCCTGTCTCAAAATAAAACAAAAACAAAAACTGAGCTGTGGAGTTGATATAGCTTAGTGGTTAAGGGTTAAGTGTTCATAAGTGTTCAATTCCCAGTATCAAAAGAAAAAAAAGAATACAAAGCACAATAAATGATGGTTAGGATGTGCTGGGGCAAAAGGAAAGTTACATCCTATTGGTAGGAATTATTATTATTAAAATAATTGTTATTTCTATTAGCACAGCCAATATAGAAATTAGAATGGAAGTTCCTCAAAAAATTAACATTAGAATTATATGATCCCGATATACCATTCCTTGGTATGTACACAGGAATTAAAGTCAGCATGCTTAGAGATACTTGCATGCAGGTATTTAATCTTTTCACAGCCCAATTCACATTGGCTAAGTTATAGAATAAACCTCAATGCCAGTCCAAAGATGAATGAATTAAGAAAATGTGGTATATATACACAATGGAATTTTATTCAGTCATAAGCAAGAACCAAAAATATCACTTTCAGGAAAAATGAATGGAACTGGAGATCATCATGATAAGAGAAATAAGCCATATTCAGAAAGACAAATAACACATCCTTTCTTGCATACATGAAATCTAGGAGAAAAAATACTACATGAAAGTTGAAGGAAGCCCTCTGCAAAGGGGAAGAGGCTTAGGGGACAGTGGAGGAGGGCAAAAGAAGGTAATGAGGACTGGATATTATCAAAATATGTTATACACATGTATGAATATGCCACAATGAAATCCATTATTCTGTACAATTGGAATGCACTAATTAAAATAAATATTTTTTTTAAAAAAAAAGTGGCAAGAGCATCTCCAAAACAATGTGAAAGGAGCCTCCACAATATAGCCAATCTAGAGAACAATGAATTCCTATTGGAACAAGGGCTGATGGGGTGTAAGTATGGCATCTCCAAGAGAATAATGGAGCAGCAGCTATTTCACATGCTGGACCTCATTGAGAAAGAGTGTGAGGAGAAAAAAAAAATATATATATATATATATAACAGCTATCTGTACAGAAGGAAACAAAGTAATTTTTACCTGCATTACAATGCATTAAAAATAAAGAACCATGCAAGATAAAATAATCAACTACATGCCTCACTTGTGAACAATATTAACATTGTTGTAATAATGAAATCAGTAATTGCTGATGTTTTTAAATTTCTATAAAACAAAATTAGAAGAATGGCAGAGCTATAAGAAAAAAAAATAGTGCAGTGGTTTCTAAGTAAGTGCAATCTTTTTCCATAATAGATAATGTCAAAAGAAAAAAAAATCAAGATATGTTTGTGCAAGCATAGTGTTTACAATTGTGTGTAAATTCCTGGTGAAATAGCTGAACAAATTAAAAGAAGGTGAACTGGCAATCAGGACCTGTAGTCTGGAAGATAGAACCAGAAATTTCTTGGACAATAAGCTTATAGTATTTACTTTTTTAACTCTGTAGAGCACAAATTCAATTACAAAATAAACCAATTCTGGGCAGCCATGCACAAAAAGTCTCAGGGTGCTGGTGTGACATGTGATATGTGATTTTTGAACATCCATTACAGGCTTACTGTATCAGAATTTTCTGCAATAGTGCCCAAGAATCAGCATGTTTATAAAAGCTCCCTAATTAATGCTTATCAAAATTTATGAGGGGAAATCACTACCTATAAATACATAATATGATTGAAGTCTGTAAATTATTTATAAAAGCAACCTCAAAATAATATGATGGCTCAGTATTTGTGCAATATTTCAGTGCATGGATTCACACACACACACACACACACACACACATATACAGGCACTGTCATAGCACAACCATTAAATTCAGAGAAAGCAAAATTTTTATAGCTCTTTATATAGTTGTCCGTCATCACAGGAATACTGCCAGGAGACCAAATGTTAAGGTCTACGTTGTCATAAAAAATTCACCTGCTGAATACTTAGTTTTGTTCTGTGCTTGGTATCACACATAAATCTTCCATTCTAGACTCTGGCTAGTTGTATCATAAATATAAACACTTTGCCTAGGGGGCACTTGACTGATTTGTCTTTACAAACAAGGGGCTCATTAAAAGCCAAAGACAGATTCACTGACTGCTTGCTTATGGCTTCCTCTCCTGTAGTGTTTTCTTTCTCATAGTAAACAAAACAGCTTCTGCCCAAAGCAGGTGACCTGAGGTCCAGGGACGTCACAGTAAATGAGGACGATTAGAGGATGGCTGTGCCACCTGTGGGCCACAACTGAAGTCTTTGGGGAGGGGAAAACCTCCGAGACCTGGATTTGGGTCTTTAAACTAGTCTTAGTCATGGGGAGTTAGTAAATCCTATCTTCCTATTCAATGGTAAAAAATAAACTAGATAGTAAATTAAACACTACCAAGATGCTTTTAAAAATCTAATCTCTTTTAAAAACCTACATTAAAAATAAAAAGATTTTCTTATACTTTGAGATGTACAGAATACCCTAAAACAAGGATTTGGTAGGGGAAGAAATGCTGAAAGAAATGTGTTTGTATTCGTAGATGATTCTTTTCATAAGAATAGATAATAATTAGGAGGTTTGTATTACCCAAAGAGCAAAGCTAGAGAAAGGCAATACAAAATTAAAAATTAAAAACAGTAACAAGAACTGTATTTATCAAAGACTTTGATGCAAAAGAACCTCAACTATAGCAAGCTGAATCTAACAATGTGTCCAAGGAATAACAATGTGACTCAGTGGGATTTTTTAAAAATATTCAAGATTGGTTCAATACTCACAAAGAAATCAATGCAACCCACTACCTGTTGATAAATTGATAAAATAATATAATGAAATTTATGAAAAAAAAACAAGTATTTGTCAAAATCTAGCCCTCATTTATGATAAAAACCTAGCACAAAAGTGAAGAATAACCCTAACTTGATTAAAAAATAAACAAGTACAGAAAACCTATAGCCTTTCCCTGGTCTGATAATGAAATCTGAATGCTCTTCATCTAGGTTTAGGAACAAGGAAAAGATACTGTCATCCTATTGTTTAACATGTGGATGCATGTTCTTGTCACTGCAATAAGGCAAAAAGTAATCAAAAATAAAAATAATGAAACAAATTGAAGATGTTGAGATCAGAAAGGATAAAATGAAACTATATCTATTTGAAGCTGACATGATTGTCAGAAAATTCCAAGGACTCTACCACAAAAGTGAGACACATATATAATTTTCAACATCCTAGAGGCTACCTTGAAAGCTGTAAGAAAAACAAAATAAATTCCAAAATAATAAATTAACTCCATATATCCAAAATATTATCATTTACAACAGGTGATAAAGTTAAAAATTTATATTTTCCCATGTTTGAACTATGTTCAAAAGAAATATTCCACTTATACCACACTCAGACTGGACTTGCCACTGTTTTTTTTCTTTTTTTATCAAATTCTCAAGAGCCACATACAGCAGCTACACCATCTTGGAGAGTGCAAATCTAAGTGGTCTCTAAGACTCTTTTTCTCACACTAAGATCGTAAAATTCTAAGTTATATAAATATTTAAGAGTCATAACGGGGCTGGGGATGTGGCTCAAGTGGTAGTGAGCTCGCCTAGCATGCATGAGGCACTGGGTTCGATTCTTGGCACCACATAAAAATAAAATAAAGATATTGTGTCCATTTAAAATATTTTAAAAAAGAGAGAGACATAACAATTGCTCACTTTCCCTCCAAATCACACTCAGTTACAAGCATTGCATTTAAAGCAATTAAATTATCAAAGGCTTTGTCAAGAAATAATTGCAATCCAAAGGCTGCAAGTAGTATGTACCCTCTTAGCTTTGGACACAGTGCCTTTGACCCAGTCGTGTACATAAATTTGCTCCTAGTGGGTTGAGTCATTCGGGAGGAGAGTCATTCAGCTGAAAGGGTCATGGATAAAAGATGAGAACAGAGCTGGAGCAGGGGCAGATAAATGTCCCATGAGCCAGATTCTCCACCTCCTTGATTCTGTGTCTTCCCTCTCTGGGTGTTCCCCCTACCTTTGTCTTCAGCCATAAAAACAGCCAGAGAAGGATCCAATTGTGCTGCTGCTTCCCCAGGTTGGCAGTGACAGCAGTGCCCTGTAACTCAGCCCAAGGCTCTCAAGCTGTGGCTGGGATGCTTCCAGCAGCAAAGAACTTAGAGCAAACAGTCTCTTACTGTCTCAGGAGTCCCTGGGAATTCATTCAGACACTAACATATCTCACTTGTACGCTGTTGGTCTCTTAACAAATCCTGGTCAGAAACAAATGTCAAAAGTCCTTGATTTTTATGCTTCAATCCACATCAACCCTTCATAGGACATGGTGTGGAGTCCCTTTATACCCTTCACTCTCTTCCTTTGTGAGTGAAGAGGAATATAATAATCACTGCTATTGATCCAGTGACCACTGTGTGCTGAGATGAGGACTGAGGGCTTTGTAAATGGTTTCTTATTTACTTCTGGGTTAGGTGTTGTGCAAGTCAGCTTTTCAATGCTTTTATGATCAAAATACCTGACAAGAACAACTTACAAGAGGAAAGATTTATCCGGGCTCACAGTTTCACAAGTTTAATCCAGGGTTGACTGACTCCAAAGCAGAAACATCATGCATCATAAGGAAGAACATAGGAGAGAGAGGACAAACACCAGGAAGGACCCAGGGAAATAAAGAGTCCCAAGACCACACTTCCAATGACCTATTTCTTCCAACCATTCCCAAATGCCTACAGTTTTCATCCAATGGTCTATACAAATTATTAGTCCATCAAACTGACTAATCCACTGATGAGGTCAGCGCCCTCATGATCCAATAATTTCCTAAAAGTCTACCTCTGAATCTTGCTGCATTGGGGACCATGTCATCAAAACATGAGCTCTGCGGGGGGCATTCCAGATTCAAACCATAAAAGATGTCATTATTTCACACCATGTATGATGGGACTGACCTACCAAGAAGTAACCTGAGCTCTCCCAGTTAGAAAACAGCAAAGGCAAAATTCAAATTCTGATCTGCCTGACTACAAATTCCAAAACATCAGGAAAGAACACTCTTAAGTTCCCACAAGAAAATACTGTAGTGTTTATCACAGCAGAATCTGCAACTCGGGTGGTGCTCCCCCACATTGATCTCAAATTAAAATCACTACTTACAGTTGCAGGTCCTGCATTTGATGTAAGCTAGGCAAAATCATTATTGTTGGTGAAGGAAGGCTTCCAGCCCACCTTCCCAGTGTGAGGACACAGAAGTTGTCCCTTAATTCAGGCACTTCCATGTCAGTCTCTTGACTGTTTACTATTATCCCTTGAAACTACAAAAGAACATTGGGACCATCAGTGATTTGAAATGCTTTTGTCCAACCAATAATGATTCTTGACTTCTTCGAATTTATTTTGTATCAGCCTCTTGAGGAACATGGGAATTGCCAAAGCCATGGCTAAGATCCTTTGATCCTATGGAGAGACATGCAAAGAAGTTGTGGATTTGGTCTCTTGGACACAAGAGTTTGGGTTCTGACACCTGCCAATGTGGAGTAAAGGGCTTTTCTACAAAAGTAAATCTCCCTCAACGAGAATGAGGCTTTGCACTAATGACAGGACAGATTCTTCCTACTTCTGAGCAGATCCACAGCTATGCCTTGGTGTGGTGAAGTGTCTCATGCTTCTCCCATGCAGCTTTATAGCTCCTGAAACAAAGTCCTTTAAAGACCTTCATGCAATTGTTCTGAAGGCAATGCTAGGATCTGCTTTGACATTTCAGAATGGAAAAATCCAGCTGCCAGAGGGAGACCTTGGTATTTTTCTATCAGTGAGGGGAAATAAGAAACTAAAGTCCTCACAGGACAAGCTCCCTGGAAATCACTTCCTATAGGAATGAAAGCTGACAGGGACAACTGTTGAATTCCACCATTAAAAGGTTCCAGGAACACAGGATGCTGCAGAAGACATCTGGTTGAGGGAGAGCAAGAGTGGTGTACCACGTCCAAATGATGCCATTGCTAGAGAATATAGCCTTCTCTGGGTAGGGAAGGGAACCAGTCTCCACTGTCTGCCTCTGAGGAAGAGCAGAGGGACTGTAACTGTCACTTTTCTTCTCTAAAAATGGAAAAGCTTTTTTTTTTCCACAGGCCACTATGGGTGATGGGCATTCCATAGTTTGCAGTAGGGGCTTGTTTTAGCCAGATTTTTAACACTATAATGAGACACCTAGCTTTGGGGGTGCCAGTCTATGATCAATCAGTCCCATTGCTTTGGGCCTGTGGCCAGACAATGCATAATGGTGGGAATGTGCTGTGGAACAAAACCTCTCATACCATGAACCCTGTAGCAAAGAGAGGACAGAGCCAGGATCCCACAATTTCCTTTCAGGTCACAGGTCCAAGTTCTCCCTGAAAGCCCCACCTATTATAGTTTCTCCCTCCTGCCAATAGCACCATCCTGGGATCCAAGCATGGACCACTAGTGGAAATTCAAGATCTTAACTATAGCAGGGCTGAAGCTGGTCAAAGTTTTGACCCAATAATTCAAATTTTAAAATCACAAGTGGTCAGGCTAGATCCAAAGAAACATGTTGCAATATATAACTCTAGGGTTAATATTTAGTGATTAATTTATAAATGCAAGTTTATTTTCATTTAATATGAATATTAGTTATTTGAAGTTTTCAATGTAAAATTTGTCCTTTTACTAAGAGCAAAAAAATAATTTATTGTTGGGATAGAAAACTTCTTAAAGTAGCCGACATCTAACAAAAAGTCTCATAAATGTCTACCTGCCTTTAAGTGGCTCCAATTTGCATTTTAATTCACTGTTTTCATGGCTATTTCCCAGATATATCTGATGTAAAATCCTTAAACAAATGTCAACTTTGTCAATTTTATGCATTGTTATAAGAAAAATTTCTCGGTGACTTGGCACACACCTACAGAACTGACTCTTGAGTTATTGCCAAATTGTGATGGATCACTGGGCTTGTGAGACAGTGTGAAATAATGGAACAGAACAGAGATCTAAAGTGAGACAGGTCCATTGTGGGAGTCCAGCCTCTGCCATTTACCACCTCGCTCACTTCTGTCACCCTGCTTCTTGCCACTGTCTTTTCTTGCAGGTACCACCCCTGAAGCTTTCTAATTGATTTCTCTGCTTCCATATTTATGCTCACCCATTACCTATATAACACTAGTGCTGTATTTAAAGATTTTATGCACACAACCCACAGGCTTACACTTCTCCAGTGACTTCCAATTTTACTTTTGAGTAATTACATCTGAAGTCTTGCCCCATGAAATTACATCCTCTGTCTCCACCTGGCTCTACTACTGCATCTCATGATGCTCTTCCCTGGATTCTTCCATCCCATCAATACCAAGCTCCTGGCAGTTCCTCAGCTGTAGGAAATTCATTCCAACCTCACAGTCCTTAGACTGTCCTCATGGGGTTAAAGTATCCTTTTCTCAATATTTTCATGTCTGCCTCACTGTCATCTCTCAGATCTTTGTTCAGAAATTTATGTCAGCTACGTGCTTCTCTTCGGTCACTGTGCTTTCCATTGTCTCACTATATTTTAATGATAGCGTTTGTTATTGTTGAAAATCAATCATTTGTTAGTCACTTGACCATTGTTCACTAGAATGGGAGCTCCAGGAGAGCAAGAATTGTATGCATGTTTCCCACCACTAGATCACCAGTGCTTGACAATACCTGACACTTACAGTGGATGAAGTAAATATTTCAGAATAGATGTATGAATGATTTTCAAGCCAGCAAAGTGCATCACTATGATCAGTTCTGATGTCATGTGTGGCTTTTTAAATTATTTTGCCAGCATTCATTTGTCATCTACAACACACAAGGGCAGCGCATGCCCTTGAGAGGCTACATCACTGTCACGTCATCATATCAAATGGCACTTCTCTATTTTTCTTTCCTTGACTCCTCAAAGTTTTCACCATAAGTGAATACTCTGTCCTCTTGACTTCCCTGACACTGTGCTGAGAAGGACCCCTGGTAGTGCTCAGTTGCCTTTGCTGACTCCAGGCAAAATCATGGTACAGAGCAGATGGACATGGGAACGTCTTCTCATCTCCAGCTACACAGTCTCTTTGAGTGACCCTTGAAGTCCCATAATACTACAGACCAGCAAATGACTGCTGAGTGTCAGTCTATAAGCAGGTACTACCTCTCCCAAGAAATTCAGATCTGGTATCCAGACAATGACCAGCTTGACGTATCCACTCAGTGGTTTGCACATCAATCTGACACTTAACATCTCCGGGTTTGAACTTTTGCTTATCTCCCCAGTTCCAGTCTTTCACATTCAATAAACACACTTTAAACAACTAAGTTGCTTCAGCTAAAGTGTTAGGAGCCACTATTGGTTCTTCTCTAATTTTCACCTTCCACAAGTTATCCATCAGAAAATTCCATGGATCCTATCCCCCAAGGCAATCCAGTTACTTTTCTGCACTTTCACTACCATCACCAGCTCTCATCTATGTTGGTTGGTTGTTTTGATTTCCACTTTCCTGGTCTTATGGTTTGAATTTTCTCTATGCCTTTTCCCTGAAGTGATCTACCCTCCACACCTACTCCTAATCTTTGAAGAACACAAATTAGAACATCTCATTTACCTGTTTAAAACTCTCCTTTGGCTTCTCATTTTACAGAATAATAATAAAACCCCAAAGCCTTATCATAGATAGTTACAAGGACCCCTGGCCTCTGCTTCCTTTACTGGTGATGTAACCTGGCCCAATGCCGCAGTCCGGCTGCAGCAAAATAACCAGGGGGTGACGAACAACTTGTGTACGTTGATACAGCAGGAGTGGGAGCCGTTTATTGTAGGACAGGAGGGGTATTTATACATTCCACACAGCTTATCTAATTAGGATAAACTAGATACATCAGTCAACCAATAAGGAATCTCCACACTTAATGGCTCCCTGGTGTTACTTCACAAACCACTCCCTCCGGCATTTTGCCAGGCGCCATCCTGACTTGTTTACAGACTCTAACAGCCCAAGACCTCAGCCCTCATCTTATGCCAACCTTTTTCTTTTGGTCCTGTTATTTCCCCTTCTGGGAGTCTCTTCCTTGTGCTCCTTCTTGGCATTCAGACCTCAGCTTAAACATCGCTTCTTAAGACACAGCTTTCTAGGCTGGCCATCTTAAGCTGTGTAGGCAGGCAGTCTAGTGCATTCTGTCTTTTAATTTTTTTCCCTAGTGCTTATCAGTAACTGACGTTATTCTTTCACACGTTGCAACTTTGTTTTGTGATTCTTTCAATCTATAAGAAAATAACTTGTTGAGAGCTGTGACTGAGCTTTCTTGCCACTGTCTCCCCAGCCTTAAGGACAACATGCAGAACATCATGGAATTTCGATACATATTACTTTCATTGATAATGCAAGATGACTGACTGTGGAATCAGATCCACCACCCAAGTTCAAGTCTTAAAAAGGCCCCCAGTGCCCAGGAAGCTCATTCCCTGGTCTGTCGAAGTGACTTCAGTTCTCCAGCTAAGGTGGTTTACTTTTTGAATTCGAAAGTCAATTCAAAACACTCACTTTTTAGGAGGCCTCCCTCTAAAATGCAAATATCTCTGGGGGAAGCTTCACTAAATTATTAATACCTTAGTATGTATTTCTACATTAGTGCAGAAGTGAGCTCCTTAGCAAAATCTTAAGGGTGTGACTCCTCAGACTTGGACTATTTAATTTTGATCAAAGACAAGGGAAGAGAATGATTGGGAGAATGAGTGGGCCCTGCTGTGGAGGCTGACCAGAATGACATAATTCCTGGATTCCACGGAGTCTTGAATGCAATTGAAAATAAGGAGAACATTTCCCCCCACTTTTTTATATATGACCTGAGCTACCACCCTGCTGCAGTCCAGCTGCAGCAAAATAACCAGGGGGTGACGAGCAACTTGTGTACATTGATACAACAGGAGTGGGAGCCGTTTATTGTAGGACAGGAGGGGTATATATACATTACACACAGCTTATCTTAATTAACATAAACTAGATACAGCAGTCAACCAATAAGGAATCTCCACACTTAATGGCTCGCTGGCGTTACTTCACAAACCACTCCCCCTGGCAAAATGCCAGGCTCCATCTTGAATTGTTTACAGACCCTAACACCACCCACAAACCATGGCTTCCACAGCATTATCTCCTCCTTTCACTCCCTTAGCACCATCTCCACCTGCTGTGCTGTGTATTTGGTTTCCATATTGTCTTGCTTCTCTTCCACCATTATTAGGCTTTGGAAAAGCAACTACTGTTGATGAACTTTCTCGTGTCTGTTGCCCCAGTGCCTAGAACAGCAGCAAGAGGCTCAGTACCCACTTACCCAGTGACCACGCACTGCCCATTTCTGACTGGCATGCTAGGGTGGGGAAATCAAACACGCCCATGGGCCACATACAGTCAGCTAGGGGAAAAGCATGTAGGGTTACTTTTACCTTCAAAAAATGAAGATTTGGGCAGATTAATTTATTTTAAAAAAATTCCACTGTAATAGTTCTCAATTGGAGGCAGTTTGTCCTCAAGAGATGTTTGGCAACAACAGGGGACATTTTGGTTGCAACAGAGTGGGTGGTGCTAGCATCCACTAGCTAGGACAGATCTGAAGGGTGCTGCTGACCATCCCACAATGTACAGAACAGTCTTCCACATACAAAACTGTGCAGACCAAATCATTAATACTGTGAGGCTGAGAAACTCTCTATTACTCTATAAGTATTAAGGCTTTTATTATTGTACATATTGAGCTTTTACTTAATTAAAATGGAGATTCATTAGGGTACAAATGTCATAGTCATTTTTTTCTAATTCTGAAAGTTTTAAAGATTATATAAGATACTTTACCAGTAGAGGATGAATACAATTTATTTATTTAAATGCTTCAATGAGTCTAAAACTCCTTTTATGTTAAAAAAATCTTTTTACTACTTCTAGAATAACACAAAATAGTATTTTAAGAGTGAGAAGTTATGTTCGTTTTATGCAAATCTTGAAGCTTTAGGATATATGATCAGTATGAGTTATGTCACCAGAAGGTTTTTATTAGACACTCTACATAGTTTATTGATAAATATGGCATATTTATCAGAGACACTTTATAAATTAAAGAAGCACTAAAATAAAAAATATACCCCTACTGCCATCTTGAATCTAAGATTGAAATATAGTAATTTGACACCAGGTCCAAGATTGGGGGTAAAAAACGTTCTCAAAGTGACATCAGAAAATATTCTCCTATATCACAATGAAATGACATAATACTTTATACTCCACATTCATCAGCAGAGAAACATCTTGACATATGCAAAGTTTCCTGAGTGACTTGCACATTTATCTGACTTTTCTTTCGTTCATGTCAACATTCAGAGTATGTTTGTTTAGTGTCCGACGTGGGCCTACTGTGAAGAAAACACTGACTGTGCTCTCTAGTGTCCTGTGAGCTAGTAGGATCGGTAACACTGTGCAGAGGATTAAGATTCAAATCGAAGTGAGAGGGAGCTAGTGAACTTTAGCTAGGAACGCTCACACTTTCCATAGGCAGAAGACAGACCAAACAAAGCCTCAGGAATGGAGAGTCCACGTAATGAGACTGATTCAGTAATAGTGACTGTATACACTTATTTTGAATGAAGTGTAAATTTAAAAAGTGCTCTTCAGGGCAGCATTGGTTATTGAAGTTAAATAGGGTCAGACTCTGGAGAATTGGAATGTCAAGTTGTTGTGTCTGGGTAGAAGGGAGAAAAGGTAGTGACATAAAAGGTGTTCAGGGAAATCCTTCAAGGAGAAATGTGCAGATGAGATGAATGAGTAGAGGCTGGAGTCAGAAACCTCAACAGGAGCCCTTCCAAAAAGCTCAGGACCAGGCTGAACTTGGATACTGACCATGGGCAGAGGAGGAGGGAACAGATGTGAGAAACTTTCTGGAAGGAGAAACAGCTGAACTTGAAAATGTCACACAGGCGTGGAATCAGTGAGAAGAGTCCAAGATGGCTCTAATCTATCGAATCTATGTAAGGGAAGGGGGTGGTGGAGCCATTAGGAGAAAGGGGAATATCGGGAATCAGTGCAGATTTGGAGAAACAGATAGTGTGTTGGATTTTTAATGCACATTGAAAACATAATACTTCTTCCCAGTGAAGATATTGAGATTGATGTTGCAATTATTGATCTCCTGTTCAGAGATCAGAGAGCAAACTCACTGCTCTTTTGGCAAGGAGTTCAGAGTTGAAGCCATAGCATGGACCAGTAGTCCTGGCTCTGGATTAGGGGCTGTACATTTAGTTTTGCAAAGTTATTAGGTCATGTTTTGCAGGGAAGGCAATATGTGCCAGGAAATTATTTTATGTCCATCATCACACATCTGTGCAGAGGCAGAGCCAGGACTTGGCTAAAGTTAGTGAGAGTTTGGTGTTCCCACCCCAGTATGTGTTTAAAGGATGAAGAAAAGGTGAAGAGCAGGCTGAAGGTAGGACCCTGGAAGGTGCCAATTTATGGGAAGAGGATGCTGTTCACATTTATTTATTTGTTTTCCTTTTGTTTGTTATTCCCTTTGTGACCAAGCTGCACAGTACAAGGGATACTACTTTTCTGACTCAAAACATCATTTGCAGTTGAGTCATTTTTATAGACTGAGCTTTTTATTGATCCTAAAGTAAGCAAAGGATTTGTATGGACTGACAGTTATGGGGTAGGAATAGTATAATTGGCATCTTCTGAATTAGCTCGTGTGGATACCACAAGTTGAAATTTGCTCTAAAAGCATACACTATTAAAATATTAAATAATATTAAATTTTATTTGGGGATGCTCTGTGGCTACTGTTACTTTTCAGTGATTCTATAATATATACATCTTGGCCTCTTATACTGATGAGTCCCACTTCAGAATGAGCTATTGATGACACACATCAGTTTGCATAAAATGAGAACAGTAGTTCTGATTATTAATGAAGGGACTGATGTTCCTGGGACATTGGTATGATCAAAGAATTTGGAAGAGTCCAGAAGATGAAAGTCAAGGACACAAGACCTAGGAGCACAAAGTAGGGACTTAGAAATGACTTCCCATTAGTAACTTTCTGGTGTCTTTAACCACCTTATCTATTCCTAGGTTTTGTTTGTCTGTAGATTGTTGGTTGTGTGATTATTGTTGTTTTAAATAGAAGGAAGGTAGAGTATGTGTATGATTAAAACAACAGTCCAAGGGCAATATAATCTTTAACTTTGAATGTTTTAGAAATGAGTAACACACATAAGCACACATCAAAGAGAGAGAGAGAGAGAGAGAGAGAGAGAGAGAAGAATTTTAAAAAAATTACAAGCTGCTTAATTTGTATCCCTAAAGAAAAAGACTTACATCTATTGAATTATGCTCATAACTTTGGGATTTAAGAAACTTTCATCAAGATCTACATGAATATTCAGCTTTGTGACAGAGAGAAGATTATTTTGATTATGAGAGAGAGATTATTTAAATATTTGAGATATATTTTGAGCATGCTTTCTTGGCAAAAGCTAATAAAATGGGGAAAATATTGTGATCCTTTTGGAAGTCAGAGATTGAAAGGGAACCGAAAGGGGAAGCCACAAACTTCATGGCCACATGCTATTTTAGGATTTATAAAGACTGTTGCACACTAAAATAATGTGAGTTTCTATTGGGAGGCCAGTTGTTATCATTCCATCCAAATGAATGGAAAGAGCCCTTCCAATTACAGGGGTCCATTGCTGTTTGGCTCTGCAGTGCTCCCTTAGAGACACCAGAGGGCACCAGAAGGCACAGAGACCAATGCAGCAAGCCCCTCTACACTTTCCACCCTTAGGATGCTTCTGCTACAATTTACACCTGCAGGAACCCAGGGTCATTTTCTCAGCACACACTTGAGATGCACAAGGTTCTAAGGACCCTTTAAATTTGGTGCACTTTCTCTCATTAGAAGTAGGTTGAGAAATTAGATCCAAAGAGGTAAGTGTTCCCTACTTACACAGAGACACATTGTCTATGGTAGTTATAAGAAGATTGCCAAAAACAAATGACCTATCTTTTAATGGCCTTGCCTCCTTCCTTCCATTTCTCTACCCCTATCTTTTCCAAAGTGGCACATAAGAAGTATTTGATGCTCTAAAGAAAAACGGGCCCATGAAACAAAGTACCTTAATACCACAAAGTCAACAACACTATCATGATTTTAAAACAGAGGATTTAGTATTTAGGAGCTTTTCCCATATTGACGAATGCTTGACTGATTTTTATCTCATCATCAACCTTGGAAGCTATTAGGAAAGGAGATTGCCATTCACCATCTGTGATGTCCTGGCAATAACTTAATATTGTTCTGAAGGTTTAATGCAAATCAATTTAATTCAGCAAACATTTATTAGTCTCATGAATGTTTGGCACTATTTTAGGGGGTAGGGGATGCCAAGATGAACAACACAAAAGTTTCTTATTTCAAAGGACTAAAAACATACAAAAATAGTAAAATGATATGTTAGAAAATGAAATACAGAAGGGGACATAAGAAAAAGGTCTGACTGAAGCACTTTATCATTTATTCATTCACTTATCAATAAGTAATTTAGACCTGCTATATGCCAGGAACTATACTATGCGTTTGGGGTATACATTGGCTAATAAAATGATTTGGGTTCTGCTCTGACCTTTATAGAGTCAATTTGGTAAAGAGTGTTATGATAAAGAACCCTTTGGCATGGGAGGGAGCTCTGGAAACCTATTTAGATAGGGTGGGGAAAATGAACTTTGCTGGAGCTGACATTTAAGAAGGAACAATGCTTGCTGAGATTAAGGAAAAGAATATTCTAGGTATAGCAAAACAGCTAATATGACATACTCCAGGAAGAGAAAACAGCTTGGCATATTTAAGGAATACACAGAAATTTAGAAAGCTGGAGTGTATCCATTAAATGGTATGCAAAGGCAAGGTCCTGTAGATCCCTGTAGATAATGCTAGGGACTGAATGAAACAGCACATCTAGCCACAGGGAGCTAAGAGGCCTGTAAAGAAGGTTTCCATTTGAGAAGGATGAATAACATTTTGACAAGCATGATAATAGAAAAACAGGACTTGGGATCAAAGCAGTGTTAGGAGATTAGACACAGAAGTGACAGTTTGTGTATGATCTGGACCCTGACAAGTGTCAGGGTGTGAGTAGCAGACTAGCAATAACATTGTATGGGATGGTGCTGGGAGCACAAGTTGGAAGACACTGTGGAGGAGGTGGAGAAATTAATGGTTCATTAGGGGCACAAGGGGCTGCACAGAAGCGGCACAGGGGCAGTGATGTGACTGGAAGTCCAGTTCAGGGCGTCACACTGGCAATATGTGTGGTGTATTGGTACCGGCAGCCAGTTAGATAGATAGAATGTATTCATATTGAAAACTTTATGAAAACATAAGCAAAACCAAGTAATTGGGAAGGACCATGGCAATGCTCTTGAGGATGGTAATATGTGCTCTTGAATACGTTGTCTAGTATCCCAGCACACTGATGGAAAAGGGAAGTCCATCCCAAGGGCGCATGTGGAGGAGAAGTCGCGTCTGGAGAGGTTCAATGCTGGGGAACAGAGAGTGGACCAGCCGTTGCAGACACAAAGCCTCAGAGTATTGTGCACAGAAGCAGTAGTTGAAATTGTACAGATGAAGGAACTGCTGAGAGAGGACTTGTAGAGAAGAAATAGAAGATGACAAAAGAAGGAAAGGAAGGGAAGAAAAATTTATGGGAAGGAGAATGAGGACTATAATAGGAGTGTACAGAGGAGCAGAGGGCTAAGACTGTGACCTTTAAAACTCTGTAATCAGAAGAAGAAAATTGTTAAAGGAGAGAAATAAAAATGACAAAGTATCAGAAAGACAAGATGAAAAAGATCCAATATATATATATATATATANTATATATATATATATATATATATACTTTATTATTACAACCCATAACCATAAGCTACAAGAGTATCTGCTACTCTTACATACATGAATCAAAAAGGACAAGGATAACAAAAATTTTACTCTGATTTTTTTTTTTTTAGTACTGAAATAGTATATAAGCCACAGAAAAACCAAATAGTGGTCTCCTCAAGGAATCTTAGCACACTCTGCAGAATGGCAAGGACCAGAATCATGGGGAGGAAGCAAGACTGCCATTTTGCTTCTCAGCCATTGGGGAGGGGATCCAGGGTCAAAGGAGACTGAAGAGGGAAAGGAAGGAGAGACAGTAGAATTAACCAGAAGGGCCTGGGAATCAGGGGACTAATCAGGGGACTGTTGTTAGTTTTGAGGCTCCCCACCCCCCTGCAGTAGAAGAAACAAGATGTCCATCTGAGACAAAGTACGGAACAGGGTCAGAGAGAAGCATTTCAGCCACAGTCTGAATCAAGACTGTGCTCAGCCCCATTCTTCCTACCTAGCTGCCCTAGTTACCCAATTTTTCAATGAACTATTCATCCCATAGAAAAATGACACATAATAGGAAAAGACCCAACATGGAACATGGATGGATATAGACATGGAACATGGTTGTGGGCAGGGCACATAGTGTAGAAAGTCTCAAGAAGTAAAAAAGGAAAGTGGAAATAAGGATGAATTAAATGAGAACAAATATGCAACAGGAAACCAAGAAAATATTTTAGATGGAGGGAAAAAAACTCTTCATTTTCTCAAATAAATTGCAGATTTTCTAAAGGAAAGTATAGAGTGACATAAAGAAATGAATAAGAGAGAAGAAAAATGAAGGCAAAGGAACTTACATGATTAATAAAGAAAATACAAAATTGCATAAATATTTTAGAGAAAGAGTCAGTCTTAGAGTCGCCAAAGAGGAATTAATAAAGATGAAAAATATGGAAACATGGGTGACTGGTTTGAAAAACAGCTCAAACAGAATCAGAAAGAATGGGGTTTTTTAAATGATCCTTAAAATTATTCTAGATACATAAGACAGAAAAAGTTATTCAACATATCATTTGCTTAATTAGTATTCCTGAGAAAGATCTGGACAAACAAATGATAAAAAAATCAAGAACATAAGAAGCAAAATTAGTTACTAAAATTAAAAAATACATAAACAATTCTAGAGAGACACCCCATGTCCCTAGAGAATCTTTAACATTGCAATCAGAATAAAAATATTCGAACAAAGTTATTCAAATGTGAACAAATAAAAATTTCACTTGAGCATACAGGAAGGATAATATAAGTGTGCTTTGACTTCTCTTTTTTATTTCTATTTCTTTTTTTATTTATTTAAAAAAAATAAGTGATAGGAGAATGCATTACAATTCTTATTACATGTATACAACACAATTTTTCATATCTCTGGTTGTATATAAAGTATGTTGACACCAATTTGTGTCTTCATACATGTACTTTGGATGAT
The DNA here is from genome assembly GCF_001458135.2 of Marmota marmota marmota. Lineage (NCBI taxonomy): Eukaryota > Metazoa > Chordata > Mammalia > Rodentia > Sciuridae > Marmota > Marmota marmota. The sequence goes on along the minus strand of NW_025999968.1, from coordinate 50,297,202 downwards.
GATGTCTATCACATTCCACCATCCTTGCTAATCCCCTGCCCACTTCTTTCCTCTCCCACCCCTCTGCCCTATCTAGAATTCATTTATTCCTCCCGTGCTCCCCTTCCCTACCCCACTATTTATTAACTCCTTATCTTTGAAAATAGTGGTCCATCCTGGAAATCTAGGAAGCAAGAGAAGAATGCTATATCCTTCTGAATTGCCCTTCAGGTACAGACAGAAGAACAGCACTTCCTGGAAAAAATTACCTGATAAGAATTTTCATCTAAAGAACAGATTAATCAAAATACAGAACTGAGAAATGGAATGCAGAAGTTGTAAAAAATTTTTATGAGTGTCAAATCTTTCCATAATAGAGCAAAGATCAATCAGCTGTGAAGAGTATTTTGACAGAACAGTGTGTAAACAACATAAAAGTAAATGATTTCAAAATAATGATGTGCAGTTTGAGTATCCCTAACCTGAAATGATTGGGATCAGGACTGTTGTTAGTTTTGAGGCTCCCCACCCCCCTGCAGATTTTGAATCATTTGCATATAGCATATACGGATTGTTAAATCTTAGGGATGGGACTCAAGTCTAAACTTGAAATTCATTTATGTCTTTTATGCATCTTATTATCCTCATATTCTGGAGGTAATTTTATATGACCTTACTAATGTGGCTGTGTTATGATTGTGACCTGTCACCTGAAGTCAGATGTGAAATTTTACAGTTGTGGTATCATGTCAACACTCACAAAGTTTCAGACTTTGGAACACTTCAGATTTGAGAATTTTAGATTAGGGATGCTCAAACCCACCTTTCACCAAAATGGGGAAGTTGTGACTAAATGAAGTGGAAATGTGTAAGATCACTGAATATGAGATTCTCTATAAAAATCAGATAAAAATCCATGATTCCACCATGCATGATTGTTTTCTTTTCCTTGAATGTAGAGGGAAGAATATTTCAAGAGTGATTTAACTTGCCTTGAAGAAACATTTAGCTCAAGTCTACCCATTTCTTTAGTTCCACTTCAGTTTCTTTTTTCCTAAATTTACCTAACTTTAATAGATGTGTTAAAGAAGAAGAGAATTATGGGGAAAATTACTAGTCAAAGTTGGAGCCCAGGTATTTCCTCACTAGTGTGTGCAGAGTCCAGCTAAAGGTTAATTTCCACCTTTAGGTCTAATGCTACTAGGTATTAGCCAATGTCAGATATACAGTAACATTGACCTAATGGTATGAGAACTACAGGAATATATTACATTTCATGGTAAGAAAAATCAGAACTCCAGATCTTTCAAGTTTTTAAAAATCCATATTTATAGGAAATAAAATGAAATTAAGCCAAAGGGAAGAAACAGAATGACAGAGATGTCTATTAGAGCAAGCATCAAATTAAGACCAATAAACTACGGAGTGTGTACTCCCAGGATATGGTGCCTTTCTAAACAGCATAATGAGAATGTGGGCGCCAATTCCCATCGCCACTCTCCTGTCAGGAAGTGACAGTTGCCTGCTCAGGTTTTGCTCCCAGTGCACTGACTAAAATAGAGTGAATACTTGGACATGACAGAACCAACTTCCTGCCCTGCAACTAGGACCCTGTGGGGACTGAACCAGTCAGAAGGAAAATCTTCATGAGAAGGAGTGAGCACATTCACATCAGCAGCAAAGCAGAGCTCCAGCTGTACAGCAAGGAGAATTGGTTCCCAATTATCTCCCTTAGTTGGTCATCCTCCCCAACCCTGACAAATGAATTAATTTGTAGGTCTATTCCTGCTAAATTAAAATCCATCTATCTTCTCTTGGGATTTTCTTCTATAGAAATGGAGGTTTCTCTTTCCCAGGTATCCACTGAAGCTTTCAACAGGAACCAGAGATCTAAAATAAGAAATTTATTTAAAAATCAGCTCTAGATCTCTTGCATGTATAAAAGATATCTAATGCTTTTCATATGGAAAAAAATCTTATTTCCAACAAATTTCAAACTACTGACACAATTGGTTAGGTATGCATTAAAGAGCAGGGTCATATTTGTATGATGTTTCATATTTTTAAAATAGCCACTTGTTCTTCACTGGGATCAGATGCTAAGAGCTTTGCTTTTTTTTTAAGAAAATGAAACTAAAAGCAACCACCACCACCTAAATAAAAGTCAATTTACAATATTACAGAACTGGATTGAACTCAGAAGACCTGATTCAAATTCCATGTCTGTATCACTGCCCTGAGTGGCAGCCATCTTTACCCGGGGTCCCTAGAGGGCTTTAGCATTTGTAATTTACTTCTGGACCAATTCAACTAGTCCTTTAAATATGATACTTGGACAGCATGAGTGTATTGAAAAGAAACTGTTCATATATTCATTCTTATATTTTATGAAAGTTTGTTAAGCCCTACTGTGTATATGCCATCGTTAGTAAACTAGACTGATGAAAATTGATAATGCACACAAAAAAGTGGTAAACAAAGAGTTGGGATGCAGGTCCAGAAACATATAATATGAAAGAATTCTTAGATAACTTTTGCCATATATGCCTATCCCTACTCTATTATTCTGAAATCATCCATTAAATGAAATAAAATACATGATCTCTGGACGGGTCACCAGGTGGACTGAATAGGTCTTAAATTGTGAGTGAAATTGGGAGAATGTTAATAGAGAAGAGTGAAAACTCGTTTCAATTCCTGCTGCATTGAATATAAAAATATTAACATTCATGCCAGGTAGTACAGTAAACTGCAAAGATAAACCTTTTATAGAAAAATTGTATAAAAAGTTAATGTTGACTTGCCCACCAGATATTTTAAGATATCACTCCTTGATCATTGCCCTTCTTCTCTTGATTAGAATGATAGGTAACCAATTTTCTGCATTGAAATTAGTATTGATTCCTCTATCATGATCAAAAAAATAAATCTTTTAAGTCAAAATTCAAAAAACAAATTGTTTGGTGAAGTACTGAGTGTAATAACTTTCTTCTGAAATTAACAATCTTAAATTGACAGCCCCCCCCCCCACCAGAAAGTGGAAACATTTGAAAATTTCTAGTAAAGCTATTGGAATTTGAAGTGTGCTGTCCTATAACTAGTAGCATAATCCTTTCCTCCTTTTATCTTCTCATGTCTACCTTATGCACTGTTCCTAAAAAGGACTATTAATTTTCCTTTTGTAATGGATATTCCATTTTCCATTCTCAACACACTTTCACATCACCATGAAAATAAACAGGAAAAGGGAGGTAAATGGTATCAGGTTTCTGATCATGTTCTCTCTGGACACCCAACTAAAAGCCAAAGATATATAATTTTTTGAATATATTCTTTGGAAAGCAAACAATGAACTGCATGGTTCAAAACTGGACTTATCAAGATTATTTGTGATTGGCTTGGTGGTGCATTAATGATTTTTGGCAGATCAGACTTGGAAGTTTGCTGAAGCAAAACACATAGGACAAGAGATCAAATGAGGTTTAGAACATCCTACAATAATTCAACCAGAAATAATAAAAATTTGATCCTAAGAGATAGAGTCAACACTTATGTCAAGGAAAAGATGAGGCTGGGAAGCAGTCAGATGAATTTCTAGAATCAAGCACTGATCATTTTGTAGCTGGGTAAAGACGTGCGTTTGAGATGAGACCACCCACCCAAATAGACAATTGATGTTAACTTTCAGAAGAAGTAGATTCCAAGAGAACAGGGGAGGGGGAGGAAGCATAGAAGAAATAGCCAGGTTATTGTAACTGAGAAGAAATCAGTACACACCATAGTCCTCCCTCTTGTAATAATGAGGGTAGGATCCTGGTATAGAGTGGCTTTCCAGAGGAGCCCTGGTGTGTCAGGGGTAGAAATACCCAATAATTAGTGATATGGGTTTAATTTGTGGGTCTTGACTATATGTGGATCTCTTAACTCTGTTGTGACTATCGATAGATTCATTATTCTAATTTCAGAGTAAATTAAACCCAAGAGTGAACAGGGCAGTTTCACCCATATTATCAGGACTGGAAGAATAAGTATTCTGCTTCTTAGCCTGTGTCCAAGTGCTGTCCTTAAATCAGAAGGAATATGCTATCCTCAAAGATTGAAATAATTATTAAATGTTCAAAAATCCTTTCCATGGAATCTAGATTTACTCTGTGTGCCACAAACAGAAGGAAGCAATACACAGGCATGTACAGTTCTGATGCACATTTAACAAATTTGGAAGCACTCAATTGGTTTACATGGCTTATTTTTGCTGAATTCAATAAAGACATATTGATTTTCAATTGACAGTGGAAAGTTATTACCGCTTTCAAAAACAAGTTAAATGTAACTCACTGTTCAATTTTTGGTATTGTGCACACTATGCAATATCCTACCAATTAAAACTTAGTTAATATAACTTATTTATTTGCTTATATAAGGAAATAAAAACAGAAGAGAAGATAAATATTATAGAAGCTTCTGCTTGATAGCAAAGTAATGTCAAGCCATTCAGATGTAAAGTTAAGTTTAGTCAGCCAATATAATCAGCCACTTGCCAAGTCACATCCTAATCCTATTCACTTGCTGAGCTAAATCGCCTGTAATTTTTTTTTTTTGGCCATTATATGTATTGTGGTTATTAGGGTGGCTGTGTTTGGGAGATGTTTTCTATAGTGCATTATTTTTGGATTCAGCCTTAAGCTTTCTTGTTCTATATTGAGAGTTATCTTGATATTTCAGCAAAAGAGTACTAAAAAATGTCATTAAGTGTTCAGACAGTGCAAAAAAATTATGTTGAGCCATAACAATCACTGAATTTATTTTCCAAAAAATCATCATTTCCCCACACTATCCCCTCATCAAATCTGATCGGTCCTCTAAGTAGCAGTTTTGTAATGATAGTTCACATGGGTTAGGTACTAATTCCTCAAGTCAACAGTGAGAATCTTCTTATAAAATGAGTTTCAGGAAAACCATGTGAATAAATAACTATGGTTATATCTTGTCTTCTCTTCTTATTTCAAAGATTTTCAGTGATGATATAATGTGAAAAAAAAAAGAGAGAGACCGACATCTCTTTATAGACTCTGAAATGCAAATTTTACCTCTGATTTGTTGCTGAAATGTAGAATGGCAAGAAGTGATTCTTTTTAAAGGGATCTGACTGAGTTTTAATATTCCTGGACATTTTGAGATTTCAAATCCTTTTAAAAATTATTTTATTGTTTTTAATTGCTGGTGAAACATGTCTTCCAGTTTCATATCTTTCTTTTCTTTTTTTTTTTTCCTTCAAACTGTGAGTTAAAGTAAAAGATAGGAGAGGGAAGAAAACATTTTCTTCCAAATTACAGAATCATTTAATCTCAAGGTTGAAAAAAGACATTGATGCATGAGGTACAGCACCGTATTCCTATTCCCCAGTTCCCACTCAACACCCTCTGGAAATCCACCCCATAGTTCAAAGGAAAGCGCATCCATCTTTGTGCATCTGCTGACCACTTAAAAACTCCTCAATAATGTCAGACTGTCTCCTTTAAGATTCTACCAATTTGTCTTAGTTGGAGCACTTGAGACCATATGGAATCATCTACTTCTGCCCATATAAAAACCTTTCAGATAAGTGAGGCCAACTATAATCTGTCCAAAACAAAGGAACTACTTTTCTTCTTATTAAACAACTATTTCCCATAAGATATAATGATGAGTTTTATACTGGTTATCTTTCTCATAAGTGTAATCTGAATTCTTGAAAAGCAAGGCCAAAGGTGCTACCTCCCTCCAGATCTGGTAAGGGCAAATAATGTTGAGTGGGGTTGTTGCTTTCCACTCACTGGACTAGGATCTTTTCATTTGTCCTCATAACATCGCAGCCATGATACAAACAAACAGCTCAAATCCCTAAGGATTTCACACCCTGGCAACAAGTCTCATCTTTGCCTTCTGTAACGTTCTGCTTGAGTTTTTAATCTCTGAGTAGGCCTTCACAATTGGCATTGAAATTACATGCCAATGTAGACCATCAACAGAGTCTACCAACATTTTTTAGATCTTGATTATTACATTCCACGTTTTCTGAAAGTTTTAGATATATTTTTAATAACTTCAAGGACAAAGTCATGAATCAAACTGGAACTAAAAACATTATGTGCATGATATTGACCTATGAGTTTGTATTCTTAAACTACGGTGGCTTAATTTGTTTAGCATAATTTATCTATTTTCCATCTTGTTCACAAAATAGAGGAAAATGGTGTCAGATTCTTTAATAAGACCTAAATTCTCTCAATGGCATTTCTGTGACCTGGAGGTCCCTATTTGTGATAAAGAAGATGAGCCTTGTTAAGATTTTCAATTATTATTATTTTATATTTAATGATCACAGAAATTCCTTTAATAATTTTAGAATCTTTGCTATAATCAGCACCAAACTCAGAACTTTGGTTTGTAAAACCCACACTATTTTTGCTGAAATTTTGATAATGACTTTCCCTTTCCTAGTGCATAGGATTTCCTGTGATTTCTCTAAAATCTAACCATTTTGCCATTTCGAATTTTTGCAGGGGTGGGCAGTTCCCCTCAGAGATCAACAGAGGAGTGTGCGGAGTGGGAACACTTGGACTTTTCCACCTATCTTGGATTCTTGGATTTTAGTTCTCACCTACTAATAACTGTTTTACCTTTTGACTTTTTAATTCTGTTTTTCGGTAAAAACAAAAGGAAAATAAATGATTCTGGGGGGATTTCATTTGTGTATAATGCCCATCTTTAATGCACTAACCCAAGTTTTTCAGAGGGCTTATTTTTTCATATTCATAAACTTAGGATTCATTTGCAACTGTGGCAAATCAGAGTACATCTCTTGTCTAATCCAAGTCTAATAGAGACTTTATTTATGTCTTACTAGGATTATCAGAATAATTTTTTACACTGTATACCTAAGGATTTTTCATGAAGTCAAGTAAATTGGTCAGCAGAAAAAGAAGCAATAGAGCACAAAGACAAACTAAAATAAAGGTCTAAAAATAAACCAGGGGACATGTGTCTGTGTCCATGTGCCATAAGCATTTCTAAAGATTGTTAATCTTAGTGTTTTTACACAGCTATCTGTTTCCTTCTTGGCCCCAAAAGAGCTTATTTCTTGTGTTATTTCTCATGAATAATTTTTTGTCATTTGTTTCATTGTGTTAAAAAATGAAGAAATAATACAATTTTTCTTTTAAATTTTCCAGTGCTTCAGTTCAATTTCCTGCTGGTCGATTTCTGCTTCCTACGTTTGTTTCTAAGAAATTATACTCACTACTTCACAAAGGGCAGCTCACTGAAGGTGTAAAATGAATGTGCACGGTAGCAAGAGCAGCAGGCAGAGCCCGCCAGGGCTGGCAAACGGCATCACAGGCCATTGTTTTCAATGGGCACAGTCTTTCCCCTAGCTCTGTCACCAAAGTATACCTGCTGCAGGAGGTGGGATGGGATGAACGGTCCATGGGGGAGGCACAGATCTGCTATTGAGGAACAGGTGACTTTCAGCCAGAACTGTCTAACCAGAGTGGAACAAAAGCAACAGAAAATTGCTACCCCTTGACTGGCTTTTTACAAACAATGACAAAGCAGGAAGTAAGAAAGTGGAAATAATCATTCCTGAACATTTTACAGTTCTTAAACATGATTCACTAAGCAAACACTGGGGCAAAGGAATTTTATTTGTTTCAGAACCAAAGATCAGATGTGTTTATGGAATATACACTATGGTTTCAAAGATTCTGAGAGGCCCTGAACTCCCAAATTCCTCTCTGTACTGTCTGGTTTTTTTTGTTGTTGTTTTTTCTGTATCCCTAAATGTTCTCATCAAACAATCAGTTGTTTGAAGGTATGCATTGTTCTCATTCTCTCTCCTGATTGTGGGAATTAGAGACTATTGAAACATAATTCTTACATAAAATTAATTTTAAAGATACCATCATTGTATTTGTGCATATAAAATTAGGGCTGCCATCCAAGTCCTAGAGAAGCTTGTGGTACTTTGAGGATGTGTAATGGAGATATTCTTCCAATTATGACAGTAAAAATGTGGGTTACGAATGGGGGTAGGAAAGACGGTGGACTGAGATAGACATCATTACCCTAAGTACATCTATGAAAACACACACACACACACACACACACACACACAAAGTGGATTCCAGTGCATGTCATATTTGATGCAAGAGCTGAAGGATGGCTGGGAGCCACCTGGTTGAAAGAGAGTGAAAGGGGGAAAGGAACACTTCTATGAGGAGGCAGAGAATTTGCAGAATCCTTTCAGCCCACAGGATCATGGAACATCAGAAGATTGAAAGAATACCAATGGGGCTGAAGGGCAAAGATGGTGGAGATGAAGGTCCAGAAGCAAAGAAGAGCCAGACCAGATGATATCAGGGTTTTAGTCAGCTATTTTGCTACTCTGACTAAAAGAACGCAACCAGAAAAACTGTAGAGCAACAGAAGTTGATTTTGGGGCTCACAGTTTCAGAGGTCTTAATCCATAGACAACATACTTCATTCCTTGGGGCTCAAGGTGAGGCTGAACATCATGATGAAGGAGTGTGGTAGAGGGAAGCAGCTCACAGGATGATCAGAAGGCAGAGAGAGAGACTCCACTACCAGATACAAAATATATACCCCAAAGCCACGACCCCAATGCCCTACCTCCTCCAGCCACACCCAACCTGCCTTCAGGTAACACTCAATTAATCTCATCAGTGATTAATTCACGGATTGGGTTAAGGATCTCGTAACCCAATCATACCTTCTCTGAACCTTCTTGCATTGTCTCACACATAAGCTTTCAGGAGACACCATACCAAGCAGGTAGATGGATAAAGCATTTCTGCCTCAACCTCATTCCTCATTTACATAGCTTGAGCATTTGATTCTAGCAAATGCTGTGTATTTCAGGGGAATGTAGAAGCACTTATAAGCCAATATACTTATCTTCTATGATTAACTATGGTGATAGATTATTATAGTGCAAACTCTAAAGGAAGTGTTTCCATCATAAGCATTGATGCATTTTATAAAAAGCCCATATGTACAGACTGATGGGAAGTTGCTATTCTGCTTATGTTTTAACTTACTTCCCACTAACCAAAGGAAAAAGATGGCATTTTTTTGTGAAATCTACTCATATTAATATGAAAACTATCTTTGCCTCTTTGTTGGCTTGTGTCAACACCTTGAAATCTTACATTTTTACCCTTCTTACTCTTTATGATCATCAGACACATCACACACTATCTATCATATATCATCTTTATAATCTTGTCAAAGTTTGCCAACTGAAATTATTTCTAAGCCTGAGGTTTTTAAAATGTTCTTTTATTCATTAATACTGATTTACTTTGTTCTTATGTGAAGTATCGTAGCATTTTCTAAAACTCTATATAAAAAGATAACTCTAAGAAGGTGGTCAACTGTGACCTGGGACTCTCCAAGCATCATGCGCACAGCAGGAAATTTATCTCTCTTATTTACCTTCATCTTTTGCAGCTCCCCATATATAGGCACTTAGTAGTTCTTCAATAAATAGTAATTTATTTGAATAAGCAGGAAGGAAATTTAAAAAGATGGATGGATGGATCTACCACATCTCACTTAAATCCAGGTGCATTTCTGATTTGTTTTGCTTTCCCACTTTCCTTCTGTAAGTTTGTGTGTGTACGTGTGTGTCTGGTGTTCCAGTCACAGGTCTATTTCTTACTGGAAAGACTAAAACACACACACACACACACACACACACACAATTATCATCAATTCAGAACAGAACTCTTGATTCATGAATTTCCATGGTTAGAATAATTCTGTGAAGATTTTCCAAACCAGTGCTTTGCAATCATCACCAGCAAAGTACCCTATTTTGGTACATGTGATGTCAGATTTCAGATTCATATTTCCTAGGCCTTGTGTGAAAGGAGGTGTTTCTATTTGGGAATTACTACCTCAACAATGATTATTCTGAGCAAAAGCAACACATTTTTTTTTCTTTCTTCCCCACATCTCTTGCGTAGTTAGATAGTGGAGAACCAATTACTAGTGTGTTTATCCTAAGTATATTCTTACATGTTTTTCTTCACTGTGAAAATGTTTCCAGTCTTTCTGATTATAAATGTTACCGGGTGTGATGTGTGAATCAATCCTATCTGTGCAGACACAGCAGAATGAAAGGTATAATGATGTAGGAGTGAAGTGCCCATGAATAATTCATATCCGACAGCAAGCAGCACCGAGTTCTATCAGGCAACGTTGCATGGCAGAGAGGGCCTCAAAGGCTTCTTAAATTCGTCTGCATTTGTTCATTGTGTTTCTGCTTGGGTGGCAGAATCGATCATTTAGAGTGAGCAAAATGACATTCAGTGGCACTGCTTGCTAACACAGATAGAAAAATATGTAGGTAGTTGTCATTACCAAACGTTCATCCAACAACTGTACGTTGAGCTCCTGCTTCATTCCTGCAGGGTGTTCAATGTTGGAGTTTCCAGAGATAAAAGGGGAAAACTCAAGTTTCCGACTCCATGGAACGTAGCACTATTGGTGGAGGTACATGAAATAATTTCGTTTCCCAATGGTGCATGTTATAAAGAGGACCCAGGATGGCTGACATGCCTTGCCTTCCCTTCAAAGAGGAATTGAGGAAATAAAGAGAACATACGACCACACAATTATTCCTAATTCTTAAAATTGATAAGTAGGACATCCAAGCTTATCACTTATCTACCTCAATGAGTTCATGGCAACGTGTAGTAAGATGTTTATTAAACTGTGCCTTTCTTTTTATCTAGAAGACAACTTTTTAGGAAGCTTAAACACAGCTGTGGAGTTTAATTTAGACTCTTCATCTTCCTTGTGTCCATGTCCATTAGAAATGAGTTCAAATCAGCCTTAGAAAAGAAAATTGATTGACTGCATGGCTATGGTCCCCTGTAAGTTTGAAACTCAGATTTTTAAACTAAATTATAGCTAGGATTAAAAGGTTTGTTCTGGAGTAAAATTAGTTGGGCTTGAATACTGGCTCTGTGGAAAGAGCAAGTTTTTAACTTCACTAACTCAGTAAGTGGAACTATTGTTTGAAAATGTATCATTAGATGGTCTAAAAACTTAAACTAAAAAAAAAAAAAATACCTTGCACCATCCTAACTTTTATGAAGGGCTCTTAGGAAAGAATCAACTTAATTACAATATTGAATTTAATTTAGCAATAATTAAATTCACTTAAAGCATAGGCCCAACTATACCCAAATCCCTTGCCAAGTTCTTCAGGCATAAATAGCTCTGGCTTATGGCAGTCTTTTATGTGGCTGGCCCATACCCTCTGTCCTGTCTTAGTGCAGTGTCCTCTCTTGAATCTGAGTGGGCTCCTAGTCAATACAAGGCAGCAGCAAAGTCAGTGTCAACCTCAGAACTGGGTTTTAAGAAGGTCTAGTTGCTTCTACTTTCACATGCAGGCAAACCTCGAACTGTCACCTAAGAAATTCTGTCACCCAACTGGAAACACCAAGTAGAGAGAACAAGAGGTCCTAAGACGGCATTATACATAGAAACAGGCCCAGACATCTCAGTGCCCCAGCTGTCCCACCAGCTGAATAAAGCCTCAGAAGTAACCACAGGTGAGACCACAGAACCATCCAGCTGAGCCCAACCCAATGTGGGAATAGTGAGCAAACAAAATAATTTTGGTTTAAGACACTAACTTTAGGGGTGTTTATTTGAGAAATAATGAATAACCAAAACAGTCCCCTTCCCATAAACTTTTAGATTTCTTCCTTTTCACTGATGCCACTTGATAGATCCATAAAGCCTTTGTAAACAGATCTAAAATATAACTCTTGATTCATTTACAACATTTATGACAGATGTCAATTAAAAGACAACTAATTCTGGAAAACCTGAGATAATCAACCCACTTGGCTGTTGGAGTTGAACTTTACATCAGACTCAGGTTTATGAGTGTCTGCTTTCATGGCAGTATGTTTTATGAACATTAAGTCACATAAAATTTTCCATACATTCACAACTTACCATAACTTATTGACTCATCATGGTTTGGCCTTATAAAATAGTATGATTATGTACTTGCACTCATAAAACTCTTCCTCTGTTTGGTTCTGATACTCTTCAAAGTTGCAAGAATAATTTTCACTTAAGAGTTTGAGTTTCATGCAAAATATGCTTAAAATATGTGCTGTATTTTGAATTAAATTAACAACTTCAAGCTCTAGATGTAAGAATTTCAAATGTTGGGTTTTAGCATGTTCTTTCAATTACACTCTTTGCTGCATTTCTTTATTAAGTTGGGTTTTTAAATTAAATTATACTAGTCAAAAGCAATCATAAAAATTAGTCAAAATTTTTACTGAAAGTACATTTAAACAAATCCAAAAGATTATCAAAGGGATTGACCATTTAGCCTCATATCTACCTGAATCTCTTTTAGCACATCATGGTTTTAGGCAAAGGTTCCTCAAATTTTCCCTTGAAATTAAGCCAAGAATTTCCATGAGACTATTCTTACTTCCATATGTATCTCTCTCTCTCACTCACTCTCTCTTTCTCTCACACATACACACACACACACACACACACACACACACATACACACGTGCGCGCGCGCGCCATGTATATATATGGTGTTCATGACGTATGACATTTATGACATATTAATTAAGCAATAAATATATAGAATAGGGAGAAAGACTTTAATTAATTGGCCCAGCAGTTATGGAGGCTAACTAGTCTAAACTCTGTAGTAGGGTGGACTGGAAGGTCACAGACCAGGAAATCCTGGGTACCTAGGCTTTAAGCCTGAAGGCCATTTGCTGCAGAATTTCTTCTTACTTGGGCAGATCAGTCTTTTTAATTTTTTTTTTCTGTTCAGTCCTTAAACAGATTGGATGGGGCCCACCCACATCATGGAGGGCAATGTACTTTACTCGTAGTCCACTGACTTAAAGGTTAATTTCATCCAAAATCGCCCTCACAAAAATATCAGCTTAGTGTTTGTCCAGGCAAGTTGACACATAAGATTTAATGTCCCACGTGCTTTGAGAACTGAGTCAAGTGAGGGATAGTCTCATGTGTCAAATAGATGGAGATGAATAATAGTGGCATTTGAACAGAAACCAGGGCTTAGAAAAGTGACAAGATTGATTTCCTACTGGTCAGTGCTCCCCACACTAGTGACCCAGGTATAGACCTTCACCCAGGAATCTTGTCTGAGAGAGTCTGGGGAGAAAGCCCAGGCCAGGTACTTTACATTCCTCTGAGTCTTACTTTTCCTTGGAGACAAATACTTGTGAAGGAATAAAAGTTTTAAATTACTTGTTGGCATTATTCAAAAAAAAAGTGGAAATTCTTACAGAGTAACATCAAGTAGGTTCGCATGGGGCAGGAGAACATTCTAAGCTGAAATAGCATTCAAATAAGATGTTTCAGAACAATCCTGGTTTCAACTTTAAACAATTGCAAGACAGGATCTGACTGCATGAGCATTACAGACTTAAAAATGATATAAAAGATGAAATTGGAAGTAATTTAACAAAACCAAACACAGTTCCTAAAACTTTCTATTTAGACCAATGCTCCTTTTTGTAAGAATAATGTGAAAGTTTGATCATGCTTACAGCTTTCATATTTTTCTTTTATGTGAACTCTTAAAAATGATTCACAGAAATGTAAAAGTCCCACTAGCAAAATTGCCCATCATGATTAAATTTAGTTACATTATCCTTTTTAACCAGAAAGCCAATAAAACATCATTCGTCATCCTTTTACACAATATTAACATATCCATACACTACCCAAAGATATACTATATCATCTAAAAATTATGCAAACACCAGAATATTTTTCCTCTCCCAAACCACAGATATCATGATTTTATAAACATTTTTGATGTCTGTGGTTTTGTTATTCTAAGCTATATTTGGGGTTATGTGAACTAAAAATACTCTTGCTTTCTTAACATCTTTGCTGGCTTCTAAATTGCCCTGGTGATGCACTCGATCACATAACTCTGTACAGTTTTTAAGTCTTAGAAATACAACAGAAACTCTTCCTTCCTTGCTTTTTAAAGACTTTCCTCTTGCAACTGCAAACTTGGGGGTTTTCCAAGAGATTTATAATTGGTTTTAACCAGGATCTGAGAAACACAAAACATCCTTTGCTGCTTCTCTGATTACTCTCCATTTAGGAACTGAATTATTTCTTAATAGTCATTTGAATTTTACAACTCTCAAGCTCTAACCTTTAATCATTTATTAAAATTATCCATTCTTGCCACAAGCATGTATTAAATATTTATTCTATAACCGGAGATACTCATTTCCACTTGTTTTCAAAATACATGTGGCATCAAACTTCTCACCATCACTACTTCCTAAGCCACTAACACCCCTCACCTGAGTAACATCAATCCTCACCCAAGAAACTGCAATCTCCTGATTCTATGCCTATGACCTTGATCCTATTCTATCTACTCTTCACAGAAAAGTCAATGGGATCTTGTTAAAACAGAATAGCTGTCATTTCTCTTCTTATGACAGCTATAGTCTTGCCCTTTAACTAAAAAGTAAAGCCCAATCCGTACTATAATATAGGACCCCATACATGGTCTTATCCCTCTTCCTCTGATTTTATATGCGGGGAACTCTGTTGACATTCCTTCTATTCTCATCTCATTGACTTACTTGCAGTTCTTTTTGCATGACCAGCATGCTCCAGCCTCAGGGTCTTGGCTCAACCATGAAGCATATCCCGTTTCTTCAGTGAGTTGTCTAGGCAAGTGACACCTGATCAGAGCCCCTGCTTCTGAGTAATCTTTCTAAAAAGTAACTTCCTGCTCATTGCCATCAACTGATACTGCTTATTATTCTTATAATCATCTGATATTGTATATTTTCAATATTTTTGCCTGCTTTTTGGATCTCTTCCAGTGAAACGTAAGCTTTGTGAAGGGAAGATATTAGTGTGTGGATACTATGATAACCCCTGAATCTAAAACAGAGACTGAGAGATGGGAAGCACTCAAAAATATTTTGAATAAATGAATGAGTGATCATATATTAAAAGCTCTCTTCTGCTCTGGCATAAAAGCATGTAAATAACTATGAAATGGTATAAGTATTTTTAGACTGTATGGAAGAATTGCAAAAATAAATTTATTCTGCTTGCAAGGGCTAGACAAGTTTTCACAAAGAAAGATACATTTGTTTTTAAAGATAAACAAAAATTTGCTAATCAGGGAATGCTATGCATACTAAAGAGAACAGCATGGGTCAATGTAGAGACCTAGAAGATATCAAGCACCTTCTCAAAATCATGAGTTATAACAGCATGGCTGAAATTTGTTTCAGTCTGTTGTGCTGTTAAAAATAGAATTCATTTCTTCTACTTATGAATCAATGGAAAAAAATATTTGTACAATGTAGTTTTCTTACAGCTTATCATATACCCATTCAGGAAACATGGACCCCATATTTGTCATATGTTATGCTAGCCTATTTGTGTGTGTGTGTATTTATAATAATTGTACATTTTTTTTACTTCCATCTATTATTTTAATATATAAATGCATATGCTGTATTACAATAAACAGATATAAATGATCAAATTAAAATAGTGGCTAGCACTGTCTTTAATCTTATCAGGCTAAGTCATGTGTCTCATGATATTTTGGTCAATGAAGACCACATATACCCATAAGCTTATAATGGAACTTAAAAGTTCTGTTGCCTAGTGATTTTGTAGCCATTCTAATATCACAGCCCAATGCATTCCTCATGTGTTTGTGATGATGCAATGAAAACAAACCTAGTGTCCTTTCTGTTGTATAAATGTATAACACATACAATTATGTATACTCCCTAAGACTTGATAATGATAATAAATGACTATATATTTACTATTACTTTTGACCATTGTGTTTGAGTATACTCCTTCTACTTATAAAAAATAAAGAAGTAGCAGAAGGTAACTGTACATTAGCCTTAGGCCACACCTACAGGAGGTGTTCCTGGGAAAAGGGATTGCTATCACAGAAGAGGAGAACTCTATAGTTGCTATTACCCCTGAAGACCTTCCAATAGATCAAGATGTGGGGTTGATATTGACCATCTTAACCCTGCATAGGCCTGGGATAATATATGAGTTTATGTCTTTTGACAAAAATGTTTAAAAAGAATAAAAATTTTAAAAAATAGACAAAGCTTATGCAATAAGGACATAAAGACAATAGATATTTGAATATAGCTTACAATGAGATTTTGTTTTAAGCTAAATGTCATTATAAATAGTCAAAATATTTAAAAATTTAAATGAAATTAAAAAGGTACTGTAAGATTAGTTTAACTTATTAATGAAAAATATTTTTATAATCTTAGTGTGGCCTATGTTCATATGGTTTTTATTGATCCTATAGTACTGTACAGTACAGTCTTCAGATGTCCTATTCACTCACCAGTCACTCACACACTCAGCAGAGCTACCTCCACTTCTGCCAGCTTTGCATGGTAAGCATCTTGTCAAGGAGTACCTTTTGTAACATTTTTGTACCATATTTTCTGTAATTTTTCTACATTTAGATGTACTGAGATACAAACATCATTGTGCTATAATTGCTTGTGCTATAAATGTTTGCAGTCTAGAAGCAATTGACTGTACCCATGTGTGGGTAGCCAGCTGTGTGGTGGGCTGGACTATCTAGGCTTGTGTAAGTAATTGCATGTCCACACAATGTCGTAGTTACCTAATGATTTATTTCCCAGAATGTATCTCCATCATTAAGCAATGTGTGATTTCTATGAGTGCTTGTTCTTGTCCTTCCATATATACCTATTCCCATGGTCAATATGACTATTTTCACTTATATGGAACAAAATAATTCTTAACACAATGGCATCTATTCCGTTACAATATTCAGATGTCAGGAAACTATAGTCCATGGGCCAAATCTGTTTTGCCACCAGTTTTCTCAATTAGGTTTTATTGAGACACCATGCCCATTTATTTACCTATTGTCTATGGCTGACCTAACAGTTAGGTAGCAGAGATCAATCATCAAATTAGAGATTATATGGCCCACTAACCTTACAATATTAATTATATAAACACTGACAAAATATCTTCCTGATTCCTCCTATAGTTCAGAATGCTTAAGGTCCTTTAGAAATAATGACTGGCCTGGGGTGAAGGCCCTTAGGATCTGCCCAGCATTAGTTGTCTCGGACAAAGCCCTGCGCTTACTACCCAGCCTGCCCCCAGTGACTGGAGTCTTGCTTCAGGCTCTGCTGCCTGAGGTTGGTTGCTGTTGGTAAAGACAGTCCCTTGACCACCAAAGATAATGATAAGCTTGGTTGCACCTGAGTCACAACAGCAGGGACCTGCACAGTCTGGTAGAAAGTTGGCCCAGGCCTACTCCAAGGCTGGTGCTGACACAGGCCAAAATTCCAGTCTGGCCCAGTGTGCAGATCTCTGCCTAGTATCAGGGTAGGTCCAGACTTCTGCCCCAGACCTCTGACTTGGGTATAGGAATTTTGGTTTCTGGCTGGTGATTAGATCTTACTAGGGAGGGCCCCACTCTGAGCTCCCAGGAATAGTACTGTGCTAGCTCTTGCACCCTGCTCCCCAGTGGTTGGAGTCTGGTTCTACCTTGTACTGCCAGATGTGGGTGGAGGGTTTATAGAGGCAGCCAGCTGCCTGGCTAAAGCAGGTGTGGCAGTTTAATCCAGGTACCACCAATCTGGAGCAGGGTTCATGGGCTCTGCGTAGCACCAGGTTTTTCCATGTCCTCGTCCCAGCTTTCAAGTCTAAGGCCTGAGCTTAATTCCTTCTCCCTCCTGCAAGCAGGAGTTCTCTTTCCAGACTGCTTTGAGTTGGAGAAGGAATGACACAGGCAGCTCTTTCCCTCCTGCCTTCTTTGGTGCTTCTTTTCTTATCATTATACTAAAAGCAGGCACTATGGTCTCTGGCCTGATTACCTTAGCTCTTGGGAAGGTAGTTTGCTATGTGAATAGCTGTTCAAATTGGAGTTTCTGTGGGGAGACAATCACTGGAGGATCTCACTCATCTGCTGCTTTGCTCCCAGATGCAATTACTTCCCAAGTAAAGAGAGCTAGCTCTGAGACATGTGTGAGTCTATCTATCTATATGTGTGTGTGTGTGTGTGTGTGCGGATAATGTGATTTACAAATTATTTATCTATATGATTACAAATACATATGTATATATGTATGCATATATGTATATAAATTTGAAATTTTATACACGTAAAGCATTAATAAAAGGCATGTTCCTGGATTTCAATTCAGCTCTGCACTAACTAGGTATGTGAGCTGGGGTAAATTATTTATGTCCCAGTTCTCTTGTTTGTAAAATGAGGAATCCAATAGTATATATACTTTATACAATTGTTGTAGGATTAAGTTAGCACATTTGAAGCAGTTATGAAAGGCCTGGTATGTTTCCAATGTAAACACCATCTGGTACAGCAAAGGAACCATGTTTCTGAACATTTTCGATGGGTCCCAACTCCACAGGACATGGCCCAGAGTTTTCTCAGTAAGTGGTTGAATTGATAGTGCCCAACATTCCCCTGGAATTCAAATCCTAGTACATTCACTCACTAGGGAGTTGACCTTGGGGAAGATTTTGACTTTTCTAAGCCTCATTTTATCATTGTAAAACTGGGATCAGAATGCTGATTGCTTAGGACTAAATTAATAAACTCAAGTAATTTGCTTAAATCCATGCCTTGCCACATAATCTTACCTATTATTGTTCTCCCCTACTCAAAAATGTCAGTTTTATCTTACCTAGAATTACGGGAGAACCATAGCCCATGGAGTCCAAAATTCCCTAAATGAATGAGGGGCGCACTAACGTGACAACACTGCTCACAGGGTCCTGCAGTGATTTTCCTACAGTTCTGACAAAGCCATGGGTCTCATGTCCATCGTTTCTGATCATACCTTCTTTGGTCTCTATCCTACCATCTATTTTTGCCTGCATATCTTTTCAAATGTCCTTAGAAGGAGAATTCTACTTGTAATTCTTCAGAAACCTTCTCTTCTCATACTCCCTATTCCATTCTTCATTGTCATCACAGAAAAAAAAAAGTGCACTAAATGCTACTAAGTTAAGAAAGACACACACTGAGAAATGTCTATTGGATTTGCTATAAGGGGAGTCATTAGTGGTCTTGAGGATGACACGAGATACCATTGGTGGCCTTGATGAAACCCTTAGAATGAAAGGACATGTATGCTGGGAGCCATTAGCCAAGTAGGTATGACAATTTCCTTGCCAGCGTACCCCATGTTGCAGTGACATTGAATGTAGGTGACCTTGCTCAAGGACCAAGGCGGATTAGGGTGTTCCCGGTTTAAGATAATCATGTTTAGGGCGTTCCCAGTTTAGG
>NW_025999968.1:50243995-50275841 GCF_001458135.2 Marmota marmota marmota | reverse complement strand
AACAACTTCAAACCTTGAGTCAACCATTTTCCCCAGTTTGCCTGAGAAAGTTCTAGGAACAGGCAACTTGAAATAAAAACAAAATAAATCAAAACAATAACACATTGTTTTTTGAATTGGTGACCCATTCTTTCTCTCTTCCTCAAGGGTGAGAAATTTCACTTACCTCTAAGCTTCAGAAGTTCCCTGCACAGGACGCCAAATGCCGCAGTCTGGCTGGGCACAAAATCACGAGCCACCACACAGCTTGTAGATTCAAACAGCAACTCTTTATTCCCGAACTCACACCAGCCGTCTACAATCACGTTCTGGGGAAATCCACGTTCTCTGCCCAAATCCACGTTCTCTGGGCTTCTATCTCCAAAATATATTGTCTGAATCCCGTGAGAACTCAAGGGGAACTCAGGAAGCAGGATACGCCCTATTCCCAGCAGGAATAATCTTAAACCTTAAACCTGGAACCTAAACCGGGAACGCCCTAATCCGCCTTGGTCCTTGAGCAAGGTCACCTACATTCAATGTCATTGCAACATGGGGTATGCTGGCAAGGAAATTGTCAGACCTACTTGGCTAATGGCTCCCAGCACATGTATGAGAAGCTTATTGGGTTGAAAGCAGAAGCAGAAAGGGAAAAAATCTGGGAACAATGAATTTGGACATTCTTTAGAGGATTAACTGGATAATAAATGTTAAGTGTCCCTCAGTGACCCAGGTATGTTCATAGTTCACTGCTATGTGGCCAGTGAGCTTCTCTGTGCCTGAGATGACATTTGTAAAGCCCCACATCCAGCATCTGTCATGTGGTGAACACTCTGTATTGAGTTTTCAGTTGCTGTAAATCTTAAAGAAATTTCCAGAAAAAGAGAACTTTACATCAGACACAGGTTTATGAGTGTCTGCTTTAACAGCAGTTTTATGAACATTCCGTCACATAAAATTTCCCATACATTCACAACTTACCTCATGTCTTCTTTAAGAGTTTTGCTTACTTAATATTCAAAGCCTAAATGCCTTCCCTCTGCTTCAGACTCATCTAAACCTTGATGTGCAAGTTACTAGTGTTTGGGTCAATTCTATTGGACAGTTTGATGCAGCAAAAGTACGGGGGCAGGACAGGTGTTGGAGGGTGGTCTTTGTCATTGGGGTGAGGGTCTCAGATAGAAATGCTATCCCTTGACCTCATTTGCTCTGTTCAAAAAAATTGAATTCTTCTCTTAACTTTTATTTCACATTTTGTTGGCTACCCCCCTCAAAACTTTATCCTCAAAATTGCTGTTGGATTTTCTATGGGGGAGGAAGAATTATATTGACCTTATAGAAATTAATTTTATATCCTCCATTTCAACCTAAAAGATGTGTAGCCCATAACCCACTGGCGTTCATGCTGACAACCTATACATAGTTCCAGGGTTGAATGCAATTTGATTGGAAATAACCTCAGCGGTGAACTCCAAATACCATGCTATAAAATAGAACAGAAAGAAGAAAATGAAAATTGTATCTCTCTGTTTCTCTGTCCCTCTCTCCATCTCTGCCTCACTCTCTCCCTATCTCTCACACACACATACCAAGAAAACATACAACCCATGCTAAATTTGTCTTTTCTGATTTGTATTTGGCTCTGATTTGAAGTAAACAAGCATCTACCATAAATACTGAGAACTTTATGGTACTATTTTTCTCTTCTCTATCTTAAGCCACAAGTGCCTCTGAGCAGCCAGTCTTTATGCATAAACTGTAGTTTGTGAAAGCTTCAAGCTCATTGGAAATGGAAGTAGTGTTTGGTGAGATGGGAAGAAGGGATGCATTTTAAACTAATAAATAATCATCATCCGTGTCGACTTGGAAAATAGCTTTCTTGTTGAATAATATTTCAATACATAATATCTTGAAATGAGACTGCCATTACTAATTTAAGTGTGGCTTGCCATATAAATCCTGCAAATATGTACATACATGAGGCCTAAATTACTCTCTGGGGCTGCCTTTTCCTACTTCAATTACTTTAAGGAGAAACCTATTCAGGTGACATTAGGGCTGGTTAGTGGAGGGATAATGACCCTAGCAGAGCATAAGCCACTTGGTGAGTTGGGTCCCCTGTGTCAGGCTTGTAAACAAATGCTCCCAGCCATATTCCACCTTCATAGGCTAGTTTTCTTAGTGACTTGTGAATACCCAGAATTAAGATGAGGTCAGATTTCTCCCAACTACGACCCGCACCACATAGGAGGCTGGTAGGCTCATCTACTGTGTCACAGTATCTGAATTTAAATCAGGAGGAGCAAATCTCTCAGAATCCTTGTGTATGCCAATAGCGTTGTGCTGACCTTTGAATTACAAATAGATACTGGGAAGGAAGTCCCAGGAGCAGGCAATGTCCATTAAATAACAATTATGAGAAGCTGTTTGCCTTTTGGAATGGCTTTTCCCATAATGAGGATCTGACCAAGCTGAGAAGCTAGGGAGTGGTGGGGCTCCAACTGCAGTTTGTAATTCTGAATTATTCATTTCTCAGATGGAGAGAAATCCTCAAGCCAGGCTAGGGAGAGAAAGTCAAAGAGGCCCAGGGGCCTTACTTAAGGCCAGAGTTTATATAGAAAGGACTGTGGAGACCTTACTAAGAATCTAGAAGAATTAGACAAAAAGTCTGGCTTCTTTTCTCCATGAGAATTTAAATCATTTGTGTAGGACACAGTGTTAGCTTTTTTTAATCTGTGTCTCCTATGTAAATTCAGTTTCACAAAAGGTTTGGACCGAGACATTTTTTAGTTTTTCTAATATTTATAATTTGCTTTTGGAGTTGGCTAGAAAATATTGCATGCATTATTTTGCATAGTTTTTTTTTCATATTAAGAATTCTTAACCCAAACATGGTAGCACAAACCAAAAATCCCAACTGCCTCAGAGGCTAAGGCAGGAGGATCACAAGTTTGAAGCCAGCCTAGGCAACTTAGCAGGACCCTTTGTTAAAGTTAAATAAAAATAACTGGAGATGTAGCTCAGTGGTAGAGCACTTGCATAGCCTACACAAGGCCCTGGGTCCAATCCCCAGGACAACCACAGAAGGAATATTGAACTATTTAAAATGGCTGGAATTCTGACATGTAATAAATTTAAACCAAGAAATTATAGGGTTTTTCCTAACAGTTCCCATCCTTAGAATGCAGCGTACCATGGGATGTAAGACTCTAGACTTTGAAGTTAGACAATCTGGAATTGAATGTCAACCTGCTACCTAGTAGGTTATATAGCATATTATTCAATCATTTGGATTCCATTCCTCATCTGCCAAACAGGAATAATAATACCTAATCCATAGGGATAAGGCAAAGACAAAATGAGAGAATAGGTTTAATGCTTGCTCGAGCACTAGGCACAGGGCAAGTCCTCAATAAATGGCTCTATATTCATTATTCAGCTTTTGCTGCAACAACAAACAACTCTTAAATCCCAGGGGCTTACAAAAACAAAATATCTATGTTATTATTCATATTTCATGATGACTGCCGCTCCACTGTGATCTTGCCAGGTTCTGCTTGGCTCAGCTGGGTTCCATGTGACTTCTTTGAATGAGCAGCTCTTGTTTGGGGCATGCAGCTGCCATAGTGGAGAGCAGAAACTCGAGGTGGGGGCAAAACCTCAAATGATCTACATGTCTGCTCAGAACTGGGGTGTTTCCAATTCCTACCTACCAATGATCAGAAAGACATGTGGACAATCCCAGTGTCAAGGAAACAGGAACAAATGCGTGCCTTATGGGCTGCAGTAAACAGGAAAGATCATCCAATATACATCCTAATAATTTACTATTATTAAGTGATAGCCATGGAGTTATAAAATTTTAATTTGTTTTCACTTGGGTGGTAATTAGGAATTAAGACTCTTTGCACTTCAATCCATTTCAATATCTATAATTTTCACTCTATAATTATTGACCAATGATAGTTGTGGGGCCTATTTAATTGTGCCCATAACAATAATTATCATAATAATGAAACATTCCTTATGGTAGAGTGAAAAGGCTATTCTTTTTATAAATATGCTCATTTGATATGCACTCTTTTTAAAATGGTACTTAAGAGTGGAGAAGAGAAAAAAATCAGATTACCTTTCTTGAGTCCATGGGAATTCTTATTCTTGAAAAAATGATTCTGTATTTAAATAAGTGAATTATATTATTTGGCCATCCACCTTCCCTCCCAGCAAGGTGGCACCTCATCAGTCAATTTTCTTAATTAATGACAACAGCTCATAAAAGTTGAGCAATTGTAATGTAACAGATACCATGTCAAGCATTTTACAGGAGTGTTACCCCTTTACTCGAAATATGCTTTATGAAACATTGACTACAAATATCGCCAATTTACAGATGAGAAAATTGAGGTTGGGGAGGCTAAGTGACTTACCCAAAGTCACACAATGAGGAAAGGACTGGATAAAGCACTTGACTTCAGGGCCTTCAAGCTGTGCACACAGCCAACTACCTCCTGCAAAAATATAGAATAATCCTGATGGTAAAAATGCTTCAGCTGCACACTACAAGCAATTATTCCACACAATAACTCCTTTAGTCATTGAACTTATTAAATACGTGGAATCATAATGCCCATTGTGGAGGCCCAGAGAGGGTAAGTAACTCAATAAAGACTGCACAGGTGGATAAGCTAGCTTTGAAACATGGTTTTCTGTTGTTGAAGTTGGTAGTCTTGGGTTCTATGTGCTCTTGACTCTGTAAAATAGAAAAATGATAGATGGATGGATGGATAGATAGATAGATAGATAGGAAGGAAGGAAGGAAATCTTAATCTGAAAATGCTCACTCTCATCCTATTTCTGACATTCTCCAAACTGACCATAATTTCAAACCTACCTCACACACAAAGGTTTTAAAGATGAGCTCCTGTCCAAATTATTTTCTTCCTTTGCCTCCCAAGATCTTTCCCTCCAGTCACCATAACAACCCACAACCTGCAATACACAGTTGGAATCCTTATCGAGAGTGGCAGAAGGGAGAAGCTTTAGATGTATCTCTTCAGGGGTCCTCTCTGACATGTTTATCTCCTCCTGGTGAACTTTGGGCATCCTGTGATCTAGGACACTGCCAATTAGGCTGTAAACTGTGCAGCTGTCTCTGTGCACTCCTGGCTCCTGGGAGCCCAGTAGGAATTCTTGCATCCATATGCATGCTCTCCCAACCCCCAGCATCCTAAAGTCAAAAGAGGAAGTGCATCTAAGTTACACTTAAAAATTATGTAGAGTAAATTGGAAGAAACGTGTCCCTCTCTTCTAGCACAAAGGAACCACAAATTGCTGCAAATAAAAAGAGGAAATGGTATGCTGGTTAGGGTCCAACCTACAGCTCAGTGCTTCTTATGTGATGGACAGACAAGCCCCTTCACTTCTCTAGTTTCTTTTCTGTTTCTTCATCTGGTATTGGCAGTGATCATAAATCTGGCCTATGTGGCAGTATTATGTGAGGAGGTCAAAGCAAATAATATAGGGAACCCTACATATAAATCATGTGCATTGTGCTCCAGGAAAGAATTGTAACTTGCTCTACACAGGCTACACTGAATGTCCCATTCTTGAGACAGGAATACTAAAGATAGCTACATTCCATATAATTTCATGTCACATACTCATGTTTATCCCAGTGGCTATAATTCTCAACAATACTAGATTCAGAAACTGAGTTTCCTTTTCTGATGTGTGAAACTGGGTTCCTCAACAAAGCATGCAAGTGGAGTATCACCCCCTCTGTTATAATGACTGGATTTTCCCAAAGATTTCTCAGGCCCTGTTTTCTGTTGTGCTCCTCAGCTATTAGGACTTCTCCATTTAAGCAATAATTTTATTTACATTTTGATGGTGCAGAAATATGGCTGAGCTAATATTAGTTTGAGTAAAGTGCAAAATTGCCATTCTTGTGGCAAGAACTAGTTCCTGGGGGCTAGAATTTCAAACCAGTAGCAATACTCACAATGCTTAAGTCAACACTTACAATGCTTCAGGTGTGTGATGTCAACAACTCCACAACTCCCTCTGTCACTGCATCTTGGTAGCACATCCTTCAATAATGTGAACTTTCACATCTATTCTAATAGGTGGAAAGAGAAATTACATAGCTTTGAGAGATCTGCCCAGAGAAATTGCACCCCAGGTTGTCCCAGATGACCACAGCACTATAGTTACTGCTTTTATACAAATGCTTAGAAAGGGCTGTGATGTCTTCTATATCCAGAATATCTTATCTTCCTATGTACAGTTTTTTTTTCTCTAAAAATTTTAAAACCCCATCCGTTATATCCCTGCACTCAGTTACAAAGAATGAAATGCTTAAAGGAGATGTCAAATGCATCAACGGAAACATTGCCGCAGGTTTCTTGCCTTTGGAAACTTTTGCACACAGATCAGAGCAGGCCCTTTAATGAGACACACAGATGACTGACAGCATCCCTTGGAGCTGACCCAGCCTCTTGGCATGTCTGGAATCAGAATAGCAGATTCATTCATCTGTGTATTTCCTTGTGGCTTCACAAATGAGCTGGTGCTGGATGCTAGACACTGGTTATTTCATCTGTGAAAATCCAAAGGTAATTAAAGTGTTCACAGAGGAAGAGAATACATGTTTGTCACCCTGATTCCATCACAATTGCATTCACACTATGGGGCTTTTAAGACAGATGTTGGAACATGCTGTTATCACTTATTGGAAGCAAATCATTAATAGTGAAACTTAGAGGATAAAGTTTGAGATCAATGTTGTTTTTTTTTCCCTTAAATAAATAGCAGTAGATTCAAGGATAGTCTTCTATTGCTATCACTGCCGTTCATTTATGTTCTGATATGTAAAGGATAGAGTTAGAGGTATTTAACTGGGAATCTGATGAGTGTGGTTTTAACTTCTATCACAGCGCCATTTGTTTCTTTCCCCTATTCATTCATTGGTTTGCAGAATACTTAAAGAACCCTACTAGGTCCCAGGATAATGGAGACTGAGTTTAACAATAGTGAATGAGATCAGTTCCATGGGTTTTATTTTCTGGTGAGAGATATATAAAATAAAGTAATTAAAATTATATATAATCCACTATATAATCTAATCATGAAGGTAACTGATTTGTGGAAAATAAATCAGGTGAGAGGAGATGAATAACTTAGGGTTGAGGAGCTATTTAAAATGGGACAGTCTGGGATAGTTTCCCACAGAGATGACACTTCCACACATCTGATGTAGTAAAGAGCGCAAGATACCCGAGGATACAGTAAAAGAGATTTCCAGGCTGGGAGATGGGTGGGAGACTTGCAAATAGAAAATCCAAGAGGTAGAACTTATCAACAGCCCAAAGAAACAAAGGCCAACATGAATTCAGCAGAGACAGTGGGAAGAAGCATCTAGAATATGGGGGTAGGAAGAAAGCAATTTCATTCTCTTTGAGAATGGGTAGTTGTTGGAGGATTTTGGGTGAGGATGAATAAGACCTATGTGTGTGATTTCATGAATTATTTTAGTGTTGGCTAATAAGAGCATCACACTTATGAATAACTGTTACCATATGTGCACTAAAGGAGTGGGGAGGTGGAGCAGCCCCACTTTAGGAAGCTTCATTGAGTATATTCAAAAGAGAAGAGAGAATATAACAGAAAGACTTTTTTTCCTTTGGCCCCATTTAGTATTTGTGAAGCTGTGTTTAAAATCTACTTATAGTCCAAGTAAAAAAGAATAAAGCAATTCACCAAATAGCACTACATTTGTATACCCACAATTGCACAACTTAATGAAAATGGGATTTCTAAAAGGAAATAGACATGGCGTAAATATCAATAAGCTCATTAACTCGTGAAGATGGACAGGGTACACACATGAGTGAAAATACAATTTAAACTTTGGTTGTCTGACCTTGTCTAATGCCTTGAGAACCAGGGATAATTCAACCAATTTCGCATTACTTTTCTCTTGTTCAACTTCCCCTCCATGAAACTGAGGCTTGATTTCTTTTTCCAAAGATTCTAATTTCACCAAGATTACTCTGGAATGCCTCTAATGACGCCCTTCACTTTCACTTCTGTTCAATGCCAGCAGCAGCATGAGCCACCCAATCATTATGAAGTTGAATGAAATAGAGTCATCCACCGGAGAGACGTAAAAATAAACAGTCGAAATTGCCTGTCAGTCTCAGGAGGGACATGAAGAGTTGGTTAAAGATATCTTCCCTTTTAATAAGAAATTTTATTACTTTGGGGGTATGTTGTGTTCCCAGTCCTAGATTCAGCCAGCTGCCACATCACCTTTGTTATTATCTGAGCCTTTAATTCTGGAGATACAGGGTGTCCTCACGCACAGGAACCATAATAAGAACTGGATGAACCCTTTGAGGTGTGGCTGAACCAAAGCATTGTGGCAGAATTTTGAGTCACCTGTTGCTACTTCTCTGTCTTTGTCATTGTCTCTAAGTTGTCCTGATATTGCAATATGGAGATTAGTCCCTGATATTATGAACTTCATGTGCTTCTCTCTCTTGGATGAAATACACGGAAGAGGAAAGCAATTATTGAAAGGGGGTAATGCAATTGTGTTCTCAAAGACTGACGTGCCTACTAAAGTGAGATAAAATTACTTTAAAGAAGGAAAATGGGAAACGTGTTAGCTAATTATGTCTGATTCCAATCTTACCTACAACAGAATCATTGCTTGTAAATTCCAGATGAAATTGCAATGCTATCCGACGTGTTGCTTCCCGTGTTCCGTTATACTTTTATAAAGTGCATAGAAACGGAAATTCTTAATGAGAAAAAAACACATTAGATAAATTAGAATAAGTAAAAAAAAAAAGTTGGGGTTTAGGGGGAAAAATGTTCTAAGAGGGGAGACAAGCCATTTGCTAAATAGGAACATAATGGAGAATGCAACCCTGAGCTAATCTTCTGAGAGCTAAAAGGTGCATCAGCCTCCTTGAACTTGAAGTAGCTTTGGCTTGCTCTGTCTGCTTTGAGTACATTGCTTGCCCACATTTTGTTCCAATTTACCCAACATGTCGCAGAGGCAGGAGAATGGGATTAAGAAAAATGATAAACTGTACCTCAAATGGCAGGGGGCAGTGGGAGGGTCTGGCTACCTCCAAAAGCTGAAAATCAGAAAGAAACATTTTCAAAAGGAATTATGGATAAGTGGCATGTATTACATGCACACAATTCCCTTTAGTGTTTCTGGAAGGAGCCAGAGCATGAATGAGGAATGCTGGCACTGAATGCTACCAGGACTTCAAAAAGAAATTGGCCTTGGCTTTATGTGACTCTATTCATCTGCTAATATAAAAACAACACCTCTCTGTTAACAGGTACTTCCTTTGAAATGTCTCCTTAAATAGTCAAATACATGTAGATATCAGATTGGGAGTAGCATAATCTCCCCCCAGGCTGGCCCTCAGTGGCAAGTCCTGTTCTTGATGCCGCCAGTCAGTGTATATTCAGACATTGTGTATTAGCAATGTGAGCCAGAGGCAAGCCCACTAGCTCTTCAGCTCTTGCCAGCTTTTGATTTGTTTCCAGCTATTCAATGTGGAAGCAGATCCTTGGAACTCAACAATGGGTTCTGCTCTTGTGCCTGGGTGCCAAAACCGCAAGGGTTGGGGACTGAAATTAATCCATCTGTGGATTTTTTTTCCCAGAGCCTCACAGATTCTTGACAATTGCTTCAATTCTGATTTGAAAATAAAAATTCCTTGTTTATGAGATTTCGATGAGAAAGGGAGTCCATGCACTTCTGCTTTCCTGTTTTCACTCATTATTCCCAGTGGGAAAAACTCAAATCCAACAGGAATGAGGCCCATGCTAGAAATGTAATACATTGTCTTTGTAAAATCACCCTACACCACACCAAGTCCCCTGGGAAGAGACCGCATGCATGTCCCCAGGTGAACAGAGCTCCAGATGGAAGAAGCCCCCTGTCATAGGTAGGGACATCAGGAATCCATAGTATGACCTGGTTTCTCACTGCTGGTGTTAATGCCCTGGACTTTCTTGAGAAATTAATAAAATAAATGTCCTCACCTATGCCATACTCATGAGAGAAAAGTAGTGGATGGGCCTCATTTCAGAAAGTATCTGAAAGACTTAAATAATAAAGAATTGCTTGATTTTCTATGCATAAATGTGTCAGCAAATTTATACTTGAATTCCTTGCTTTGCTGCTATTTTTTAATACATAATTATAGATTTTGAAAATGACTTTTTGTTTGCATTGGGGGGAGATTTTGTACCATTTCTTTTTTTTTCCATTATTATTAGTGCATTTACATAATTATAGGGTTCAATTTGACATATTCATAAATGCATATAATTTACTCCATTTTCATCCCCAGTTCTACCCTCTTCCCTCCACTCCTCACTCACCCTGATTCCTTTCCTCTACTGGTCTTCTTTCTATTGATTAATTATTTAATTGGTGCAGTATAGTTAAACATGAATGTGGAATTCATTGTGATATTCATACAGGTACCTAGCATAATTTGGTCAGTATCATTCTGCAGCTCCTCCCCTTTCCTGTCTCTCCTCCCTCCCCACATCTTCTTATTTTACAAGTCACTGTTCTCCCTTCTATTTTCATGAGGTCCCCTTTCTTAAAAATTCCTATTTCTCTCTAGCTTCTGCATATGAAAGACAACATTTCACTGTTGACAACATTTCACTGTTGAGTCTAACTTATTTCATTCAGCACGATGATCTCTAGTTCCATCCATTTATCCACAAATGACATAATCTCATTCTCCTCCGCCTCTGGGTAAAAAACTCCATTATTGGATATTTCTCACATTTTCAAAGAAAGAAAATCATTTTTAAATGAACAATGTTAAAAGGGAATATTTCAAATTGAAAGGCAATCTATTTTGCTTCTAGTTTTTTTTCTTTTGATTTGAAAATGATTATATGCTAGTTGTATTGGTTTAGTTAACACCAGCTGCTGCAACCAACAAATCTCAAGATGTTTGATGAGTGGAATGCTTCAGTCTTTTCTGGATCCATGAAGATCAGAGCCGGTGGCCCTGATTGATATGTTACTCTTCTGAAAATGGTGATTCTCAGCTCTGGGTTGCTTTCACTGTGTTGCTTCCAGTGTGGCCAGGTTTGCATCAGGCTGATGGACCATGAGGAGGAAGGCATCAAGAGCTACTGCTGAAAGTAAGGCACATGACTCTGAACTCTGCATTGCCTAGAACTCAATTATATGTTTGTACCTAACTAAAGGGAGGCAAGGAAACAGACTTGTTGTATGTCCTGAGAGAAAAGGAAATAAGAGTGGAAAATAGAAAGCCAGTGTCTGACACTAAAGCTCTGTGAATAATGGGTCTTATTCTGATTTTACACAGCTTTATACACATTTTTTTTCTCATTTCCCTAAATGGGCAATCTTTATCAACTTTTTGTGTATAAAGATCTGTATGAGACAAAATTCCTTGTTGTTAAAAATCAAGAATAGCTAATCCATGAATTTAGCTACAGGGGAGAAGAGAAAGACAGAGGAAGAAACAAAGGAAAACCGGAAGGAAAGAAGAACAGACTATCTGCCTCATGGGGTGCTCAAAATTTTAATCTTAATTTTGTTAAAACCAAACTGAGGCTAAGAAGATGTCACCATAGGACAGGTCCCTTACCTTAGCATAAGAACATTGCTGAGACCATCTGTGTAGGCCACTTGGTAAGCTGTGAGGAAGGAAGCACAACTTGAGCAAGACAGAAACTTCCCAGCAACTTGACCCCGTGGAAACATTCACGAGGAGAACAAGGTGGCCCTTAAGCTTCAGTACCTGCCCTGGACTGACCATCCTCAGTTGGCTGTCTGGTTCCATCACCGTCCAAATGATGCTGCTTAGGGAGACATGAGAGTCAGTCCAAAGCTGTGCCACCACCAGAAATCTGTACCACAGTTACATACATATTCCTCACCCCACAGCTGCCACAGGGAAGTGGTACTCTGTGGTAGGGCCTCAAGATATTTCATAAACACTGCTAATTACTGGGTCATTTGATAGTTTTTAGAAGAGGTTTTAAATAGTCTCCTCAAGGACTGTTGAGTTGGTTTACGTGTGACATCATAATGACCTTGAGCATGCTGTTGATTTGCCAGGAAGCTCTGCTAAAATGCCCTCCAGAACAGGAAGGTTCAAGGTCTACGCTCTGCATCTTAATCATGAAGTCTGAAAAAGTGGATGGCCTTTGCTCAATGAGAAAAGTCAGGAACTACCTATATTATACTTTATAAAGTGCATTTGTTTCTATTGATCATATCCAGTAATAATAATAGCAAGTATGTTTTTATACAAATTTTAAAAGCATTTAGAGTAGGGGTAAACATAATTATTCTTATGGTTTAGATGTTAGGTGTTCCCCTAAAACATGTATGAGACAATGCAAGAAAGTTTAGGGGTTAAAATAGTGGGTTATGAGAGTTTAAACTAATCCATGCATTGATGATCCCCTGATAGGGATTAACTGGATGGTCACTGTAGGCAGGCACAGTGTGGCTGCAGGAGATGGGTCACTGGTGGCGTGCCTTGGGGATTTCTATTGTGTCCTTATTGAGCAGAGCTTTCTCTGTGCTTCTTGGTGGTCATGTCTTGACCTGCTTTCCTCCACCACACTCTTCCAACATAATGTTCTGCCTCACTTAGAGCCCTGAGAAGTGGAGCAGGCTGTTCATGAGTTAAGACCTAAAAATGTGAGCCCCCAGATAAACTTTTTCCTTATAATTGTACTTGTCAGTTCTTTTGGTCACAAGGGCAAAAGCATGACTAAAACAATTATAAAAGTTTATTGTTGTTGTTCAGTTTGGTTTTACTGAAGAAATAGCAGGATAAGTCCACTATGGGCAGGGGGCATATGTGTTTTGTGTATTATCACACACCTCCGGTATCTGAACCAGTGCTGGCATCAAGATGCATACTGAGCACATAAAGTGATCCATGCTTGACTCCTATAACAACCCAATGGAGACCATGGGATGGCTGCCTGTATATGTTGTTTAAAAGCCCCTAACTAGTGAGTTAAAATATGAATTGATATTTGAATGATATGGAATTGCTCTTCCAGGGTTGATGGGACAAGAGAGGGTCTGATAAAATTTGTTTTAAAATCACTTTCAATGCTAAAAATGAATGCCATGATCATTGTCATAAACCTGCAAGTTTTAGTATTGTTGAAATATTAAAAGAATGACTCTGGGTTTCTCTAATTTCCATAGTTTTTTTTAAAAAAATTATTATTATGGTTAACAAAATGAAGCTTTCAAATTTAATTGGATAATTGGTTTGTCATTGGCTGACTGATTAGTTGATTTTTTTCAATGACCTGGGCAGGTCACCTAATCATTGCAGAAAGGTCTATCTAAATTAAAACATCAATGTCAATTAAAAATTCAATTAATGTGTATATCAGCCTGTAGATTTTATGCAAAATGTATGAAACAACAGAATTATAATTTTGTAAGCTACAAATACTTTGGTAGCAGAGCAGAATGCCTTATTAGATAAGTGTCTATGGTAAACTCAGGGCTTTTAATACCCTTTGAAGCACAGATTTATTATTTATTTTACATTATTGTAGAAGTTTATAGCTGAGTTGTATTTTCATGTTACCTGTTCCATTTTCCTGTGATTTATGGCATGTTTCATTCTCATATGGCAAGGCATCTCCAACTTACCATAGTGTTCTGTAGAGATACACTGATTTTCAATGAACTTTCATAAAAATTCCAAGTGTATGTTGAATAAATCAGTGATTGTGAGTTTTGTTGGCAAACTGTCATTTCCTGACTGCAGTCACCTCTCATGCTATGATGAGGAGGAATGCTACTTCATTAGGAGCAGCACCATGCTGATGGGTGACACTTACTGGGGTGTCAGAGAGGGGAGGCAGACCTCTTGCACAATTGCCATCTCTGGCCTACATTAAAACACATTTGAAAAACAAGAAATATGTATGTTAGTGACTGCTTTATTAACTAGAATTCATGTAGTATGATTAAATCCCTCATTCTCATTCCACTCACTCTAGTGGAGTTGTTAATTCACTATAAGAAAATCATCAATGTCTTCTTGGTCCTCACAATGTAAAAGTCAAATGAATTAGAATGCATTTGATTTGATAAGCCAACTTACCAGGTAAAGTGCCAATCGTTAGTTCACAACATTGGTCAGATTTCAGGGTCAGTTTTATCAGTGGCCTCAATGATGTTACAAAGGACTTGGTGGCTTATCACTCTGTTCAGCCCTTCACATTGTCAGTTTCTAACTAATCTTGTTTCTTCATGATTGCAAAGTGGCTGCAGTAGTTCTATTCCTCATAGTCATATTCTGCACTACTTGTGGAGTGAGAGAGTCAGTGTCCAGCCTAGTATTTGAATAGCCTCCCTGTGTCTAAACACCACTTCCTCCTCTTACTAGCAGCATAATTTTGGCCAAGTTAAACTTGCTCTGTCTCAGTACCTCAGCCTTCTAATCAACAGAATAGGCATAATAATAATTCATAAAACTAACGTGAAAACAAAATTTAAAGATCTATGTGGAAAATTCAGAATAGAACCTGTTATATTATAAACACTATACAACCCTTAGCTAATATTATCTTTGATGACCTCAATGCATAATTAATGTCCCTAGATGCCTTTATTTTTTTTACACACTCAAATTTGGATTTTAATGCTAGGATGATAGCATAGAGAAGTTCCCAAACTACTAACAGTTTGCATTCTTATAACTTATTACTAGCAATTGAAAATGTAGAACGTGTCATTTCTTCCTTTAGAGAAAGCCTCACAGTTAAACAGAAAGTAATTTGCCCTATCATGCAGTGCTAAACACATTAGCTTCAATATCCTGATATTATCATTTGCTGACTTTATAATTAGATTGAGCTTCTATATTTATTCCATTCAAACAATATTGCAAAGTTTTGTGTTTTCTGCTTATCTTATTTTTTAAATCGGAATGGAAAACAGGCTATGTTCTATTGTCCAATGTAATTCCCTTAAAACCACATTTTGTTCTCATAAAACACTTTGGTACAAGCATTTCCAGGCCAGGTATGAAAACCAGACATAATGATGGAGAAGGACAGCAGTCAAGTTTTAGAATTTCATTTGTTTTAATGAAAGTTTTGCTGAAGACATTTCTCCCTGGTTTTGCTGATGTTTTTACATAATTTTCTTTGATTACAAATGAGATGTTGGTTGGAGGGAAATGCGTGTGGGGGAGAGTTGTTATCTATAGGAATAGGTAGATCCACATTCAAAATAAGAGCTGGGGAGGCTTTAGAAAGACTGAAGAAATGGGGTCAGGGACTCTCATGAGTCAGAAACTTCTGCTCCTTCCAACCCTTTGCCTGTAAATACCACCTTTGTTTTCCCATTCCAGCTATATGCACAGGATGCTAGACATGTGGCTGCAATCACCTCTTTTCCTGGTCCTCACATTCCAAGATAAAAGATCTCCTTCCTTAGCAATTCCAGGTGGGAAAACTCCAGGGAATGATTCTATAGGACCAGCCTTGACCACATGCAACACCTTATGGCTGGGAAGTAGAGTCAGTTTGCATACATGGAGAAAGGATGTTGAGCTTCAGAAAACAGTCATGAGCCCTGGAAACTTGCTGGTGGGAAGACAAAAGAGACTTTTCCTTAATTTGCCCATTTCCTGAAGTAGTAAGCCAATTATAGATTTAAGCAGAGCTGAGTCACCTTTTCATAAAGACAAAATGGTGTATACCCAGCCTCCACAGCTCTGGGGAATGCAACTCTACCTGAAGAGGGCCAGAGACCTTACCAAAGGACCTGCCCTAAGGAGCAAGTCCTTTGGTATCACTGTCATCAGCGCACATCCAACATTGCCTTTGAGATGCAGAGAGCAGGCTAAACCCAATGGAAAGCATTTTCTTCACTTCATTGACACTTTCCTGAATTCTGCCCTGAGGACAGGAGCCAAGGAATGTACAGACTGCAGCCTGAGATGTTCTCTTGCTTATGAGGTGCATATAATTGCCAATTAGTTTGGCACTTAGATGCATGTCTTAACATTTAGCTTATGAAAGATAAATGAACTAGCTTTGCAAGAACTATAACTGTGGCATTTTCTTACTTGTCAAAAATGCTCTTTTTGCATTTCACAAAATCATTTTTAAAAATAAATAAATAAATGAAGTTTGAGTTCTGAACCAGATCTCACCTAGAAGACCGTGAGGCAACTGGAGGATGAGTATGGTTCCTTCTCAGGGAGGGAACCTACATTCCTGCACTAGCCTCATGTTGCATTTGACCACAAGATTGTCTACTAAAGAGTAGTATCCATTGGTAGCTCCAAATCACAAATACCTACATCTTATCCAGCTTTAGGATATGAATGAAACCACAACAGTAGTAGGTAATGAAATTGTACTGTTTGGTCGAGGTCTTTGATAACCATCAATCTATACAAAAAACCTTCATATCTTTATTACTGTGCTGGATGCTGTAAATGCTACCGTTCCTCCCTCAGGAGCATGCAACTTATTTTGAGTCATATAAAAATATTAAGGGGAGATTAAGGATCAAATTTTAAGTTGTAATTGAGAATATAAATCTGTAATACTTTATGTGGACTGCATTGATCAAGATGTATTTCTTTGAGGACACAGAGCTTGAAAGGGGTATGAGATGATGGATAGGCTAACAGGGATTCTATCAAGTCTCTGTTTCTTTGATTGGTATAGACAGAGAGGAATGAAATTGCATTTCGGGCATTGTGAATAGCCTGAACCAAACCACAAAGGTGATCTTAGAAGCCCATGTGCAGTGTAGAGACCATGACGCCCAGTAAATCACATTGGAGGGTAGAGTGGAGGATGATGAAAGCTACATAAAAAGGTTTTCACTTGGTACAGTAGTTGGATGAGCAGAAAAAGTAATGAAAGCAATACCTTTTTTTGAAATGTTATTGTACTGTGTATGTGTCCGTGTGTGTTAGGGGTAGGGAAGGGAGAGAGAGAGAAAGAGAGAAGAAGTCAAGTCAATTGTCAAGAAGCAAAGGTAAGTAGCCCTGTGCTGACTGACAGCATGTGGTAATAAAACCTTAGGTTAAGGAGTGATGGAGAAATAATGAGTAAGGAAGGTCATGAAGATATTTTTTTTAAAAAGGTTAACAGCAGGGCTTGATGACATTTAGATGTGAGGAAAGGGAATCATTCCAACTGCACAACTGTTGGGCTGGGAGACAATTGGAAATTCAGGTATTTGGGGTCATGCAGGGACACCTGCTATTTCTTTCCACTTGTCTCCAGTGGAAGGAAGCTGTTCCCTCTCATTTTGGCATGACTAGGAGAAGCTCAGATTCTGAAACGACTTCATGCATTTTTCCATCAGGAAAGAATGAATGGCAAGGTATTCCTCGTGAGATATGCCTTGAATCTTGAGTTTCCCCCTCCTCTGCCTCTTTTTATTGCTGTTTGCTTTGCACCACAAAGACAGATAAAGTGGGACCTGGTGGACACTTGTCTCTAAAAATAACAAAGGAAAAGTTTGCCTTGTAGAATTGCTTCATGAAGTAAAGTTCAACAGAATCCTCATTATAACTATCACCAGGTGGTAACTGTAGAGCAGCAACAATCATTTTCCTTCCACCAAAAATTTTTTAATTCAGAATTGCTTTCAAAGTTATTGGTGTCCGTGTCCACAGATAGTTGAAAATACCTTCATGTATGAAAATCAATTGAAATTATGTCCCCAACGTTGCAGAAATTCACATTCCTGTATCTTCATGATGTCTTCCTATAAAAAGTGCCTAATCTCAATGTTACTGAAAATACTGTCGACTAGTACACACAGTGGTCAACCAAAGTGACAGCTCATGGTCACCAAATACAAGGGGTGGGGGTTGGTTTGCTTTTTGTTTTCCATTTCAGGCTTCAGCAAATTAGTGAATCTGGATTCTATTTGAAAACTTGATTCAAACACGTGATCAATAATGCTTTAGACTAGATCATCTAAATTTAAAAAGAAATAAGTACTGCTTAGAAGACCAGGCTGTTGTGGATGTACAGTGTTGAAGTTCCTGAGTTCCAAGCCCTCTTTTGTTCCTAGTAAACTATGTGGAGTTGAATAGGTCTGCCCCATTCTTGAATGTGACAATTCAGTCCATGATCTCAGTTCCTGGATGTCCTCTGATAGTCTCTGGAGGGGATCTTCTGATGATTGTCAATTAAAAAAAAATAGAGTGGGTGTAGCCTCAGTCTCTCTCCTCTTCTCATTACCTCCTCCACCAAACACAATATTCAACTTAACCGACCACCATATCAGACAAACCTGCCTGGCAATGGCTTCGGACTACACAATGGCACTTTTAACTTATCAATGTTTAAAACAAATGAATTCAGACTCTCTAGAATTGGTGAGAACCTTAAT
Source organism: Marmota marmota marmota (assembly GCF_001458135.2). Taxonomy (NCBI): domain Eukaryota; kingdom Metazoa; phylum Chordata; class Mammalia; order Rodentia; family Sciuridae; genus Marmota; species Marmota marmota. Next base: position 50,257,417 of record NW_025999968.1, on the reverse strand, counting down.
ATTGTTCTGAGCAATCCAAACAGGCTTTAAACTTGCTGTGGGGCATGAGGGAACTGGAGCAGAGAGGAAAGTGGACTTGAGAGAGTATTTTGGTCAAGTATTAATCAAAGTCACTGTGAAGTTCTTGCAGGAATGAAGCAATCATGTATTATAGTTATCATCCTGCTTTTCTTTTTTCAGTTTAATGTGATACACCAGTTAGACAACAGTTCACTTGGCATTTTCATTTTTGTTCAAGATTCAGAATTTTAGGGAACAAAAATTCAAAGTTGAGCCTGATGCACCTGTAATCCCAGCAGTTCAGGAGGCTGAGACAGGAGGATCAAGAGTTCAAAGCCAGCCTCAGCAATTGTGAGGTGCTAAGCAACTCAGTGAGACCCTGTCTCTAAATAAAATAATACAAAAAGGGCTGGGGATGTGGCTCAGTGGTTGAGTGTCCCTGAGTTCAATCCCTGGTACAAAAAAAAAAAAAATCAGACATGGAAATCACTTTATGTCTCTAAGCTCTTCAGTTGTAGGAAAAAGAATGAGCATAAAGTTAAGCTAAACTACTTAATGTCACTTGTATTGAAGGAAGAGAGGGTAACCTCAGTATACTTATTAGAGTTAAATTGTATCAGCATTTTCAATGCTGTCCCCAGGAAAAATTAAACTAATAACCTAGCAAGCCATTTCTTGTGGCTCTTTTTAGGACTTTTAGCAATAGTATCCCTGAGGTTCAGAGAGGAGACCTATTAAAGCTTATTATCAGGCTGGATCAATATAAGATGGAGAACTAAGTATATTATTTAAAAGAGTGGAATGAAAGGATATTTAATAAATTCATTCATTAAATATCATCATGGTGAATAGATGCCATCTACCCTCTGCAGTTTTTGTTTTTAATTTATTATTATTATTATTATTATTATTATTATTATTATCATCATCATCATCATCAGTGCATTGTTGTGGGTAATGGTGGGTTTTGTAGATACATAGTCATACATGAACACAATATAATAATATAATTTGGCCAATGTAATTTGTGTTCTAAAGGAGACATTGAGTACAGAATAAAAGAAGATAACATTTAACTCGTTGGGACTAAAAAAGGAACAATATGAAATATAGACATTATTGGTGCTATCTCCAAGGAAAGAGCTGGATTTCATGAAGCATATAGGATGTATTATCTACTCAGAGGAGCCAGTAATTAAGAGACAGTTGGGCATTGCTTGAGGAAATGTCAGTTAATGGGAGAAAACCCTTATATTTTTGCTAAAAAACATCTAGAGAGAACATTGTAAAAGAAAAAATAGAGCACCCATGGTGCTCCACTTCATTTAGAATTCCCCAACCTTTGAATGGAGCTACCCTTTTCAAACTAATCAAAAAGTCAGTGATTTAACCTACTAGTCTTGTAATTTCAACCATCTACATTACTACTATATTGACAAATGCATCTAATTTCTTATACAGCATCAATTAGCTAAAAATAATTTCTGTAGCTGCATGAAAGAGTTACTTTGCCAGGGCAAGAATTCATCAATGATTGAAAAATGAAGGTGTGCATATATAATGCACAGCTCTCTTGTGTACATGGCTCCAATGTCACTCCATCTCTGCACTCCAGGAATAGATTTGTAATGTAATCAACTGTAGATAGAAGCCAAATATCACTGCTCGTGGCAGTCTGTCACATCAGAAATTAATTTATACACATGACAAGTCCTTCATCTCAGAACCCTGGGTGGGAACATACTGATTGGCAGCAATTACTTTCTGGCCAGTGATGCTTTCTGTGTGGCTTCTGCCATGTGTCATCCTCAGTCTCCCTCCCTTGGATAATGACGTCATGGACCTAAAATACTTTGCCCACAGGCTTAAGAAAATGATTGCTGCCTTTCCCTGCATAGCACGAAGGGGTAATGCGTTTTGAGGCTTCAGTCCATCATCTTTTTTCTTAGACCCTGGCAACTTGATAGTAGGCTACCTGACTTCTTCCTAATGAGAAACTTCACCTTCTACCCTGGTTATTTGAAATGTCTACTTTTCCACTAGTATATAATGAACTAATTAAATTTGTTTGTAATATTCATTTAGATGTAGTTTTGTTAACTGCATGTGATAAAATGATTTAAAAAAAACATAGATAAGCCACGCTCATTATCATAGACATTAGATCAACTGCTGAGTACCTGAAAATGTAAAATAGCTTAAATAATTTTACATAATATATGACAGAATAAATATTTAATATGTTTTATATAATACATAACATGATATTTTTATATCCCCAATGATGATCCTTAACAATTTATTTATAAGGTTGATCTGTATCTATTATCACGAAATTAATTGAAGCAGACTAAGTCTTTTTCCAAATTTTACTTTGATTTTAATTAATTAAACAGACATTAATCAGGAGCTTCAAAGATCCCAGAATTAAACTGAATCTTGGAAATAAGGAAGATGAAGAGATGATGATTCATTCACACCATTTAGCCCCCTAAGAATCAGATGTAATTCCAAATCTAAAACCTGCAGATGTATTCACATAAAACTAATCAAACTGATAAGTAGAACGGAAATTTTAAAATCCACACAAAATTTAGGATGATTTAAAACTAAGTCCTGTCCTTTAAGAGACATACCTAAGAATTAGATAATACATAAATAGACAAATTACATTCATCTTAAGGGTGACTTAATGTACAAATTTGGCCATTAGCAAGAAATTATCAGAATGACTTTGGAGACTTTGGATATAGTATTAGAAGCTTATTCACAAAATATGAGGAAATTTAGGGAAAGATTGGCAGGTGAGAGAAGACAAAAATTGACATATTCACCCTCAGCTGAGAAGACTCATGATATACAAAAAAAATATTGCTGATAGATCTTTAAATAAAAGGAAATAAATTAGTGGAAAATTTAAAAGCTATGCATTTGCATATCAGGGCGATAAGAATTATTACTACATGGGAAGTGTCAAACAGTATGTTGAAGTTGTTTGGAAATTTCAATAGTTATAAGACCTTAAATTATTCACATCTAGGTAACTATTATCAAATGGGTTTGCATTAATTCAGGATTATGGTAAGATGATAAGAAAGAATTAATACTACTGGTCCAATGTGTGCAGAAAGTAACAAAACATGACAAATGCATCAAAGGTTACACAGAGACGGAGACTTGGAGACCTGGGCCAATAAAAACTGCAGTCATTAAGGAAGCAGGAAGTAAGGATGGCAGGGAGTTATTTCACTCTGATGCGAGTTGATGGTAAGAGACCCCAGAAGAAGAGAAATTACAGACCATCAACAAGGTCTAGGAGCAAAGCATCAGGAATCTCAAAAGTTTCGTAAGTGACAGGGTCACCTTACTTTTTTTTGCTTAGCACAACACCAATCAATGTCTGTTTTGCCAGAACTCAAAAGCACTCTGGTTGGAATGATAAACTATATGACCATCCTTCCAAGAGAACAAACATACAGGAAATCTTCTTTTACTAGTTGTCTCTGGACAACTAATGTCCAGTTGTCTCTGGACATCTCAGATGGAATTGTTTTCAACAACCAGTTAGTTACTCAGAGACATATTTCTTTTTATTCCAATTTTCTACTTGCCATGAAAAAACAAATTGTGTAATGAACCCACTAAGCCCACTACATTTTCCCCTATATGGGAAAAATAATCACAAAATCAAAAGGATGCAGTTCCTAATGTGTAATATATTTTTACCAACTGCCTAGGTGCTATTAGGAAATCAGGTCTCATGTATCGATCACTTTATGGACTCATAAAAAAAAATAGGTGCATTTTGCTTCCAATATTTCTGTCTGTGATGATGACATTTCATAGCTTGACAAATAAGGAAAAATAATAGAAGAGACTGAACCCAAAACAACTTCATTGGTATTTTAAGTCCATGAAAACGTTTGCTGGCTTTTAACATTGGGTAATGTTTACCTAACATTGTAACATCTACAGACCTGAATTTTAATGAATGTTTTATTGAGTCAGGTGTATTAAATCGATAGTTAAAAATATACAGGTGCTGTTCATTAATTAATAATGATTTCTATGAACTAAATTCTGTTAGGCATTCACAGGCTTTTTTTTAAATCACTTTTGTGTACCTCATTTCAGTTGAGAATTATGAACTATCTGGAATATTAAAATAAAATGCAGGTGTAATTATCTCTATTTTGGTCAAAAAAAGCTTAGTGTTTAGAGAGATTCAATAACTAATCAAGGTCACTGTTGAAAAGCAAGTTTTTTTTTTTCCTTACTGCAAAGCCATCTTTATATTCTCATTAGGTCTGTCTTTTACATGTTGTACATAACTTGCATTTAATGTCATTATTATGACAAACAATTGTCATAGTTTGGACAGAGGCATGCTAAAACAGACTTCCAAGTTTTTCCTAAGGGCAAAGTTTGTGTGTGGAAATGTGCCCATTTGACAGACAATTTCATGTGAATTATAAATCTTTAAAACGAGTCTGGCAAGGGCAGCTACAGGCAAAATTTTCTGAGCCTCTATTTAATGTACTTACTTGAATGCTACAGTTTAAAAGCTTATTTTATAATTCAGCTCATTTTCTGGTATTCTTATAGCCCTTTCTAGTTTTAATCTGAATTATTTATCTGCCCAGTGATGGCTACATTATTAAGGAATTTCCCTTCTGATAGGGGACGGCTGCTCTCCATTTCTGTTTGTCTCCCTCTGCCACCCCCTTTAATTATCAGTGAGAGGAAAAACAAGGAGGATTAAGTCACTGAAGAAGAAGGAGGAGGAGGAAGAAGAAGGAGGAGGAGAAAGAAGAGGAGGAGAGGAAGGAGAGGGAGAGAGAGCCAGAAGGAGACCTACAGAATCAGCATGGAGGGGAAGCGAATAAAATCCCTATGGAAGAAGCTCAAGAGGTGCAACCTACAGTAGGGCTGACATGTGTGGCTGCAGCTGTGTACTGTAGGCCAGTAAGGCACAGTTCATGTGGCCTATGCTGTGGGATCAGGATCACCCTCCGGGAGAGACCGATTGTAGCCCTAAACATTATAGCAGAAGTGTCCCTATCAGGGATATCTGCAAGCAAAATCCTTGTGTTCACATCATCTAGCTCACTGATATCATGCTAGGTTCAAATTCAATAATGTAGCATGTGTGTAGGTTAAAAGACAATGTCCCCCTGCTTCTATGTGTCTCCTTTCTGGGCCACTTACATGCACCAGCTTTCATTTAAACCTGACAGTGAGGGAGAGAGTCAGATTTGGTAACATGCCAAGGTGGTTAATTTACTCAGGGTAGTAGGAAATGATGACATCAAACAGGTTTGATTACACTAAATGCTACTGAGACAAAGTGGCAATTGTGTTGCCCATATCCTGAGGAAACTTATCAAAAATAAAGTATATGCTCTTTCTCCAGTGAAACAATTATTCCTTGTGCTATAAATTTAAGTTTAGTAAGTGCTACTAATGAGATTGTTTATATTTGGACTGTCCTTTCCATAACAAGACATGTCAGGAATAAGGATGGGTGTGGTTCACAGCAAGCAGCGTAACCCAGCAGCCAGCCTGCACATCCCTCTGTGAGCCCACGGGTCCTGTTGCAGCGAGAAAGTGAAGGGAGCACTTGGGAACAGACTCGTTGAATTAACCCTAATGAATGCCTTGGTTGTAGTTGAATCGCAATCATCACCACCACTACCCAAATTGTGTACATTCAGCATACACTTATAGAGTACCTACTGTGTGCACAGGACGAAACTTGCTTTTAGTTATACTCTGGGGTTTCACATGTTGAAAGGGCTTTGCCTTTTAGGAAATTACTTGATAATGATGAGGAATAACAACCCAGTGTCCTAAGAGTAAATTGTACCTTCAGGAAGTAATTTTCTCACCTCACCCACAAGAAATTTCAAATAATGGTGATCGCAAGTGCTTTTCTAATACCGAATTCAACATTCCACCACGTTTCATATAATCAAGGCAACCATAGGGATCCTTTTCTTCTTTTAAAGATTGGACAAAGGGAAAAAGCCTCTTACTCCAGTAAACTCAAAGGTGGTATCTATCTAACCCATAGAAATATACACATACATGTGTACATATACATATGTACATAGGTACATACATACAACTACATGCTATATATGTGCACATACATAAATATGTACCTACATGTATACTATTTTATATATAATAGTTTCGAATTTACAAATAGGTAAAATTCCAAAATTTTTATATAAATATTTGATTAAAATCTGAAATTCAGCTTTTCCTAACAGCAATGTTACATAAATCACAGTTCCACTTGCAAAGATTAAATTCTTAAACCAGAACATGAAACTAAGATTGTATAGAGTCAATTGAATTTCCTGCAAATGACCTAAAAGATCCAGAACACTTACCTATTCTGTGTTTGCATTTTATAGTCCACTTTATTAATATATATACATATGAATTATATTTATAGTATAAATAAATATTTCCATGGAAAGAGCTTATTCAGGAATAAAATTATTTAAGAGTTCTATGCTTAAAATGTTTCAACAAAATTCCAGGTTGTCAGTTCCTCCTGTTCACAATTCCCTTCATCCTCTGCCAGACTGTTACTCCAAGTCCTCCAACTCTTCATTAGTAATGTATCTGGATTTTTCAGCTGGTTTTACTACATTGTTACAAAGCCTCACTAACCAATCATCTTCCCTCCTGAAGAATAAGTGACCCTTCTTCACCAAGGTTGAGAATCCATTAAAATTCTACAAGCTTTCTTTTCACATAGTCCAACACTGTGCAGTAACTGGTTTAGGCTGATTAAATGATCTGAGCTATATTTTTTAGATGTTCCCTCTCATTTCTCTTTTTCTTTCTCTCTTCTCTGAGGTTATTGTGCAAATAACCTTTCCATGTTCGTGGCCTGGCCTGTAATAAATCATAGTCTCCCACTACCCCCTAATTCCCATGGAGCTAGATTACTATGACATAGTAACTACCTATTCATGTAAGGCAGTTTTTTTCCAGGCTTTGGTCGCAAAAAAGACACCCTCCTTTTTTCTCTCTGCTCCTGGGAATAGACAAAGGTATGGAAAACTCTAGTGGAGAGAGGTTTCCAGCAACAGTATCTCACAGATTTTTCCAGATTTTCATTGCATCATGGATAAAATTCCAATTCCTTATCATTTCCTATAAGATCTTGTGGATTCTCATTCAAGTCTGAACCTTAACCAGAACCCAAACCACATGCTCCTCCAGGTCCAGCCACAATAGTCTGCTTCTGTTCCTAGATCATGCCCAGCTCTTGGTTTGTGAAGGATTTTGCAGTATTTTGATGCTTCTGAGCATCAGTGTCACCTCCTCAGATCATCCAATTTAAAGTTGTTCTCTATCCTCCCCAAGCATTGTTGTATCACCCTAATAACTTCCTCCTCCACACAGCCTTCACTTCTTTTAAGTTGTTGAGTTATTTATATTGCCTAATCAGAATATAAATCACCCAAAAGCAAATTTATGGACCTTCATTTGCTGGAATACCTTAGAACCCAAAACAGTATTTGTAGAAGAGGGACCTCTTAATATTCATTGATAAAACAAATTGGTGAATAAGATGAATCTCCTGCCAGGCATGGTGGAGCATGCCTGTAATCCCAGTAACTCAGGAGGCTGAGGCAGGAGGATCTCCAGTTCAAAGCTGTCTCAGCAACTTAGTGAGACACTATCTCTAAATAAAATATAAAAGGACTGGGAATATGGCTCAGTGGTTAAGGGCCCCATTCCCTGGGAAGGAAGGAAAGAAGGAAGGAAGGAAGGAAGGAAGGAAGGAAGGAAGGAAGGAAGGAAGGAAGGAAGGAGAAAGAAAGAAATCTCTGAACCGAGTATTGATTATGATTTACATCTTAATTTACATCAATTCCTGGGCTTTCTCACTGGTAATATCTATCTCAAATATGGTAAAATGGACTGAAATCAGCAAGTCTCCCAGATCTTCTGAGAGCATTTCCTATTCAGTAGTCTTCATTTATCCACGAGCGTCATACGATTTTATTTGGGAAGACCAAACACAGCCTATGGGTAGGAAGAGTTCTTATCAAACTATGTAGTTATTTAATCAACAACCTTTAAAATTTTCCAGCATGCAAATGAACAATTATCTCCCCATCACCCCCCTGTTCCCCTATACATTTCTGCCTACTTTTAACCACTCACCACCCAGTCTCAATTCACGAACTTATATCATTCGTGTTCCTCCTCTGTTCAAAATGTCTATCAAGTAAAAAACCACATAGGGATATAAGTGAAGAGAGACTTTATTCATATAATGGCGATTGCAATAAAACAGTGATGGCAAACGGGAAGAAGGACAACCACAAAAGGGAGAAAGCTCAGGCCATGAGATCTTCAAGAAAACCAAAGATCCAGCAGAAAGGAATTTCCTTTTGCAGAGAGAAGTTACCCAGATTGGAAAGAACCAAGGGTGGAATAAAATGAGCCCATGTCTTGGCTAGACAGTGGAGCAAGAGATGTCTTTCCTGGTGGGTGATTCTCAGGAAGCATGGCTATGATTCCAAAGCTTGCTTATCCTTAGATGTGAGTCAAGTTTGAGGTCCTGAGGTGAAGAGAGACACTTAGCCACAGTTCAGGTAAGTCAAATTTATAGGCATTCTGGTCCCGTTGCTCAGTGAGGATCAACAGTTCAGTTCATCACTTTTGAGAAAAAGATGGGAATTTTAAGTATCTGCATCTGGCTTATCCCTAGGTAAACAAGGAGGTCATTGCCAAGTCTTAGCTAGGTCAAATGGGCCAGGATGGCTCATGGCAGTCAAGCTTTTCCAGAAATACAGAGGGTAAGGGGTTTCCATGGCCATTGCTGATTTCTAAGAGCACAGGGTTCAGGTCAATTTCAAAATGGTTGATTCCCGCAGTTTTGCAGTTTACTCAAGTAAAACCCATTATTTTCCCATGATGTGGCTTCCACCAACTCTCAGACTCACCTCCGTTCCATCTCACCTGGGCTCACTGGCCTCCTCAGAGTCCATGCTTGGCATGTTCTCTATACATCCACATGATGTTCTCCCTCGTGGCCTTTGGTGTTTGTCCAAATGTCATCTTTTCACAGAGCCTCCCCCATCCACCTTATTTAATAAGATAATAACTCCTCATAATAACATACCCATCCAAGCTCCTCATCCTGCTTCATTTCTCTTCCTGGCACTGGTCACCATCCGATACATTGTGTAGACCTGGACAAGTCTGGTTCCTTTCCCACCAAAAAAAAAGTAAACTCTAGAGGGCACAGACTGTGTCCTTCATTTATTGCTGTGTCTTTATTTCTTATAAGTGTTAGATGATTGAACAAGCCAACAATTGATTAAATGAATGAACAACTGAGTGGATAAAACTAATTATATTGTTTTAGAAAAATTTTGTATGCAAATTCATTGATAGTGTCTATGAAGTGATTTCTCTTAGGAGTCCTGGGAAAACAAGGACCACAGTGAGGGATACTAAAAAAGAGAGACACATAAAATCTTGTGCTCAATTTCTAGCACTCTAAGTCAGTAGTTAAGTAAATAATTTACTAACATGCATATGAAACCACTACAAAGAATTCCTGGTGCTCTACCAGATAATCTGTCTGTCTGTAGCATCACACTGAAACTGACCCAGCCTACAGAGAAGTATAATGCATCCATAGGCTAAAAATGAAAATATTAAGGGAATCTATAAATATATTGAGAAAATAGCAATTAATTATGTTGTTAGAATAAATACATGATTTGTGTTCCAAATCTAAGTAGACTGGATTAATAAAATGTCACAGTGACATTTCTAATAATGATTGCACTGTGAAAATCCCATTAGTGAGCTATACCTGCCAAGAGAAAAGTTACAGAATATCAATTAAATAAACAGGAAATTATCTTCTTCTTCCCCTCTTCTAGATAGCCCATGCATCTTACCATTTCAGTGGTGCCTAGATGTTTTGAAAATTAGGTAGGTATTTGCATAAGATTAATAACGCTTCCTGCTCTCTCCTGAGCCCCCAAATCACCATCACCGTGTTGCTTAACCCCTAGAGTTATCTAATATCTTTGAAAAGGAGAAGCTTATAATGATAAGAACAAATTAAAAAGAGCTTAATATGTCAGAAAGGATCATGGCATTCTAATACAAAGTCCTCTGTATTAATAAATGCACCTGCAGTATTCCCAAGATTAATGGGAAATATCTTGGCAGGATTCATTTGAGTAGTGAATTTGCCTGGTTATACTTATAGATCATCTTAAAATCACCTGCTGGGGCACAGACAATGATATCATAAATATGTATTTGAAACCAAATTTAAATTTTAGGGAAGCAATATCCATTCATTAAAGAGGAGGAAACAAATGCATTACAATGAATCTCCGGTAAATGAAAAGGCCTGAATCTAGCACTAAGAAAGAGTCTTGTATGTGTTTGAGGATGTTGTTATTCAGATCATGGTTCCACATCAATCGATTACTTCAGAAACATTCTTCTCTGATGGCTTTGTGGGTGTGGGTTCAATGCCTATACCTTGGATCTCTTAAAATTGAGGAATCTCAATTAAACATGGATTGAATGTAGGATGTCCATTTAGGAAGTCTGAGCTGGCGTGCTTGATGAGCGAGCTGCCTGATTTGGTTACCCACTTACAACAGAGTCATCTTTGTCCAGCTTGGGCCCTTCTAATCTTACAGGAAACTTGATTAACTGTGAAGGTGGTCTGCCGCAGTCTGGCTGGGCACAAAATAACCGAGCCACCACCAAAGTCTTGTAGATTCAAACAGCAACTCTTTATTCCCGAACTCTCACCGGCACTCTACACGCACGTTCTGGGAAAAATACACTCCCTCCACCGGGCTCTGCTTACCAATACCCTCAAACCCCAGGAGAACTCAACGGGAACTCCAAAGGAGCGGGCGCCTGAGGCCCGCCCTAATCCTGGAGCCACCCTATTCCCAGCAGGATCCACCCTAAACCCTAAACCCGGAGCCACCCTAATCCCTGAGCAGGGTCACCTTTCAACCCAAAATGCCATGCGTCATTCCTACTTGGCTATGGCTCTCAGCAGTGTTCCAGAGACTTTTCTGTGCAAATTAAAAAAACAAAACAAAACAAACAAACACGTGGAAGAAATCAGACATCAAAAAAGACATAGGTATTATCACAATAATAGAGATGTCATTGGAAGAAGTCCCATGGAGCTCCCAGAAAGAAGGGGAAAACTGAACTCAGGACAGTGGGAGCCTGACTGACCTATGTCAGGGAGTATTGGCACAGGTCAGTGGAGACCCAGACAGAGATTTATTTAGGAAAGCAGGTACACATCCAAGGAAGAATGCAGGCCATATCAGGTGTAAGAGTTGTAACTTAGGGGGTTTCTGGCCCCTCTTTTAAGGAAACTTGGAGCAGGCATGATGATGTAGGTTTATAATCCCAGAGACTTGGCAGGCTGAGGCAGGAGGATTGCAAGTACAAAGCCAGCCTCAGCAACTTAGTGAGGCCCTAAGCAACTTAGCAAGACCCTGTCTCTAAATGAAATCTATGAAAAAAAAGCGGGGAGGCTGGGGATGTAGCTCAGGGGTTAAATTCTCCTGGGTTCAATCCTTGGTACCAAAAAAATTAAAAATAAGTAAACTTGGTGAGGAGTGTATATGGGAAGATATGTGGGGATGATACCAATCTGGTGATCACAAGACAATTTCTGGTTTATGGTGGTCTGGTCATTCTCAGAATCCTTAGGTGATCTTCATGGTGCCCATTATTTGATTAATAAAAATGATGGAAAGTCCCTTAAATTATAGGTTCCTTGAATATTGTCTCTCTCTTTGTTTAGTCTATTTATTGGTGAGCTATTTAGCAATGCACATTGTAATTATCATAGGTGAATGAATTTATGCTTAGCTTTATGATTTACAGATTTCCTAGGAATTTAGGAATGACAGAGCCAGGAGAGAGACAGACAATCCTATAAAAGTATGTTGGACTTTAAATTAATTATATTTTCTTGTTCTTCCTTTGTGTCTCCTTTCTATACCTTTATCTTCTATTTCTTCTATCCAACCTGAGTATAATTCCATTTATATTAAGATCAAGAACAGGCAAAATGTAATTAGGGTGATAACATTCAATATAGAGGTATATAATGGCATAGTGGGTTGAAGGTGGCCCCTTCAAAGACACGTGCATACCCTAATCCCCAGAGCCAGTAAATGTGACATTACTTGGGAATAGGGTCTTTGCAGGTATGATTAAGTTGGTCATCTTGAGAGGAGCTTCATCCTGCATTATTCAAATGTGCTTTACATCTAATGATGAGTACCCACTAAGGGGCAAACAGAGAAGGGAAAGAGAGGCACGTGAAGAAGGAGGCAGAGGCTGGGGTGAAGGAGCCCCAAGCCAAGAAAGGTCTGGACTCACCAGACCTTCACCCTCCCTGAATATTAGAGGATAGACTCTCCCCTAGAGCCAGTGGAGAGAGCACAGATCTGTAGATGAAGGCTTTGAACTTGTGGCCTCCAGAACCATGAAAGAATGATTTTCTCTTATTTTAAGTTACCAAATCTGTGCTGATATATCAGAGCAGCCATAAAAAAAAAAAAAAAAAACTATAGAAGTCATTGTCTTCTTTCTATGGGGAGTTATATGATAAACTGGAAAGACATACAAGAGAGCTCAAAGAAGAGAAGGAAATGTTCTAATCTTGGCTCAGAGGCAGCTACCAAGGGTTTCAGCTTGAAAAGCAATCAGAGAGAGATTCTCCAAAGAATGATGATGTTTATTTGGGAATAGCAGAGCACAGAAATGGAAATCTGCACATCATGGCAAACTGAGGGTATATTCAAGGACGTTGAAGCGTTGGGAAATCTTTAAAGACAAAACTGCAGGTGATTACATCAGATCTCTTGAAATAATAATCCTTCTCCACATTGATTAACCAGGGAAGCCACAGTCTGAGGCTGAACAGACATTGCTGGACAGATTTACTGGTAGAAGCACTTTCTGCATAAGGTTATGGTGGTCTCTGTGTAGCCTGTGGTCCCAGCAATCTTTTGTGATACTCACTATCAGGAAGTCAAGCATGAGAATCTTTCCTTCCTAACCTCCTGGCTTTATTTTTATTTTGTTGTTGCTGATGATGTTAGCATTGACTAGTGACTCCATTTAAATTCTAACAATGTGTGTATGTGTAATCAATCTGCCAGACTTTTTCCTTATGATTTTTAGTCTTCTTTACTCCCTAAATCATAAGCATGCTTATACCTTCTGTATTTTGGTACTTTAATGGTTTTACTTTTTTTTTTTTTTAAAGACAAAGAGAGAGAGAATTTTTTTAATATTTATTTTTTAGTTTTCGGTAGACACAACATATTTATTTTATTTTTATGTGGTGCTGAGGATAGAACCCAG
>NW_025999968.1:50234375-50243244 GCF_001458135.2 Marmota marmota marmota | reverse complement strand
TTTATATATATATATATATATATATATATATATATATATATATATATACATATAGTGTATATATATAGTGTGTGTGTGTCTCAAGAGATGTCAGAAAGAACAGCCAATCATCAACAGTGTTCCTCAGAGTGAGCATTCAGATGCTTTTGTACTTTTTACTTTAATACTTCATTAGTATCGCTTGGCTATTCCAAGTGAGATGTGTTATATGGCTGTTCTGAGAGGAGGGAATGCCATAATTTGGGGTGTGGGAAGAAATGATACTCCAGGCATAGCAGATTCTGTCTCCTGTTTCCCTGATGTTACTTTCATTTAAACAGTGTCTCTAGTCATTTTCCATTACCCTCCCATATGTCAAATGTAAGGCAAGTGTGGCAGAAGCAATAATGATTTGGTTATGAAATATTGAAATGCATTATTAAGATGGATAGAAAATCTATATTATGCGTCTTCTGTAATTAAAAACAATATCTAAGTATCAGATACAAGTCTCCTGGCTTGAAACCAAGCCCACAGGGACTCTTGCCCAAATTCCTCAAAAGCTGCTTGTTCTCCTGCCTGCTTTGAGTCACTTCTGTTTCTACCAGTGCAGGCAGGGAAGCCCTGGCCAAGTCTCTACCATTTCAGGCAGGTTTGTCTTAGCAAAGTGAAATGAAGCCTGAAGTGACCTTTGGGGTGCTTGACAGTATGAATAATTCAACTGACAGCACCCACTTTTTTTCCAGAATCCTTGCATTTTCGAATTGTCTATTGCCCCAAATCTATGTCACCCTGTTTGCAAATAGGCTAAAAATGTTATCAGAAAAGAGCAGACAAACACGTGCAAGCTGGGTAAGTTGCCTTAAATATAATTTATGCAAATCTTGAAGGTCCTTTGTACACACAGGGACACAGTTGAGAAGAATATTGGGCAGAATAGTAGGACCCACAAGTTAAGTTTCAGGAAATTCCTACTAACATTTACTAATATCCAAGAAGATATATCCACCTAGCACCTAATGAACTATTTATATATTCTCTTAGAATCCTCCAAAGAGGTAATACGTACTATGAGATCAGTATAATTAGCCTGGTTTTACAGTTGAGTTAATTTGAGGCCATAGACCTTAGATAACTTGACCAAGGCCACAAAGCTAATGAGCGCCTCAGCTAAAATTCAAAATCAGTTATTGTGTGGTGTTTAGTGTTTCAAGGAGGAAATCCAGGCATGGACTTGCTTTCTCCATGCACTTGAGTCCTTCAGGTCACAGCTATGTGAGCAATTAACCTTCCACAGTCATAGTAGCTATGCATTGTCAGATACTGCCATCAAAAATTATTCTATGAAGATATGCCTGTTTATGAGGTCATGTCTTTAAAAAGATATTATCATAGCAAATTAGTGGAACTTTCCAAGTCCAGTTAATTTGGCACAGCCCTTGAGCCCATAAGTCATTTGGGAGAAAAGAGATTAAGTAAGAATACTCACTGGGATGCAAATTGTATATTTATCACCATCAAGTATTACCTTATATGGTTTCTTGCATAAAACTTGGATCAGATTAGAGTTCAATTTTGTGAGTGATAGAGATAAATTCGTCAAAAGGCACACACTTAGTATGATTGGAATGACAAACACAAACACTCACCATGCAAGAATAAAGCATAGAACTATTATCCTATTGTATTGTCTTAATTGTAATAATAGAAATGAACTGACACTGAAAAATCATAAGACCCTGGCATAGATAAGTCCCCAACACACACACACACACACACACACACAACACACTCACACACACACACATACATACACACACACACATGCCTGGACAACTCGGTCCCTAATAATAATTTATTCACTGCAAAGGAGAATTTTTTTGTCTGATTTATCACATGCATTTCATGCAGAGTCAAGGAAATATGGCATATTTTTCTAAGGATAAATAAAATATACAAATGGTCGCTGCTTTGGAGATTCAAAGCGCATAAGCCCCCTTTGTAAAAGTAATTCTCGATGAATTAGGAAACAGAACATTTCCACTCCTTTTTAGGCACCCAACCTTAAGCCTACCTTGCCCTGCGCTCAGATGAGTGGTGTATCTGTGAGATTACCATGCACTGGGACCACATGGAAAGACTTATTTTCTGGGGCACATTATCTCATAATTCAAAATGAAACATTTCAGAGGAGAGGATTTTAATACATTTTCAAAATCATTTTAATTTGACACAATTTTCTTTTCTTTGGAAAGCTTCCTGGTTGGATAATATAAAAAAAAGAGTGTTAAAAGCAGAAGTCTCAAATGCCAGGGGCCGAAATTCTCCATACATGGCCAAGCTAGGACATGCCCCATGGAAGCTGAGATGTCCCTTTCTGTTGTAGAACAGCATATTTACCCACCAGTAACTGACGTGGAAAACTGGGCTCAGTTTTTAACTTTTGTCACATTTTAGTGGGTACATGCTTGAGGGGGAGACAAAACAGAAACATGGTCAAGAGATTGCATGTTTTATTTAAATGGGGTCTCACTAAGTGGCCAATGCTTCCTTGGAACACATGATCCTCTTGCTTCAGTCTCCTTGGTAGCTGGGATTAGAAACATGCCCAGATTGCAGTTTTGATAGGGCACATGTAGAGTAAACCTCCACTAAAACATTGTTGATTGTTGATTGGATTTGGTTTATTTTAGGTCAAATAATGTCCTCTGTCACTTAAGTAAACACAAGAAAGTTTTGGTAAGAGGCAGTACATGAAGCAGACACTAGTCCTGTCCATCAAACATCTTTCTTAAAGAGGTCCCAGTATACATACAAAACAATAACCTGCTCTTATCAAGTAATGAGTCACTTTAAGGAACTGGACTTGAATGCTACCTTAACTATTTTCCAGAAAATACCTTTAAAATTTTTATAAAAAGTTGGCAAAATAGAAAACAGGGAATTGGTTTTACTCTGTGTTCCAGTATGGTAGGGGTACCATCTTTATTTTCTCTATCATCTTTTGGAAATTAAAAGAATATATATATTTGGGGGTTGAAGAGGGGAAAATATCACTACTGAGGTTTATCATTAAAACCAAACCTCTGTGCTAGGAGATTTGTGCTTTTCTTTTCCTGGGACAAAGAATGGCATAAAATTGGGAAATCAGGCAGTAAGAGAACAGAGAACTACTGACTAGTTTCTAGGTTAAGCATTTCACGCATGGCTTCCTTTAATGCTCACAGTGACCCTACGATTTATATGTGTTTATTCTTCTTTTACTCACCAGGAACCTGAATTTCAAGACAATTAAACAATATGTGAAGATCAAGCAGCTTTTATATCACTGACGCAATTTTTTGTTCCAAATCCACCCTGTACTTACTTCTCCAAGCCCAAATTGTAGGAGCCATACTTGACTCCCCACTTGCTTTCAGACACCACCACTGAATCCTAGAGTTCTGTGGATTTGTTTTAACTGGTGCATTATAATTACATAATAATGAGATTCATTGTGATATATTTCTACATGCACAATTCAATCAATTTTATTCTCTGTCATCTCTCCTTCCTTTTCCCTCCTACTTCCCTCCCCTCATTCCCCATCCACAACTTTATAATTCTCCCTTGTATTTTCATGAGCTTACAACCCCCAAATTCCTGAGCCTGGCTTATTTCACTCAATACAATAGTTTCCATTTCCATCTATTCTCCTGCAAATGACATAATTTCATTCTTTATTGACGCATAAAATTACATTGTGTATATATACCATATTTTCTTGATCCATGCATCTGATGACAGACACCTAAGCTGATTTCATAATGATCATTGTGAATTGAACTGTTATAATACATGAGTTTGCATGTATCACTATAGTACAATGACTTTATTTGTTTTGGAAAAGTATCTAGGAGTGGTGTAACTTGATCATATGGTAGTTCGATTTCTATTCTTTTCAGGGACTGCCATACCGATTTCTATAGTAGTTATACTCCGGGAGTATGTACACCAGGAGTATGTAAGCATCCCTTTTCCCATGTATCTTTGCGCTTGCATTGGTGCTTGCTATTCTGACTTAAAAGCGAAATGAAATCTCAATGTGTTTGTGATTTGTATTTCCCTGATTGCTAGAGATTTTGAGCCTTTTAAAATATATTTTTTGGAACTTTGAATTTGTTTTTTTGAGAAATGTCTATATTTAGTTCATTTGCCTACTTAGTGGTAGGGTTATTTGTATTTTTGTTGAGTTTTTTGAGTTCTTTATGTGTTCTGAATTTTAATCCTATGTTGGAAGAATAGCTGCTAAAGATTTTCTCCTATAGTTTCTCTCTTTACACTTCTAATTGCTTCCTTTGCTGTGCAGCAGTTTTTAATTTGGTATCATCCCACTTATTAATTCTCGGTATTTTTTTCCTGAGCATTAGGAGTCCTATTGAGGAGGCCACTTCTTGCACTTACATGTTGCAGTATTCACTGTTTTTATCAGCAGTTGCAAAGTGTCTTCTCTAATTCCTAAGTCTTTTTTTTTAAGTTTTAAAAAGTTGTTCTTTTTAGATATATATTACAGTAGATTATATTTTGACATTATACATACATGGGGTACAACTTATTCCAATTAGGATTCAATTCTGTGGCTATACATGATGTGGATTTTCACTGATCATGTATTCATATATGAACATAGGAAAGTTATGACTGATTCATTCTACTATCTTTGCTATTCCATTCATTGTGTCAACAGGAGTATTTGCAACAGCCTCTAGTCTGACCATCTCCTTTATTAACTTTCCAAAATGAGAATCAGACACTGTTATCCCTCTACCTATAGTCTTGCAATGATTTATCAATGGCTGGTCCTGGATGAAAATGTTAGTTGCTTAGGAAGGCTTCGTGGTGTTCATAAAGCAGTCATCCCAAAATATGATTCCTTTACTAATAACCTCAGCAATGCTTGGGAACTTACTAATGATGGGAATTTTAGGATCCTGCCCCAAACCTCCTGATCAGCATCTCTAGCAGTGGTGCCCACGAGATTTTGATGCAAGGTGAAGATGGACACCCCTTCTCTAAAGGTGAGCCCAGATTGGCTTGAAAATAACTGGGGAGACCCGGAAAAGTACTGAGACCTCACCACACAGTGAGACAGGGCTGACCACAGAGCAGGGAGGCAGGAAATCTGGCCTTTTCTGCGCTTTGATTTACTTGAAATAGGGTATGACTGAGAACTGGATCTTTTGGTGGTTGTTGCTGTTTCCTATTTGTTGTTTTGTTTTGTGTTTCCCAACATGATTCTAGTGCAATCAGGATGATATCTTCCTTAGGTTAATTTAGGTCATCTTATTCTTCCCTGGTCTGGGCAACTGATCTCTATATTTTCTTCTTATATTGTCTGACATACAAGAAAAAGTGTCTGGTGGTAGGAACTAGATCTGACCAGTTTAGCAGAGTCCCAGAACAGTGAATTAGACATGGCAATCATTCAATTAAAAGGCATAGGAAAGAATGAATGCTGACTGCTGTTTAACTAATAGATTGGTCCTATGATTCCTGGTGAAAAGCAACAGCAACGTCTCTCACAAAATAGAATTTTGCTGAAAAAGTCCACATTTGCTTATTTCAGCCATCTCTGAAGACCTCTCCTAAGCTTCAGACTCTTCTATTTTTATCAACTAGGATTCAAAAGATTAAAAATAGCCTTCTTTTCATCACCATTTACACAACACCATCCACCTGTTCCACACTAGAAAATAAATGTGGTTTCTATCTCTATGTTTTAATTAGAATGTTACATAGCTTTGTAGGCTCAAATTTCAACCCCATAAGAATTTAAGAAAAATTTCCTCTCTTGGTCACTAGTTCCTATAAATCCCTTGATTGTACATCTTAACTTTGTAACAACTCAAATTACATGCAGGCTGTATGAGTAGTCTTTGTTGATAAGAACTATGTTAATATTCACCTTATGCAATCCAAATATTTGACTATAGTCAAATAAGGTTTGCAGTAGTTTCTTATAAAGCTACATGATGAAGAAAGGAAAATAAAGTCATATACAAATTCAGTGTGACACAATTAACAGAAGGCTTACCTAGCTCCTTTAACTCTAAAAAGGTAGGATACTGAGAAGAGCCACTTCAGGGAGAGTTATAAAATGCAAATTTTCTGCTGAAGAAAGAGAAAGGTAAAAAAAAATGACTTAGCAGAGAGCAACTGATCACCATGGTAACAAGAGTAAACTTGGAACCTATTGGGAGTGAAATACCACACAGTGAGACAGGGCTGACCGCAGAGCAGGAAGGCAGGAAATCTGGCCTTTTCTGCGCTTTTTTTTTTCCCTGTCTCTTCTGATTTGGAAGAGAATGGCAGGGGAAAAGCACCTATAAGGTGAGTTTCCCCAGACCATGCCAGAACTAACAGAAAAGCATTCCTCACTAAGCAGTTCGGCCACTGTCATTATCACCTGAATTGACCCTGCTTGCTTATGGCTAGTGAGAAGAGGCAGGGACAATGGTCTCTCAGTACAGTAAGGCCCCCTTATCTGTGCAGTATTCCAAATTCCTCAGTCCCTCAATGGTTCAAGGCTCTCTGTGGTCAAAGCCGTTATGGGTTTTAGTGGCTTATTGAGCAATTAAGGAAAAGAATGAACCAATTCAGCTTTTGTACTGTCTTCAGGCCCCATGCAAAGGGAAAATATGTACCTTTTGTTCAAAAATCATTGAGAAATTCAAGGAGGCAACAGAAAAGCATGAACTGAAGCACAAGATCCTTCCATGCGTGAGGGTCTGTATGACAGCACAAGTCTCACGTCCACAAACACCCTGAGTCAGAACCAAATTCGAATGACAGGGAGGTCAGTAGCACATAGTTCTCCACATTGACATTCAGTAAGTATCTAATGGTCTTAATTTCTGTTCCAGCTGTGACATACGATCATAATAAATCTGTATCTAGAACTTATAAAGTTCTATTTTCCCAATAGTTTGAGTTGTTGAATAATATTTTAAAATTGTATGGATATACTTAGCAAAAGAATAGCAGGCTGCTGGTATATGAAACCAAGGGGACAAAAAATGCTTTATTTTGTTAAACCAAGAAACCAGTGGATATAAAATTAGGATAATTCAACACAGAAGAAGAGTTGGAGGGGAATGGAGAGGAGAAAAATGAATGTCCTGCTGGTAGGGCTTATAGTCACAAATACATAAATCCACTGAGAAGCAGAAAATCTTACATTTTTATCTCTTTGCATATTTAATCTAGTGTAGGGGTATAGGCAGGTGTAGCCTAACAATAAAAGTTAGACTGAGTGAATAGGTGAATTATTTCTCTGCTATTGTTTCAAGTTGAAATGAATGTGGTCCAAAGCATCCCAGTTCATCACAGAACCCCTCCCCCCACCAGGTGCATGCATGCCCCACTGACTATGTTACAAATGTGCTGATATTGAAACCCCTGACACCCTCATCCCTTTGCCTCTGTGTGCTGTTCACATTTTTATCACTTTCTAGATGAGTTATAGTATATAAGAGGTTCGAAAGCAGTGGCTCTGATTGTGGAGATATATAGAAACCCAAGTGGGATTTTCTAGTTATTGCTTATGTGGATGAAGTAGTGTGTACTCTTTGCAGAGTGATAAAGAAAGTGGAACCAAACATTTCATGCTTCTACCTTGGCCACCGGTAGCCATACGTCAAAAGGAATTGCATAGTGCCAGTGGATGAGGAGGAAACTTTGGAAAAGCAAAAGAGGGTGCTGACTGCTTAGTCAGGTGAAGAAGTGAGGCCAGTTCTGCCACTGAACATTCATCAGTGATCATTTTGAAATATTTCTAGAGTACACTGCCATGGCTCAAAAAGAGCTAAAACCTAGAGGAAGTGAGGCCTTCCGTGGCCTCTGCATTTATCTTTTGCCGGTTCACTTGTATGAGGAATATCCAAAAGCAAAGCTAACACTGATGCAGAGCAGACAAGAGCCCTGTTCCTTACTCCTCTGTTTTAACATAACTGATGCAAAATGACTTTTGTGAAAGATTATACAGCATTTGTTCCCCAGATCTCCTGATGAGAAATTGGATGTTCACACCCATCTATATTTATGTGAAGTTTTTAATCAGCCTCCTCCTCCTCCAAATCATCTCCATCTTCATGGGTAACAGTGGTTGGTAATTGCCCCTGTATTCCTAAATGGAGAAATGCAGGTTAATAAAACAGCAAGAAAAACCATCACTGGAAATTTAAATCTAGGACACAAACTTTGACACAGAACAATATGTAAAATATAAAGAGGCAAATCAATGTAAACTCAAAAATTCTGGAACATAATATTTATAATGGGTAATTAACAGTGTCAGTGTAAACTTACAGTAGAAGAGCAAATGGGCCCACCTACTGTGCGAGCTGCTTCAACCTAATTTGTTTATGGCTCTTTGCACACATTTAGCACTTGAACCATTTAAGGATCTCTTCTTTGGGTTTCAAATATGCAAATCTACAACTTGGCTACAACCAGTGCCATTTTGCAATGGGGAAAAGTTTATGCCTGTAGTTAGTTTTTATTAATAAAAACAAAAGGGAAAGGACAAATAACTGATACATGTTCCTCTCCAAAGGATGTGAAAGATAAAGTTTTGCCCTTGGTAACATTTCACCATTAACTTTCAGCTTTGTCAAAATAGTATGTAAGAAGTTATTGACATCAGCCAGGCATGGTAGCACACATCCTTCATCCCAGCAACTCAAGAGGCTGGGGCAGGAGGATCAAAAGTCTAAGTCCAGCCTTAGCAAAATAGGGAGACCCTGTCTCAAAATAACAAAAGGGGTTGAGGATGTAGTTCAGTGGCAGAGGACCCCTGAGTTCAATCCCTAGAATCAAAAAAGAAGAAGAAGAAGAAGAAGAAGAAGAAGAG
>NW_025999968.1:50191155-50234350 GCF_001458135.2 Marmota marmota marmota | reverse complement strand
AGGAGGAGGAGGAGGAGGAGAGGAGTGGGGGAGGAAAGAGGAGGAGGAGCACTGGTTGTAACTAAAATATTTTGTTTTCTTCATAATATAAATGGAAAAGAGCAGCAAATACTTCTCAAATATGACTTAAGGCCTCTTTCAATAATGAACAAAAACTGCATTCAAATTATTCCTTTACTTTATGAACCAACACCTACGTTTCAATAAAAGATATCTAATGTTTAAATATCCCCACTTAGAAAGAATAAATGTACCAAAAGAAAAAGAAATATGAAAAAAATCAGATCTTCCCCAAAATTATTATTGCTTTTAAACCACACAATTGATCTTTTGAGAAAAGTTGAGTTCCAATGAGCGAACCATCAGGCTGATATCATGGCTCCAGGAGTAAGATTTAAAATATTTAACAAAGTGGGAAGATTTGTGTCAACTAATAAGAATGCTATTGCAGAGGTGCTTGCCTTGGTATTAGAGGAAGTCTGGTGGCCCCCAGGAGGAACTGGGGCTGGAGGAGTTTTGGGGTCTGGGAAGCTCCCAGAGTCTTAAGGCAATATCTGCTTGGCTACTAGTACAGAAGGATTTCTGATATTTAAACTACTCGTAGAGCTAAAAGGTGCTACTGGTTGATGTCAACCTGGTGTGATTCTTACCAAGGAGATGTCATTTACTCATCAGTGATGCTCAGCCAAGAGTGGCTTGGATTTGTGTTAACAAGCAGATCAGAATTCTCCTATCAGTGTGACTTCAAATGTGTGAACTCCTTCTCTAGCAACCAGCTACCAACCATTACTTGTATTTATTTGTTGCAGAAGAAAAAATCAAAACCCATGAATAACATTTCACTGGTCAGTTTGCCCTCTGTTGCATCCAACTGGTCCTAAAAACAAGAGAATAGTGATCACTAACTTTGCTGATCTTGGAAGAAAAGTCAATTACCATCACATAAAAATGGAAGTAAATATAATTAGTACTATAATAGATGTTTGTCTCAAAAAGTTTATATGCTGTTTCTTTCATTCTGCTAGAACTTGAGGTTCTTATGCTTTTAATAAAAGAAAAAGTCCCTGTTCCAACAAATAGATGTATTAAGATCTCTGGAATAAAGTTGAAGGAGTAGTTCATTTTAGAGAATAGTACAATATGAGTTGCAGATTTTTAAAATAACATACAGGAGTTATAACAATCCATAAAAGATATATTGGCATTGCTTTTAATTTTAACATTTGACTGCAGTTATAGTTTCAAATAATTAAAAACAGTTGGCATGATCATATGCATATTTTGATAGTTACATGTGGAAGCATGTTAATAAAATATCAGAACAAATTATAATATGAAACCACCTTTAATTAAAATTTTCTAACACATCCATATTCGTTAAATTATTTTTACCCTTTGGAGTCTGTAATTCCCTCCCATCCATCGTACTTACTAATTTAGAAGGTACATGAAAGAGAAAATAGCTGTTTTCTGTTTCATATTGGAATAAAGTGGTACTAATTGTTCAGTTTTGCAACAACCATTACTCAGGACCTAAATGTTGCCTAAATGTTACCTCTGTAAATTTCTCATGAATGCACTTTGATACAAAACATGAATAAATACTGAAGTAAGTGGTTTTTAGTACATTGTCCTTAGTAAGTCATTTTGGGATAAGAGGTAATAATGAAGAGACTTATCTGTGTGCAAAACAACAATGAGCTAGGCTTATTTATTTATGTATTTTGGTACTGGGAATTGAACTCAGGGGCTCTTGATCACTGAGCAGTATGCGCAGCCCTAGTTTGTATTTTATTTAAAGGCAGGGTCTCACTCAGTTGCTTAGTGCCTCACTTTTTGCCAAGTCTGTCTTTGAACTCGGGATCCTCTTGGCTCAGCCTCCCAGGCAACTGGGAGTACAGGCATGCTCCACCACACCTGGTGAGTTAGGCTTATTTGAGACATGTGTTACTAAAAGTACTGTTGTGAGTAGAGTGGTTTGAGTGTCAAAAAAGTGGATGTCCACCTGCTGTCCAATGACCCCTGTGATCAGCTCCTGCCTGGAGTGAGAGTGCCTACCACTGTACCTTTTGTGTAAATACATATGAACATCAGTAGTCATTTGTCCCAGTATCACAAGTGCTGACTGAGGATCATTGTTAGAATCAATGGCACTCATAGACTCATTTCTTTATTACACTGGTGTTAGAAATAGTACATGTGAAAGCACAGATCCTCTGACCCAGAAGTGGGCACTACTAGAGAAGCAGATCAGGGCGTTTACTAACATTCAGGGTACTTGGTAAGTAACTTAGATAAAGCTGAGCACCATGGGTGACATGTTTCCAGGTCAAGATGAAGACTTACATAGGTACAGGGACTCCAGACTTAAAGGGGAGTTATCTATCCATTTCCATAAAGTCACAAAGCAGTGTTTCTATCAGGTGAAAGAAGAAACTCTATGTCTTTACTGATAGAAGAGATCTACCCACATCAAAATGCCAAGGATGACCAATGAACTTAGGGGAATTTTTATGGTTCTAGAAAGATATGTAGGATGTACCACTCTAAAGACAGAATTATAGTCACTTTTGTTTTCATTTGCCTCTTTATTCAAATGAATCCAAATATTCACTGAGCACTCTATGAGTTTCCTAGGGTTGCCATAACAAGTACCACAAACTGGGTGGCTTAACATAACAGAAGTTTATTATGTTGAAGTTCTGAAGCCTGGAAGTCTAAAGTCAAGGTATTGATAGTGTTGGTTCCTCCTCTGTTTTAGGTCCCTCTCCTAGCTTGGGATAGCTTCAGGCATTCTGTGACACCGTATCTTTAAATGGTCTTTCCTCTGTATGTATCTGTCTTTGACAAAATTTCTCCTTTCTATAAGGATCCTATCATATAATATTAGGTCCACCTTAATGACCTCATTTTAATTTTATAATATGAAAACCTTATTTTCCTCTTAGCTCATGTTCTTAGGTATGGGTAGTTAGAACTTCAGCATGTATTTTCATGGGTGACATAATTCAACTTGTCAATGTGCAGGTTGACATGTACCGTGTGAACCATTTACGAATCATTAAGGCACGGTGTCAGCCCTGATTGTGTTTAATAGTCTGGTGGACAAAATAATCATTAAGATAAGCAATAATTTTTTTAAAAATCAACTCTGATTGATGGATTTCTACCTCTATGCCTGAAATTATGCTAAATGTCTTACAAGCAGTTTTTCAATCAATCCTCACAGAAACATTAGGATGCCAGCATTAGGATTTTTACTGCCTTTAGAAGGAGCTTCATAGAATATATTTAAATTGGTCTAAAAGAAAATATTTGAAATTCTTTAGTCCAAGGAGAAAGCTTCTCAGAAAAACTTCCTGAGCAAATTCACAGAGGTGAGGACCCAAAGAATGTGTATAGAAATGGAAATAAATCTAATCTGGTTTTCAGAGAGATAAGATAGACAACCACACAGTTCTTCAGGTTGATCTATGCTATAGGCCTCTCAGGCCTGCCTGAGTTTCTATGATTTGCAGCATGGGATTCTGGTGGCCACCCATGCACTCCCACCATGCAACCCAAGAGTGGAGCGTTGATAGCACCTAAGTGTGTCATTCTTAAGTGATAAAGGGGGAGACTGATAAGTCATATTTCCCTCTTTGGCATCCTAGAGCGCAGTTCTGAGACACCATCCATAAGGCTCTTAGAAGGTCCCTGAAGAATTGAGTTCCAGTTTCCCATAGTGGTGGCCAACTCGGTGTCACAATCTTGAGTCTTTCTTTCCTTCTCTAGTTTACTCTTCTGTCCTCTGTTCCTGATCCCTCGAATCACAATCCTAAATGAAATTCTTATACAAAATCCTTGGCCTCGGGTTCTACTTTTAAAAAACCAAGATAATTGGTATCAGATTTTATCATTCCAGTTTCAGAGATGGAAACAAGTGACCTTTTCAAAGCCATGAACGTAAAGCATGCCCAGAATTAGCACCTATGTCCTTTAGCGTCCTGAGGAATATCTTCCCCATAAAAGAGGTCATTCAGTCTATAAACTCCCATTTATCATTTTCCTGGATAAGCACCTTTAAAGTCCTTGCATGAGGAACAGCATTTCCTGCCCCTTTCTGCATTGTCATGGCTGATACAGAAGAGGTGTCGCTGGACTGC
This sequence comes from Marmota marmota marmota, assembly GCF_001458135.2. Taxonomy (NCBI): domain Eukaryota; kingdom Metazoa; phylum Chordata; class Mammalia; order Rodentia; family Sciuridae; genus Marmota; species Marmota marmota. The sequence goes on along the minus strand of NW_025999968.1, from coordinate 50,230,205 downwards.
CCTGCCAATACCACAGAACAATTTTCTCTAAGGAAAGCTTAAAACTAATTTTATCTGGAGTTAAAACTTAAAAAGCAAGTAATGTAAATAAATGCAAGTTCTTCTGTCTCACAGGGTCTTCTCATTGTTTAAAAATAATTATAATAAATAAATAAATAAATAATTGCAACAGAAAGAAATGAACTGGAATTAAAATGAAAGGGAAGAAGAGTAGAGACATATGAGTTCCAGGTAATTGCCTTTGTCACCACCCAATTAAAAGTGGAATCATGGGGGCTAAAATTGTTCCCTGCTTTTAGATGTAGACTTTTATTCTTTGGAGAAATAAATATATAGATGAGGTGCTTCCTCCCACAGTATCCAGAGCCATGTATTTAAAAAGATTATATGTTAAAAACTTTTATCTTGTAATTCTTTTGTTTTTCACATCTTTGTCCTGAATAAACTTTTTGTTCTGTAAAGGTCCCCACAAATTTCATAGTTCAGGGAGACTGTATTCTATTAATGCCACTAAAAGCCACACACAAATGAGTAAATTGCTATCTAGGTTAATTACAGTGGATGTTCAAATGCACTCTATTATCATTCCATATTTCATTAAGATGCCATAATGTATAAATAATAATCCTGCTTTACCATACTTGATACTCATATATATGGTGGATATACCTAGAAAAAGATTTAGCATTATAGAATATTTTTTAAAAACATATAGGGTTTCATTCTTTCATTTACCTTAATTTTATGATGCATTGATATTCAATGGTCTTGTGGCTCACCTAATCACTCTCTAATTTTCTTTCTCCCTTTTCCACGGGCTGCCTCCTATTCTTCCCATGGATAGAGTCTCACAATCCCATTAAGAAAGCTGCTGCTCAGCTACCTTGGGGATTTCTAGAATTACTCAGAGCCAAGAAAGTGCTTGGAGAAGGTGGATTCTGCAAAGTGTACTCCTATTTTAATGTCAAACTAATTGAGAACTCACTATGCTCAGACTGTGTGAAGCAATGTGTACAGGAGCCTCTCTTGCATTGGGAGAGCTTATTTCATCTATGATAAGATGGAGCAGCTCCTAAGTAAGGACTCCATGCAGTAGCCTCAAGAAGGTTTAGAAAAGGGTGGGAAGGTTGCTTTCAAAGAGCCTATTTTCCGAGTACATGCTTCCCCTTGGGAGAAAGGGAACTTTCTTTTATACAGACAGCTTTTCAGAGGAGGCCCTGTGATGAAGCATACTGTATCATGTTTATGGGCAGCTGCCTCTGTGTATGAGAAAGAATATTTAGAAACAGGTAGATATTTGTGATGCTAGTATATAGTAGTGAGTCTGAGATGAACTGCTAGGTTTGATTTTGCAGTGGCTCCAAATCCAAAACTTGGTGTTATCAAAACTGCCTGCCTCTCTACCTGGTCTTCTGGTATTTCTGGCTTTGAGACATGGGGAGTCAGGTCTCTGCATCAGAAGCTCTCCAAACATGAGGACCAGATCATTCTGTGTTGAGGGGTTGTCCTTTGCATTGCAGGATGTACACTAATATCTTTCGCCACTACATGCACTAGACCCCATATGTGCCCAATGTGACAGGCAATGATGTCTCCTGACACTGCCAAAATGTCTGCAGGTGTGTGACAAATTGCTCTGATTCACAATTACTGCCTTATATTACCATCTTCTCAGAAGGATTCATTGTTAAGGCCTGTGCCTAAGTGTGGAATATAATGTAAGCACATGGAGTTCTCTAAAGAGTAATTTTCTTAGATAAAATTTAAGGCCAACACAAATAGTAGTAAAGGAACATCAAAGGGAATGGGAATCTCTGTCCCTGCCACATGCCCCTGTCCAGTAGAGTGAAATTGGCTTCCTGAGCCGATGAGACTCTTACCTACCCTCCACTCTCCTTTTGAGTTCCCATTCCAGGCAAGATTATCAGTCCCCAGGCGGATGGTGGGCCACAGCTCAGCCCAAGACTGTCTCTTTCCCTGAAGGACCTCTTGGTGATTACAGGTAAAGCAATCTTAAGCAGCCAATTAAAGCTAAAAAGAGGGGAGCTTTAGAGTTTACAGTTGAATGATAGTCGGGAAAAAGAATGTGATAGCTTAAATAAATCTGTGGCCATGTCTGTGGAACACAGAATAATCTATTAGGGTATAAGATCACAAAGAGACCTCTCAAGGGGGAAAAATAAGAAAAGAAATATTGGAAGGAAATTGCACAGAGAAGAAGTGATTTTTTTTTTTTTACTATTACCTGAAAGCGTAATCTCTATTCCCAAAAGCAAGTAAAAAAGATACACATGAGATTTTCTTATAAAATAAAAGTGAGAAAGAAAAATGCTACGGACTCCAGCACAGTGCATACCAGGTACTCAAATGACTTAAAAATAAATAGAGGTCTTTGACTTCTTGGTGCAACATCAGCATATTCTTCTGTTCTTCTAAGAGCCTGCATCTTTGCCAGAGGCAAGGGTCATTACAAAGGAGAAAAAGAGGTCATGCTCTTCTAAGGGGAGTATATTTTTAGTACTTCCTTCCCCACTTGAAAATAATGTTTTATTTTAATGTATTAGCCTATATTTTAAAGCTGATAATAAACTATAAGATATCTGAAAAGACTAGGAACACTTTTTATAAATAGTCTGGGAATTGAAGACTGAAAGTCCTAAATTTTCTGAATGTACAGTTTTAATATCTCTGAGTTCTAGTATGTAAGGCATTGAAGATAGATAAAATAAAGTTTATTCATTTGTTCCAATAATTTAAAATTTAAATTATCGAAAGCAAGTTCACAATGTCTTCAATCCTGATGCTTTTGTGGAGGGTAGGTATTTTCCTAATTTGTGTTACTGTGTAGAAATCTGGACACTTATAATAATCTTATATACTATTTTGATATGGTGTTTTGCTCATGAGGATATAGCTATCACCTTTAGGGGGGTTTCCCTATTGATCTTGCTTAGAGAGATTTGAGCATTGAATTTTTGGATTTGAAAATCATTTCTATGGAAGTTAATTAGCTCTTTGGTGCTTTTCCCTTTGAATGACATTCAGAAAATAGGAGAGTCTGAGCTGACACAAAATTTTAGATGAGTTTGCAATAGGAAAATTACTTTTTTATGGATGTGGATACACTAATACTGTTAACTATCATTAATTAACACTGCCTGGAGAGAATCCCAGCAGCCATAAGAAAGTAGTATAGTTGAATTCTATAAAACCTCAGCATGCACACGGCACTGGTCAGGAAAGGGAGGAAATAAAGATTCCTAAATTTTAGTGGAAAAATAGGACCTTTATAATCCAAGGTGAGGTTTTCATCATCCATGTTTCCTTCCTCATTCTGCCAACTGGTGAAAAGACAGAAAGTCCAAGGGCCTTGTTCTTCCACTTTGCAAACAATGAATGCAGTCTTCCCAACTCCCTGCATTCTCTTCTGTCCTTGGCTGAGTCCCCACTAGTTCCAGACCTCCCCATCCTGTATCTCTCCAAACTATACCCCTGAGTGTGAGCACATATGTTTAGTAGAGCAGAAGGGCCCGAGGGTTGTTGGCATCTGTCTTGGAAGCCAGTGTTTTGTTGGATACCCACCATGTGTCTAGGGAATACAGAAGCTTTGGAATCTCTTTCTGAATTTACAGCTTCCACAATGAGATACTGTTCCAGAGTGAAACTTAACAACTGCCAAAAACTCAATTGAAATCAAATTGTGCATAACTCAATCACAAGATGATGAGTTCTATTTATTTAACTGCATTAGCCACAGTCACTCTAAGGCAGTGCTTCACTGTCATGGATCGCTTCCTGTCATGGATCACTTCGTCTCAACATGGCCTGTGGTTCCAGTTTCCTTCTTCATGTCTTGTTTGGGGGCCTAGAATCCCGAACATGTAAAGGCCATTCTTTTTTGAATTAGCAGGTGCATATTTGGTTCTGGTTCTATCCTCAGATTTAGCCTGCTCCTCTCACTCTGACACTGGACAGGGGAAGAGGGGGACAAAAGGACGATGACAGGACCAAGCAGTGTGCTCTAATAATAACCCTATCCCACCCACTATTCAAAATGTGGCCACCTTTGGACCAGAGAGTTCCAGTATCCTGAAGGCCTGATGCTTTCCAGGACTTAATGCTTAGTCCCCTTAGCAAATAACAACCTAAGGGACATATCTTCAGAAGTGAAATTTCAAGCTAGAAACTTTGAGGAATGGGAAAATAATATGGCTTTCTGTGTTTCCCTTGATAATCAGAACATTAAAACTTCAGATCACCCCAGCTATCTGTGTGAAACACCAAGTACTTATACCTCAAGTACTATACTGACCATTTTGACAGGGATTTATTCCTCTAGAAATGAATTAAAATGAAACAGAAAGAAAATTGGTGCTGGCTGGTTTAATGAGAAAAGCATGACTCTGCAGTCTAAGGTGACTTTGTAGAGGTACCTAATTTAAATGCCACCAGTCCTGGTCCTGTTTGCTTGATGCTACTGCTATGGCATTCCTAATGCTCAGACAGAAGTAAAAAAAAAGTCAGAAAAAGGACATGCATATATTGTCTCCTTTTCTCTTATATACTCAAACAATGCAACTCAGTGCCCTTGAAAAGTTATTTACTTCTTTTTCTATCATAGTTAGAATTCTAGTGGAATTAGAACTCCAATTATCACTTAAATAGTGGTAATAATTGAAAACTAGGATAGATAACTTATGTGACCTACTTACCTTCAAAAGTAATTCCCCGACAATTTGCAGAATTAAACAGCAGACCCATTGTTTCTTTTGTAAATTAATACTTGAAAAATGAAGGAAAAGCTATAGTTTTAAAAATTAACTCAGATTTTTATTTTAAATTAGCCTTGGAGATGATCTCAGAATATTATTCATGGTGGCACCTTTAAATGATGATAGTCCCCTGAAATGAAGTGAAGGCTTCATTTCAAGCTAAGTGAAATAAGCCAGTTCCAAAAATCCAAAGGCCAAATGTTCTCTTTGAAATGCAGATGCTAACTCACAATAAGGGATGGGGTTGGGAAGAATAGAAGTACTCTGCATAGACAAAGGGGAATGAAGGGAAGAGAAAGGAAGGGGAATGTGAATAGGAAAGATAGTAGACTGAATTGAATCAGACATTAATTTCCTATGTTCATATATGAATACATGACCAATGTAACTCCACATCATGTGTAACCGGAAGAAGGGGAAGTTGTACTCCATATATGTATGTCAAAATGACATTCTACTGTCATGTATAACTAATAAGAACAATTTAAAAAAAAAAAGACTAGCATTTAGACTAGTCATTTCCAAAAACAGATAATGTGTTAACTAGAGAAATCATGTCCCCTGGAGGGTGACAGAGTATTACATGGAGAAATCTGTGAATAGTTGAAAAATCTCCATGTTCCAAAAATCACAGCATAGAAAAACGTAGGACTGAATAGTTTTACTTTATTTTATGCAATAGAAACATGTTTTAAAAGTTTTAACTGTCATTGTAAAGGTATAAATGGACTCTAACTTTGAAGACTTAGTTGAAGATTTCCTGTAGTAAATCCTCTAGAAAATCAGAAAGAATTTTGGGATTAATATTTATACTAATCTATAGTATGATTTGTTTTTTATAACTTCAAGATTGATATCTTCTTGTTTAATGTTATGCAATGAAATATTTTATGTATTTCTTCAACATATTGGTTAGACCTCTAATAAATTTAGAAGGCAAAAGCTAAAGAACATTTTACTACAATCATTTCTACTTTCTGGAACTCTGCTGCACATCCTATGGAGCTGGTTGTAATAGCAAGGGATGTTGGATGGCCTCACAAGTCCAAGAACCCATGTTCTGGGCTGTAAGCCCACATAAAAGCATGAATTAAGTGCAAGTGAGATAGAAGAAGCTGGTGAAGAAGACCCTTTTGTTCAGGCAACAGGGGATTACAGCTCCAAGGGACATGTACCAGCTAGACAAAGTGCTTATCAGGGAATAGGGAGTTTCTGACAACTTGAGCAAGTCATGGGGCTCACTGTGGAACTGTTCATCATCAGCACCTAGCCTACACCACACAGGTTCCCCAAAACATGTTATTGCCCTTGTAATCACCAAGAATCACATGGGCTCTATATTAAATTGTTAAACTAAAAGAACAACCACAAAATTGAGATGCCAGCTGTGCTATTTGTAAACACATTACTTGGAATCTACCTGGATGCTTCTCCATCTGATTTACTCAAAAGTCTTTCAAGAGGAATTTGAGTCTTGAAGTTGTATGAACGTTGAACCATTGACAGATATCTATAAATGTACAGTGTTCCGTGTGCTTGGGGCCACAGCTTTAAATGTAGACCATGACTCAACCTGTAGCCACTAGTCCTGGAGAAGCCTTTGCATCAAGATGGTGTATAAACAAGACCTACTAGAATTGCTCCCAATGACTTTCAGATTCAGTAACTGTTTTATTGTGGGAAGCTGTTAGAGAGAATTAAACCTCTTAAGCATCATGGTACACTATGGTGCCACCCCATGGAGTACTGATTGCTCTTAAAGGCTAATGTGATTATGTGCCACCATTAATGGTGAAATGAGAAAGTTTCAAAACACTGTCAGACTCAAATAAAACAATTCCCCTCCCTATCTTCTAAGCCTACTTGTATTTAAGTTGCAGAAAGCACCCAGTGTTTCTTATTTAAAAGATTGAAACTCTACTTGGTTTATACTTTGAGGAGCATTCTAAGATCATACTTTGTGGCTAATGTGCAATTAAGCCACCCAGGAAATCAACACCTTTACCAACGGCTACCTTGTCTCCATCAGTGAGGGTTCTCCAGGGCATATAATGTGACAATGAGGCCATGAACAGAAGAATGTTGGAAGTAAAAAGAGGATGAAGCACTAACACAAGGGCAGACCTGAGCAACTTCTGGAATAGGAAGATAACATGTTGGATAGGGAAGAGGGCAGACTTGGGAGGCAGAAAGCCTGGATTTGATTTTAAGGACCTTAGCTGCAGGTCAATCACTTAATCTCTCAAGTCTCAGATTTCTCACCTGTAAACAGGAAGATAAATTTTTTCTCAGGAGGGAGTGATAAGAACTAGAACAGATACATAATAAAAATTATTATGGACACCCTATAAATGTTACCACTATCCTGTCATTATGAGAAGATTTGAACAGTACTAAAATTATGGTTTCAGGCCACTCAAATTCTATAGTGAAAATATGCTTATTAAAATTGTCTAGGCCAAACCAATCTCAGCCTATGTCACTGCCTGTCTTCTAGGAAGGACAGCAATAGACAGCAGAGGAAAAGAAGCTAGCACCAACAGTGAACAAGCCAAAGGCAAACCTGATGGAGATAATGAACTTATTCTTTCTCTGGCTTTAAGAATGAGTCCTGCCTTGCAATTATGCCTGATATTCTTTAACACTCTACTAAAGTAGCACTGAACTCTATAGACGTGCCTCAATTCTCTTCCTTTGGCTTGGTTTATGACTTCTGGGCTCTCTTTCCACCCTTTTCTATTATCCTTCTGATTGTGTCTCTGTAACTCAGACAAAAGATAATACAATCTGTGATTCCAAGGATGTAAGAAGTAAATACCTAAGTGCCAAGCACCATATTTCCTAGGTGCTTTACATACATTAGTTTCCCTAGTCTTAGCAACAACCTGAAGACATAGCATTCAGCTTTCAAATAAGGAAACTGAAGCTACTTTTCATTCAAGAAGATTCCTGAAAGTCCCATAGTAAGGAATTTACAAAGCTCAAAACTGAATCAAGGTGCACCTACCTCCTTCCAAATGCTCTTGTTGAATGGCTCTGCTCCTAGACATCCCTAAATGACAGCCTATGATAGTTTGAATCATAAATATCCCCCAAAGACTCTTGTGTTGAAAGCTGGGTCCCCAGCTGATGGTGCTACCGGGAGGTGACCAAGACTTTAGGAAGTGGGACCTAGTTGGAGGAAGCCAGGTCTTTGGGGTATGCCCTTGAGGGGTATATTGGGATTCTGGCCTCTTCCCCTCTCTCTTTCTGCTTCCTGGTTGTCACAACCTGAGCAATTTTTCTCTGCCATGTGCTGCCACAGGTCTAAGGTATTGTTGCCAAGTGTCCGTAGACTAAAATCATGAGCCAAAATAAATTTTTCCTTCTTTTAAGTTGTTTATCTCAAGTATTTTTTCCAGCAACACAAAGCTGACTGATACAGGTTTTGTTTTGCTCCATTTCCTGTTTAATTGTTTGTTTGTTTGTTTGTTTGTTTGTTTGAACTGCCTGTGAATCCAGAGATAGGAGAATCCAAAAATAGCACCCCTTTTGATGTAACCCTGATAAATCTGTCTTGACAGACACAAAGAAAGTGTTGGACCAAAAGCAACTCCAATGTCCTACCAAAGGTACACTAATGACCTATGAAGAAGCTTTGGGATTACCAATTCACACTTGTATTCCATTGAGGATCACACAAGTGAATACTGACTTCCTTGATTGGAAATCAATCATTCTAATGGTATTTTGTGAATCACTTCCAAAGTCATCAAATTAATCTGTTGGTCATGATTTGAGCTCATATTGTTAGAAACTCACTATTATTTGTTAAATTTTTGCTTTTTCTTCCTTGGTATGAAACTAGACTATCTCCAGCTTTTCTGGCATTTATGTGGGACTATGTGACTGAATTCTGACCAATGGAATGTGGTGGCTCCAACAGATAGAAGACAAAGGGTCCTACAGGGAACAAGCTCCCCCTCCCATCATAATGCCCTCGTATTCTCTGATATGAGTAAAACACAGATTTCTATTGACTCAAGCCACTAACATCTGAGAAATGCTTGTCACAGATATCCTACATTCTCTAATACCATCTATTTCACAAATTTAAACCGTGTTTCTTAAATTGGAGTTATTTTTGTCCATTTAGGGATATATAGAAACAATATATTTTTTTATGGTCACAAATGGGAGAGGGATAATATTGGTATTAATGAGTGTTGGCCAGGAATACTTTTAAACATCACAAAAAATGTAAGACCATTCCACACAATAAAGAATTACCCTGTCCAAAATATTGTTAATGCCGAAGCTGAGAAACACTGATTCAAGTTAAGTCTTCTGAAAGAAAGATGATAACTGTGGTTCAATAGAATCTACGGATTGACTGACTCCTTTGAGTAAGAACTTAAGAAAAAATAATAATGCTGTCCTCATGCCAACAACATTTAAAATAAGAATCTAATGCATTAGGGGAAAATTCAATGTCTTGGAAATATTCACTGTTTAAATTTGAAAGCTTCTGTATTAAAGAAAATTAAATTGTTGGTTACAGAAAAACAAGTATCTTTTATTCATAGAAGGAGGGCAGTTTGGTTAATTGGCATACTACACTTAAATCCTAAATTTAGCCATCTTAATATTAGCACTGTGTAAAAGCGCATGCCATTTACCAAAACAGTGCATCTGGGAAGTTCAAGGGTGCTTCCGCCCTGGATTCTTAGTGCCTGCCTTCTCTGCAGAGGTTTACCAATTAAACCATGTATGTCACTGGAATTGGACTGAGGCCATCAACCCCTTTCAAATGTGACATGGGTACTACCTATGGATGGGTTGCATGCAATTGAGTGACTGGATTGGATTTCAGGTGGCAAACTGAAAGGCACAAATATAATCAAATCCTCTTGTCTACAGTTTCCTGAAACATTCTCTGAGAAAACTCCTTAAAGCATTCAAAACTGTCCTTTCAGGTTTTTATGTGGCTTTCATACATCAAACCACCTCGATGACGGTGGCCTCAGCCACAGACAGAGGTGAAGAGTCACTTTCTAATTCTCTTCTGATGACACTGTCTAGACCAGTTGTTGGTAACATGTTTCCTAACCTTTTAATTCAGTTCTTGGCAGGTGTGTTGAGTATTTGCTACTTTCCAGGAACTAAGCTTGATTCTAGAGACGGAAAACCAAGACACTATCCTTACACTGACCATTTGTCTGTTTTCAGGATTAGCTGAGCTCTTCTCTTGTTTTTCTCTCTCTGCTCGAGTTCTTGGCACACAACAAAAGCCCACTGTGGGTGCTCCATGCACTGAGTGTCTACACTGGTCTGCCTGAGTGACCCCGCTGTCCTCCATCTTTCAAGTAAAGACACATCCAAAGCAGGGCTTCCACTGTATCACCAATTGCTCTGCAGAGCCCTATCTACACCATAGCTATCAGAACCCTTCCACAATTCAAGACAAGGAATTTAAACACTACATCTCAACTCCTTCACCTGGAATGTGGGAATGATAGTGGCCCATCCTTCTTAAGTTTACTATTAGATTAAATGAGAGCATATCTGGTAGTTAACTACTAAGGACATGCCTGGCACATGTAAATGATGCTCCATATTGATGCCAATAATGACATTCTTACCCTTTATATTCTCCCTTCCCCTTCTCCTCCAGGAAAATTAACACATTTTGTGCTGTATCCCCTCACAGTTAGGTTCTCTGAGTATACAATGATTACTCTTTAAATCAATGAATCTATACTAATTTCACTAGCAGAAAAAAGATTTTGAAGTATCTCAGGCCTACTTCCATTTTTCTTTAGTTTAATCTAGGGAGGTAAACAGAGAAAAAGTGTTTTATCAGCCATTACAGTATAATTGAATTACAGAATTTTGTTTTGAAATTGGGAACTTCTATTTAGATTATAAGAAGAGAAACATTTTGAGATTCCTACTTATATCAGTTTTGGTTAATTCTTTTCAGCTAGTTGGACCAGGCCACCCACATGATGTAGGATAACCTGCTTTACTGAATGTCACCTAACTATAGCTGCTGAAGGGCTTACAAAATATCCTTTAGCAATACCTAATTAGTGTTTAATTGAATAACTGGGTTCTATAGACTAGCTAAATTGACATATCACACTGACCATCGAACTACTCTGAATGGAACATGTGCTTCTGTACTTATTTTTCATAGAAATCCCTCAGGGTGGGAATTGTCTTATTTTATAAGTGAGAAAACTGTGATTTTATGATTTGAAAGACTGTGTCATCAGATTGAGTGACAGATACCAGGATTTGAACCTTGTGTGATTGGCTCCAAAACCTGATTTATATGTGAAGTATAGCTTTTCCTTCCATGTTCTTGGTCCCTGCCTTGGACTTTAGGCTCTTAATCAGTAGGCATGATACATATGTCTTAGCATCTTTCTCCAGGTACATGACAAAATCACACACTGTTTATTTAGGGCTTTGCCATTGTTTTTCACATCCATTTCTCTGGTTATGTTTATTAGTATAGAACAATTTAAGTGAACAAAGTCCATTCACTCAAGCTGCAATATGTCTGTGCAGTTTTTTGGCATTCTGTTATACAGGAAAGATCAGAATATGTGACTGTGCTGACTAATTCACACATGGAGATGTCACCTATCCACACAATGGGCTCCGAACACCCAAGTTCTGTGTGCTTACTACAGCTGTGGTAATGAGTCAGCCTATGCAGCAAAATGAACCTGACTTTGAAGGATTTTTCTCCTCATGAAGAAGAATCCCAACACCTCTCACTGCTTCACAGAGATTTTTTTATGTTCTGATCTGGGTAGGTACATAAGATACTATAACTACATATCTACACAAGTGCATAGACCATCTGATAATCCAGTCACACACATCGCCAATCCTTCTGAGCCATGTACAATTTTCCCCTAGGTCTTTATATTGTTTACCTAAAAAAAAATTCCATACACCTATATATGAAATCAAATATGCTCTTTTGTTTACTAAAAGAGGAACTATTTTTAAAATCACTTGCTTAAAAAACAGCTTTTCAATATATAGTTTTATATTCTGGAACAGTGAGTGATTTTTTGTTTGTTTGTTTGATTTTATTTGCACTTCTCTTTCTTACCCCAAAGCTATTCGGGAATTGGTAAAAAGTTCTGGTTTTGCTGGGATGATTTTATAGTAATTGACAGTAATAAGAAACCTGTCTATGTCAGAGGACTTCATTATGCTGGCCTACTGTCCACGAGAGCCCAACGTTGGTTCCATAGCAGGCTTCTTCTCATGAGTACATCATTTGCCTCTAAGATATTTCAGGGCATCGGCTATTAAGATGTTTTCTTGACAGGCAGCCAGGCCGTCAAAGACAACTATTTGTTTTCTCAGGAGAGGAAAAAATTCTTCCCATTTATTACCTCTATCTGTGTAACACAGATGAAGGATTTATTTGTTTTCTAATCAAAGTATGTTTTATCCTTTGTGGAAGAAAGGGTATCTATTTTTTACATTGCACTAGACAATTTATTTTTAAAATTTGTTATTAGCTCACATAGAAGGCCAATATTCTCTTCCTCTAAGAACAGATGAAGTAAATAGCTTGCAAAATCATTAAGCACACATGTGCTCATGTGCACGTGCGCGCGCACACACACACACACACACATAAATTCTCTCACCAGAAAATGATTTTATGCCTCTGGCATGTTTTCATCTCATAGAAGGTTTGTGTATGTTGTGCCCATTATTTTTCAGGTTCTCCAAGCAGGAATTAGGTCAGCCAGTCACATCTAATCTGGACTGCTCTGGTATTTCTGTCCAGAGTCCTCTGGTCCCCCTTTCATTTAAGTAACTTCCATTGATAGTATTACATTCACATACTTTTCCTTGAATTTCCTTTGAAGAGTAAAGCTCTTTTTTTCTGATTATTTGATGATTTCCTCCAAGAAATATTAAACTACTCAAAGACAAGGAATAGGCTTTCTTAAAAATTTTCAGACTTTCTTCATGCTTACAACATAGAATCAAAGAATAAGGATAATTTCCTATTTATTCACCTCAATATCAAGTTCTTCATTCTTATAAAGAGTTAAATCAGGGGAAATGACTAAGCAGGAAAAGCTAATGGGAAGGTGATTACTCTAGGGTCAAGTGTTTAGACTCAAGCTAGGGAGACCAAAGTCATAGCCCATTCTAACCTCACTGCACCGATGGAAATTACCAGACCACCTTTTACTGGAACAGCGAGAGTCCGAGGACATCAAGAGGATAATAGAACCAAATGTCCTCGTAGAGAATTCCTGCACAATATGATTATTTAATTTATTAGGAAATTATTGAGCATTTCTCACCCTAGCTCCTTATCATTGAGGTTTAATTAGAATATCAAGTGATGGAAAGAGAAATTTTAAAAAGAATTTTTCTGAAAATAAGCCCAGTAAAGGCTTTTTTTTTATATAAAGCAATGACAATTAGTGTTTAAATAGAAAGAAATACACACGTAGGACTCAGTTTGGGTTGGGACAGATATGAACTATATATCAAGATGCTGTGGCTGAGAACATCCTGACTCTTTGTGAACTCTAAAGAGACCTTGGGAACGTTACAGATTTCTCAGAAGAGCACTAGCTCCGGTAACTATTGATCTCTTGCCAGTACCAAAAGATTTACCATTTTAATTCAGATTTTCTATACTGAGACAACATATGCCAGCCAAATTTGGAAGTAAATAAAATGGTGACATCCACTGCCACATACCCATGTCCTCATTAACTCTTTGAATATGTTACAGGCAGGCAGGGAAATCAGATACCTCCTTGAGAGAAAAAAAAAAAAAAACATTATGGAAAGGGACATGATGGGAACAATCATGATCCAATGCTCATTAAAAGGTCATTACACAAAATGATCAAAGTGAGCACAATCTTTATACAACTGAGACACACCAGTAGCCACCCAGATGTATTCAAATGTCTTCCCACTGGAGTAAGAACTCCCCTAACATAAGAGATTGACTGGGTGACATAGGCTGAGAGGCATGAGCAGAGCTGCTGTGTGACTGGAAAGAATGGAAGGGGGTTATAGAGAAGGTAGTTGAGAGGAATCCCTGGACCCGAAACTATCACTGGAAGTGGCTGTGTAGTAACACGCCTGCTCCCTTCTCCAGTCGACAGAGGTAAGGCAGGTAAACATTTAGCACAAAGAGCAACTCTGAGTGGGAGAGATGGCACCAAGAGGCAGTTACATGGAAGCAAGCTGGTGGAAGGCCTGGTCCCACCATCCTGGTCACTTCTACCAGATGACAGAGAGGCTGACCAAGGACTGGGAACACGCAAAAGGCTGAGGTTGCAATGAACTGGTAGGTGGCAGCTTTCTTGCCAACTGATTTTCTCTGGAATTGCTGTCAGTGTCACAGCATTTCTTTTCCTTCTGAGAATTTACAAGAAAGCCTAGCTCTCCAATCATCCCCAATTTGGGTTTCTCTCCTTCTTCTCTCTTCTCGGGCTCTCACTACTGACTCACATCGGAAATAGTTAGGGAGGGTTTGGACCATGTTCTTTGGGATCCTATAGTTAAGATGGAAATCGGCCTCATCAATTATTAGCTCAGGACAACCATAGGGCCATTTTGTCTGTACTCCTAGATCCGCAAATGCTAGCTTGCCAGCTTTGGGTCTGAGTCTCAAGCAGTATTTATTGTTCTTTTGTTTTGTTTTGTTTTGTTTTGTTTTGCAGTACTGGGGATTAAACCCAAGCGCTTGTGCATGCTAGGCAAGTGTTCTGCTACCGAGTGACAGAGCCCAATCCCTGAACATGAAATTTCCTACACCCAGGTGAAATAGCCACTCGTTTCTTCCCCATCCTCCTCCTGTAGTCACTGTTGAACAGAGCTCTGGATCCAGGTGACATTTCTACCCTGTTGTTGGCTTAGAAGGAAGGAAGGAAAGAGCAAAGGAAAGGAGGGAGAAGGAGAAAGAAAGATTACTCATGGTGACTAGTCTAAACACATCTGAAAATGGTCATACACAGTTTAACATCACCAAAAACACCATCTTATTCCCCATTAATCCATCTTATTTTATATAAAAAGTCATCATTAAAAAATAATTTGAAGGCTGGGGATACAGCTCAGTTGATAGAGTGCTTGCCTTGCATGCACAAGGCCGTGGGTTCAATCCCCAGCACCACAAAGATAAACAAATAAGTAAAAATAAATAAATACTTTGGTAGTTCTTATTACTACAACTGTTACTATCAATACTGCTCTGCTACAAATACTATTAATATTTAAATGTAAATAGTAAGAATTATAAAGGCTTCACAATTCATGTACTTTAGATAGTTAATACAAATTTTCACTTTTCACACTCCCTTTTTTACTCCTTAGAACCTTACAGTCTAGTTTTCATTGTGCATAGAAGGTCTTGAGACTCAGAAAAGTTAAAAATTTAATGAAATTCACACCAATAATAAATTTCACAATTGAAATACATTTTCAGCAGGTTTTATGATGTTTTAAACTTTGCTCTTTGCACCTCTGCCCATATATATCAATGTTCTTTCTTTTACTTGCCACCTTTTGAAAAATACAAATATGCCCTGATCAGGTTACTGATTTATATTAGAATTCCTGTGCTAATACTGCTGTTGAAGACTCTAATATGATAGAATATGCATACAAGAGGGGGAAAAATACCAAATAGACAGCTGTGAACGTGGCAGTTTTGCAAAGGGTCAGGCTTGACTATAAACAAGAGTATGTGTGTTCCAGCAGGAGCCCTGTTAGCTGATATATCACAAAGAAGTGACAAAGCTCAAGCTTCTCAGCTCATTTCACAGATGAGAATGCTGAGGTCACAGCTGTTAAACCTGTCCCCCAGCTGTATCCAATCAGTGGCAAAGCTGAGTTCTCTAACTTTCCTCCAGAATGTCTCCCAACCCCCATCCTATCTCTATGTGATCAATTGCATAAATTATTCGTAAAGCAACTGAACACATTGTTCAATACCTACTATGACATGCAACTTATTAATCAGAAGAGTTAAAATTAACTTTTTCCACCAAGAAGGAAGACAGAAACAAGTCATTTTTAGTAATCATGAAGCTCTGTCAGAAATACAACTCACCTTAAAAATGTGCTTAGGAATTATTAATATGCTCTCACATTCTGATTCTCCCAGCTTTCTGAAGCTAAGATGTTGCAGGAGGGCCTAGGCGGCTTTGATCACAGGCAATCAAAGGGGACTTTGTGTAGCTTCCAGGGAGACTTTGTTGCTGGAAAAGTCAGAGCTCTGCCATTCAGAATAAACCATTACAGAAACTCCCTGCATTCTTAACTCCAAATCAAATGAGGATCAGAAGGCTGCTGTTGGCCTCCAGCTGAGTGTGGTTTTAATTTTCTTATCTGCATTTTTCTTTCCTGCCCATTTCAGAAAGGTGTTCACCTGTAGATTGTTCTTTGGCATTGCTCACTTTCATGTTCACAGCAAGGAAAACATCAGTTGTCTCCACCCCGCACTTTAGCACTTTGGATTCTTACATATGTTAGAAATTTGGTGGGCTCCAAACACATAGTCCCTTCTAATTTTCGAAATTTGGATTTCATACTAGGTGGATTATTTTGATGACCATCATAAATTCTTATAATCTAATCTGGCTAGGTCATTATAATTGTTAATGTATAACATTGTATGGGGTCACCCAAGTTGTCTTGTCTCTGGCCAGATTTATGGAACTGAAAATCATCATTGATTTAGTTTATTTATACAGTTTGGGAACCTTGAGTTGTGTGTTCTCTTAGCTCAGGAAGGTTAGAAGCTATAAAATTTTAGAGGAATGGTGCACATGACCAGAGGGGGCTGAGAAAGGAGAATTTCCTGGTGACAAGGACAGTAGATCCCCATGGTGCTGCGTAAGCCCCTATGATTCTCCCTCCCTGATGTCTCACTAATGACTTTGGTCTCCTTGATGTGCTCTTTGGGGGCTGAGCCTCTTAAAATTAACTTGGGCAATCTTAGACAAACAGCCGTTCTCTTGAAATAATAGCATAACTGACATCTTGCTGAGAATTCAAACAAGATTTGTCCCTTTTTGCTAGGAGAAAACACTATAAGTAACCAAACCCAAGAAAGTAAACGAATAGAATTAAGAAACAAAAGGCTCATTTCTACAGTATTAGCTAGGACTCAGGACAAGGTGTTAGAAAAGTGAAGGCTGTATGTTTATTTTGTTGTATTGTTTTAAACAGAGAGAAGGGTTGATCCAAAATGTGTAATATGTAATAGATGATTCCTTCCTTGATTTACTGAAATTAATGTCTGTGACCATTTTTCAAGTTTTCCACTCTCTCTTCAACTATCTTCCTTCCTTCGCCTCTTCTTTCATTATGGAAATGAAAATAGCCATTGATTGAACTTCTTTCTATCATTTGGGAACTTTGAGTTGTATGTTCTCTTAACTTAGGAAGGTTAGAAACCTCGATAACTTTGACCCACACCGGAAACCAGATCATAATTAGGGATTTCCTTACAAACCATGAAAAGAGAACATACCAAGAATTTGGGAGATTAATCCAATGTGTTAGAGTGGGATGCATCCTACTCAGAAGGATATGCTTTCTCACTGGAAAGGACAATGCCCAATGGCATGGGCCACATGACTTCTGGAACTCTTTTCCTGAAGTTGTGCAGGCATTTGTTGAGAATAATACTTTCTTAGTTCGTTGACATATTTAGGCAGGTTGTAATCAAGTCTCGCAGTCTTTGAAGCTCTTTTGTTGATTTAAGGCAACTGTGATTCTCCACTTTTATTTATTATTTGTTTGGCTCACAGTTTAACTCTAAGAGAGCAATTGTGTTCCCATTATTTTTAAGTTCTTGGGAGATGCCTTATGATGTCCCACATAGACTGACAAAATGTACCATTATAAAATAGTTTATTGAAGTGAAGCCTTGCAAATTCCCTCTAAGTAAACCTATAAAAAATTGATTTTTAATCTGATTGGAGTGTAGAAAATGGCTAATGGCAAATGATAGTTTTTCTGTTTGATTGATTTGTATAGTAGTATCTTGATGTGAAAAATAATTTTAAAAAACTACTAAAAGTTACTCTGAGCATTGAAAGAATGATGCTCTAAATTGCTTCTATGGTTGTTCACTTTCAGTTGGCAATTTTATGGCTTTTTTTGTGTGTGTTGTCTTTTCTAATGTCCAGTCTCTAACTTCTGTTGCTCAATAATTTCTAAAATAATACCCTTCTTCAGATCAGTCAAGTGTTTTTCATTTGTACTTTGTCTCATAATCACTTGATAATAAACTCATTTAGCAAAATCTTAACTCTTTGGCAAACATGTTTATAATTTTCTGTATTGGCCAAAACTTTACGTGTGTGTGTGTGTGTGTGTGTGTGTGTAAAACAATGAGGGAGACCACCAGAAGAAGGTCAGCCATTTCATTGTTGGGTGAACTCTATTCTCATGATTCTTTGTTTAATTTAAATCTTGAATCAATCACTTGTTAATTCATACAGTAGTTCAGTACTTGCATTTGATCTGGCTGTTTACACTCTTTTACCCAACTTTGTGTTTTATAAGCTTGAGTCAAAGACAGAAATTTAAAAGAGCTTTAAAAAATGTTTGATAAAGGAGTTATCCTCAAATGAAGACATGTGCCTGCTACCTAATTCATGTTCTAGAATTGGAACTGATTGTGTTTAACATAATGTCTTCTCAAGTTCCAGCCACATTGCCACAAATGATAGGATTTCATTCTTTGTATTGGCTGAGTATTCTGTTGTGCATATAAAGAACATATTTTTTATGCATTCACATAGGTAAAGGCACTTTGATTAAGTGAAATAAAACCAGGCACAGAAAGACAAATTCTGGATACTTTCACTCATCTGCTAAAGAAGCTGATTGCTTTGAAGTAATTGCATTGAGTAGAATAGTGTTCACTACAGGCTTAAAATGGTAGGAGAAGTAGGATAGTGAGAAGTTGGGTAACAGGTACCAAAATAGAGTTGAATAGGAAGAATAACTTCTCAAGTTATATAACACAGTAAAGTGACCACAATCTACAACCATTTATTCTATATTTCAAAACAGCTAGAATGGAACAAAGTTACCCCCCAAAAATAGAAATGATAAGCATTTTGAGGATATGGAAATATCAATTATACTGATTTGATCATTACACATGTATATACACATTAGACCATCTCACTCCTCCCCATAAATTTATATAGATATCAGACATTGATTAAAAATTAAAATTTAAAAAAATGTAATAGTAAGTCTGCAAATATGCAAAACAATCACAAACATTATGCTTTGTGTCTCTCTTTAAGAAGTACTTTAAGTAAACACTGAAAAAAATTTCATCTTTATTGGTTAATTTAACATACAAAGTTGTTTGTCACAGATCCATTTTTCATTCCATAATTATAAAAGAATCAAAATACTAAACTTAGAACTAAAGGCTAGGTATTAAAGTCATAATATGGTTAATGGAAGAATTAATAGTCTCTAAATAACCAGGCAACATGGCATAAGAAGTTTTTAGAAAGGGAAAATCTAATGACCATAACATTGTACTTAAACACTATTATTTTTACTAAAGGAACTTAAAGTCAAGAGCCTTAGTTGTTTATTGCTATCTCTTGATAAGTTATATTTTAGCTAACTACCTAAAGTTATCTCTGTTTACTACAGAACTCATCAACTTAATATACCACAAATATATTATCTCATGATTTCTATGTCAGGAATCTGGACATAGTTTAACTGAGCCCTCTGTGATACAGTTTCTTACAAGGTCACACATAGGTGCTGGTCTCATCTAAAGAAAAATGGGTCAAGCAAACTCAGAAGCAGATATTCAGCTGGGGAGGAATCTGCTTCTCAGTTTACTCATGCAGTCATTAACAGGTTGAACTTGTAAGTTGTTGGACTGAGGTCCTCCACTGCAGTCTACCATTAGTTCCTTGCCATGTGGGTCTCTCCAACATACTATCTTGGTATGTCTAGCATGGTAGACATCACATTAACCAAATCATGGAAGTGACATTTAATCACTTGTTCTGCATTCTGTTTTTCAGAAGCAAATTATTACATCCAGCCTACATTCGAAGGGAGTGGATTATACAAGACTGTGAATGCCAGTAGGTAGAGATCAATGGGGACTATCTTAACATCCTCTGGTCATAGCAAATAACTAAATTTCTCTAAGCCTACTTCTCTTTTCTGTAAAATAGAAGTATTCATATGAAGATGTTAATGTGAAAGTCAAATAGTGCATTTAAGCCCTGATCGTATGGTAAGTGTTCCTAAATGTTGGCCATGCTTAGGTACCCACATTACATCTGATTATTCAAAAAACTATGGGATAATGTCAAAAGAACACCCAACAAGATCTGGAAAATCATAGACAAACTTTTCAGAATAAGAGGCATCTGTACTGAGGCCTGAGAAAAGCTCTAAGCAGATGAAGAATAAGAAAAAGACAGTGGGATTCCCGAGAGAAAGAAAAGGCCTGCAGCCAGAGAGAACAATTGGTGATATCCAGCTGAGAACTATGCAGGATTTATTGCCTCTTCTCTTTAGTGCTCCTGTGTGAAAGGTGCGATGCAGCAGAGAAAAAGTGATGTCAGCAGTAGGCAAGGGTGTGTGTGCATGTACTATCCAACTCCAACACAGGGATAATCCCTGCACATGAGCCCAGCCAGTGGAGATTGAGTGGTCTTTAAAAAAATGCTGAAATCTCAGGAAAGAGAAGGAGTAGAACAATTATTTAGAATTTCCATCTCTAGGGTCAAAAGGTCTTGAGTTTCCAGAGATGCCTTGTTATAGTTTTATGTGGGGTGTCCTCCAAAATCTCATGTGTAATACAATGCAAGAAGGTCTGGAGGAGAAATGATAGGTTAAGAGTCTTAACCTAGTCAATGAATTCATCCCTGATGGAAGTAACCGAATGGTCAGTGAAGGTGGGTAGTGTGTGGCTAGAGGAAGTGGGCACTGGGGGCCGTAGCTTTAGGGTATATATTTGTATATACCCTAAAGACACCCCCCACCTCTGCTTCCTGATCATCATGTGAGCAGCTTCCCTTCACCACTCTTCCTCGACCCCTGAGGAATGGAGTCAGCCTCCTATGGACTGAAACCTCTGAAACAGTGAGCCCCTAATTAAACTTTTCTTCCTCTAAAATTGTTGTTGTCAGGTCTGTTAGTCACAGCACTGAAAAGGGTGACTGAAACACACCTCTTCTGGAGGTGGGATGCCATCCTGCTCCCAGAACCCTCATGCGGCCATCCACTGACCAGGACAAACCAAACCTCTGGGCAACGCTCCTGGCTGACCAAGAATGTGACCGTACTGTTTAAAAGTTTCGAATGCTAAAATCTCAACAAGAGCCTGAAATCCATTTTCTAGTTTCATATTTAAGGGAAATTATTTTAAACATATTTTACTCATGGTTTGTTTTGAATCACTAATGTATGTCAGGTTTTTAAGATAAAACATTCCTTCAAAGTCCAAGCTGAGGAGAGTCTCCCACCCTCATGTCTGTCCACCTTCCCCCAAAGTCTTTATAGCAAATGCTTTGATTTCCCCCCAACTTATTTCTTTTATTTTCTCCCAACATTTTATGCTGAAATCTTTCTAACCATGAGAAATGTTGTAAAAATCCCATAACAAATGCTCACACACCTCTCTCTGAGATTCATTTGTTGAGCACAATTCACCACATTTGCTTTTCTCTTCCACTTTTGTATGTGTGTGTGTGCATACATTCATTTTAGAACTAGTTATAAAATAATCTGACACTTTACCTGTAAGTTCTCCTGAAGAGATGTGCTGAAGTATCTAGAAACACCTTGAAAAAAGAGAAATACTGAGGGTTCAAGGGACCTCGCCCTCCCCAGTATTAAACCAAATAATGAAGTGTTGATCATTGAACTTTGGCACTAAAACATGACTAGTGAGGCATGTAGAGAAACAGAGTAGAAAACACAGAAAGAAACTCAAGTGTCTGTCAATGGAAATTTAAAAGCAATTAAGTTGACATCTCAAAGAAATGGAGAAAAGGCATATGTTTCAAATTCAAATTAATTTTAACTGATACATAAAAACATAAAAATTATACATATGCATGGGGCTCCATGCAATGTTTCAATGCATGAGCACATTCTCTAATGTTTAAATGAGGTTAAGTATCTCTCTCTCTCCTCAAACATTTGTCATTTCTTGTGAAAACATTCAAAGTCCTCTCCTCTAGCTTTTGAAAAATACAGCACATCATCCTGTTACACTATAGCACACGAGAACTGTTTTTTTTTTTTTTCTGATCTAACTGTAAAGCAATACCTATCTTTTCTCCACCACACCCCACCCCTATCTCCCATCCCCTGGTACCTGTGATTCTATTCTCAAATTCTAAGAGATCAACATTTTTAGATTATACATATGAGTGACATCAGGGCACTGGTCTTTCTGTGCCTGGCTTATTTCACTTGCTATAATGATCTCTGGTTTCATCCGTGTCATTGCAAAGGACAGGTTTTCATTTTTTTTATGGCTGAATAGCATTCCATTTTGTACACCTGCCACATTTTCTTTATTCATTTATCAATGGGTTCACACTTAGGCTGCGACCACTTTCTGGCTACTGTGAATAGTGCCATAGTGAGCACGGAGTGCAAGTGTGTCTTCCACATGATGATTTTGTTTCCTTTGAATATCTACTCAGTAGTGGGACTGCTGGATTATATGTCACTTCTATTTTTGATATTTCAAGAAAACTCCATAATGTTCTCCACAACAGCTATACTAAATTGTGCTGTAACCAAGTGTGTTCAAGAGTTCCCTTTTCTCCACATTTTTACTAGCATTTGCTAACATTTATCTTTTTGATAATAGCCATTATTCCCAGAGTGAAATGATATCTCATTATGGTTTTGATTTGCATTTCCTTAATGATTAGTGATATTGAAATTTTTTTCATATACCTGTTTGCTATTTGTACATCTTCTTCTGAGAAATGTCTATTTAGGTCTGTTGCCAATTCTTTTAATTGGATTGTTTATGGTTTTTAACTATTGAGTTTTTAGTTTCTCAGATACTCTGGATATTAACCCTTTTTCAGATGTATAGTTTGACAATCTTTTTCCAATTCTTTAGGGTATCTCTTCCCTCTATTGATTATTTTATTTGCTCTGCAGAAGGTTTTGTGTTTTTTTTGTTTTGTTTTGTTTTTTAGTTTTATGCAATCCCAATTAGCTATTTTTGCTTTTGTTTCCTGTGATTTGGGGGTCTTGTACAAAAAGTGCTTTCTTACTCTTATGTCCTGAACCATTTCCTCTGTTTTCTTTGAGTAGATTCATAGTTTCAGATTTTACATGAAACAAGTCTTCAATTCATTTTGAATTGATTTTTGTAACTGGCAAAGATAGAGACCTAGTTTCATTCCTCTGTGTATTGATACCCAATTTTTCCAGGATCATTTACTAAAAATACCATCCTTCCTCCTCTGCATGTTCTTAGCGTCTTTATCAAAATTCCTTTGACCATATATGTGTGGCTTTACTTCTAGGCTTTCTTTTCTGTTCCATTGGCTCATGTGTTTGTTTTTATGACAGTATCATGCTGTTTTGATGACTGAAGTTTTGTAGTATATTTTGAAGTCTTATGGTATAGTGACTCTTGCTCTATTCATTTTCCTCAAGATGATTTTGGCTATTCAGGGTTTTCAAAAAATTTATTCCGTATGAATTTTCTGATTGTGTTTTCTAGTTGTTGGTATTGTGGCAGAAATTACATTGAATCTGTAGACCACTTTGAGTAGTAGGAATGTCTTAATGACATTGATTATTCCAATTCACCAATACAAGATGTCTTTTACCTCTTTTGTTACATTTATCCCTAGGCTTTTCTTTTTTCTTTTTTTAGCTATTATAAATGAGATCACTTTCTTGATTTATTTTCCTGATAGTTCTCTGTGTATAGCAATGCTATTGACATTTGTTGTTGGTTTTGTATCCTACAACTTTTCTGAATTTCTAAAAATCAGTTCTAATTGTTTTGTTTTGTTTTTTGGTGGAAACTCATAGTTTCTCTATATAAGATCATACCATCTGCAAAGAATGACAATTTGACTTTTTCTTTTCCAATTTGAATACACTTTATTTCTTTTTCATGACTGACTTCTCTGGTTAGGGCTTCCAACACCATGTTGAATAAAAGTGATAAATGTGGGCATCCTTATCCTATTCCAGATCTTTGAGAGCAAGTGTTCAGTTTTACCCCACTCAGTGTGATGTGAGTTGTTGGTTTATTATATGGCCTTCATTATGTCTAGGTACCTTTCTTCTATACCTAATTTTTTCAGAGCTTTTATCATGAAGGGATGTCAAATTCTTTCAAATTTCTTTTCTGCATCTATTGAGATTATCATGTGATTTTTGTCTTTCATTCTGTTGAAGTATTGTATCACATTTGCTGATTGACATATGTTGAACCATCCTTGCATCATTTGGATGATTCCCACTGGATCATGGTAAGAAATCTTTTGACTCTTTTGAACATGCTCTTAGATTTGCTGAAGATTTTTGCATCTGTGTTAATCAAGGATATTCCTTTTTGTTGTTTTGGTTTCAGGATAATGCTGACCTTATAGACTTAGTTTGGGAGAGTTCCATACTCTTCTATTTAATAATTGGAATTAGTTCTTCTTTAAGTGTTTTACAGAACTCAGCAGAGAAGATGTCTGATCCAGGGCTTTTCTTTGATGGGAGATTTTTTTTTTTATTACTAATGTGATTTTGTTACTTGTTTTTGTTCTGTTCATGTTCTTCATAATTCGATCTGGATGAGTTGTATTTATCCAGGAATTTTTTTATTACTTTTAGGCCATCTAAAAAATTTTTGTCATATAGTTGTTATAATAATCTATAACCTATAATGATTTGTATTTGTATTTGTTTTTTTTTTTTGTGTATTGTCATTTGCAGTATCTCTATTTTGAGCTTGGATTTTGTTTAAGTATCCCTTTTTCTTTTTCTAGAAAAAGATCAATAATTTTGCTTATCTTTTTGATAATATCTTTTTGTTGATCTTTTCTATTTGTTTTAGGTCTAGAAACATTTATTTCTGCTTTCATCTTTATTATTTCTTTCCTTCTATTAACTTTGGATTTTTATTCTTTTTCTTCCCCTAGTCCCTAGAGATACCTGTTTATCTGAGATATTTCTGATTTTTAAAAATAAGCATTGCTTGGGCTGGGGTTGTGGCTCAGCAATAGAGCTCTTGCCTAGAATGCATGAGCTATTGGGTTTGATTCTCAGCACCACACAAAAGTAAAATAAAGGTGCCCACCTACAACTAAAACAAATATTAAAACAAATCTTTACTCCTCACACTTCAGATAGAGCCCTAATATCCAGAGTATACAAAGAACTCAAAAAATTAGACAATAAGAGAACAAAAAACCCAATCAACAAATGGGCCAAGGACCTGAACAGACACTTCTCAGAGGAGGACATACAGTCAATCAACAAGTACATGAAAAAATGCTCANCGAGGAAGAGTGGTGAAGGGAAGCTGCTCACATGATGATCAGGAAGCAGAGGTGGGGAGGGGGGAGGGTGGAGGATGGGAAAGGCAGCGGAGCACAACAGACACTAGGATGGCAATTTGTAAATCAATGGATGTGTAACTGATGTGATTCTGCAATCTGTGTATGGGGTGAAGGTGGGAGTTCATAACCCACTTGAATCAAAGTGTGGAATATGATATGTCAAGAAATTTGTAATGTTTTGAACAACCCACAATAAAAAATTTAAAAAAAAAATAAAAAATAAAATAAAACAAATATTAAAATTATAGGCATTGCTTGGTAAAAACTTCTCTCTGAGTGTACCTTTTTCTGTAGCTATATCTTTTGGTACGTTGCATTTCTATTTTCATTTGTTTCAAGAAGTCTTTTAATTTCCTTCTTTATTTCTTCCTTGATCCATTAGTTGTTCAAAAGCAAGTTGTTTAATTTCCATGTATTTGCACTGCTTCCCAACATTTTTGTTAATGATTTCTAGTTTTACTATGTTGTTATTAGAAGAGGTACTCAATAAGATTTAAATTTAAAAAAAAAAAAAATTGAGTCTTGTTTTGTGTCCTGGCATCTGATCAAGAGTGTGTATTTTGCAATAGAATGTTCTGTAAGTGTCTGTTAGGTCCATTTGGTCTAGTGTGAAATTTAGCTCTGCCATTTCTTTGTTGGTTTTCTGCCTGGATGATCTGTCCACTGCTCAAAATGGGGTTGTAAATGTTACAGGGAAGAAACCTACCATAAAACTGAGGCAGAAAAGAGGGCCCCTTAAAAACCCTAATTCTTACAATCATGCAGAAAATTTTCAGACATGTCCCTTAGAGTAAGAAATGAGTTTATCAAAATGTATAGGAAAGGGAAAGAGGGACACTCTCAAGGAAGATAGTGGGTCCTCTCAGAGAGGAGAAGATGGCATAAGCCTCCTGCCTTCCAGTTTTTGGGGGAGAATCCCAAGGAAGTTTCCAAAGAGCTCTACCCAGATCCACCTCTTAACTTTAGACAGATAGTAGGATGACATTAGACTTTCAAGTTCCCATTGTTTTGACAACTGTAGGTCACTTTGGCTCATGCTGACTAATTGAAACCTTTTCTTACAAATTTTATCACCAAGAAAAATTATCATTATCTCCCTAAGTTCTGGGATTTGGTCTGTGTGAGGGTCACAAAAGTCCTCAACCTTTATGGTCGCTTGTGTTCTTCTCATTGGCATTTAAGAACTGCATGTCTCCTGCTGTTAACAGGTGGTTTGCTGAGGAATGTAACATATCCTGTCAACTTAACTCAGGCCAGGTCTCAGGCAAATTGTTTTTTAAAAAGAAAAGCATAACAGAGTCAGGAAAGTGGGTCTGGTTTGTAGAATTATTCGATTATCCTCATGTTTCCACTACTTTCTCTATTCTACATTGGTAAATCTTCTTCTGTTTTGTTGATTTGTTTGTTTGCTTTTGTATTGGAGTCTCTCTCCCTATTTGGGTCTATTAATATTTGCTTTATATGTCTGCGCACCTTTCATGTTGTGTGCCTACATATTTATAATTGTTATTTCTTCTCACTGAATTGGTCCTTTTAGCATTACATGATGAACTTACTTGTCTACATTTACTGCTTTTGATGTAGGTCTATTTTATGTGATGTAAGAATGGCTACTCCTGCTTTCTTTTGGCTTTTATTTGCATGGAATATCTATTCCATCCCTTAATTATCTGTGTCCTTAAAAGTGAAGTGAATTTCTTCACTTATTCACTTACAGCAACTTATAGTGGATCTTTTTTTAAAATTTATTTATTCTGTCACACTATGTCTTTTGATTGAAGAACTTAATCCCTTTACATGGAAGGTAATTATCAATAGAAAAGTTCTCCCAACAGCCATTTTATAACTTGCTTTCTAGTTTTATTGTAGTTCCTTTCCTTCTCTTGTTCTTCTTCTTGCAGTCTTCCTTTGCACATAAGTGATTTACTGCCATGGTGTGTTTTTTTTTCCCTTGCTTATTATTTTTGATTCATCTATTCTAAATTTTTTCTTTGTGGTTATCTTGGGCCATAAAACATCTTTTGAGTATAACAATCTATGTTGAAAAAATAGCAATATAACATTATCATGAAGAAAAGAAAACAAACAAATAAGAAAGAAAATATACTAATAAAACTCAACACATAAACTCCATTTCTCCCACAGTTGAATTTCTGATATCCTATTTTATATCTTTCTTTATTGCCTATTAACAGTAATATAGTTATTATAGTTCTTAATTTTTTATTTTTAGTCTTTATACTAAAAATATGAATACTTTAAACAATAACATTAGAGCATTCTGAATTTGTCTGTATACTTAATTGTGAGTCTTACACCTTCTGTGTTTTTTAAGTACTCATTGGTGTTTCTCATGAGTTTCAGAACTCCCTTTAGCATTTCTTGTAGGAAATGTCTGCGAACATGTAGTCTCTCAGCTTTCATTTAGGAATGTCTTAATCGCTCCTTAATTTCTAAAGAATATTTCAATTCTGGGTAAAATATTCTTGGCTGACTTTTTTTTTTCCTTCAGTTCTATGAAACTCATGCCATTCTCTCTTGGCCTACAATGTTTCTGCCGAAATATCTTCTGTCAGGAGACTGGGACATCCTAATGTGTTATTTGTTTCTCTTGCTGCCTTGAAAATCTTCTCTTTGTCTTTTACCTTTCCATCTTGATTGTATTTCTGGAGGTAGACTTAGTTGAATTAAATATGACTGCGACCTTTGACCTTCCTGTACCTGGACATTTGTATCCATCTGTAGATTTGAGGAAGATGTCTATTTTTAAATCTTTGTATAAATTTCTCTGCTTTTGGCATTCTTAAGACTTTCTTGAACACAAATACCTTGAATATTTGCTCTCTTACTATTGTCTCAAAGTTCCCATAAGTTTTCATTATTCCTCTTCACTTTTTTTCCTTTTTACTTCTCCAACTGTGTATTTTCAAAAGACCTATTTTTGAGCTCACTAATTCTTTCTTCTGTTTGATTGATTCTGCCACTGATGATTTCTATCACATTTTAGATTTTGGATAGTATATTTCATCTCAATTATTTTTGTTTGATGTTTTTTTTTTTTAATTGCTTCCAGCCCTCTGTGAAATTTCTGTTTTATAGTATTGAATAACTTATTTTCTTGAAGTTCATTGAGTTTCCTTAAAAATAGCTGTTTTAAATTCTCCATCCAAAACTTTATCCACACTGGTAACTACATGGTTGGTTCCTGTTGTCTTGACCACTAAGTGAGGTCATAGTTTCTTAAAAGCCCTTAATGCTTGTTGGAATGCAACATTATCTGTGCATTGAATGATTAGGGATTTATCCCAATTTTTGCAATCTGACTTTGTTTAATATCTGTCTTTCCAGAAATTGTAAGTGGGTTGTTTATTTTTTGTTAGTCTTTAGACCTTTCTGCTATGTCCACAGTGGAAAACTCTCAAGTCCAGGTTTTCCATGAATCGATTTTTGAAGTGTTATCAACATTTCAGCACTTCCTGTCCAGGTACAGGAAAGTCAAAGGTCACCAGTCATATTTAATTCAATTAAGTCTACCTCCAGAAATACAATCAAGATCAAAAGATTAAAGACAAAGAGAAGATTATCAAGCCCAGGTTCTTTCACATCTGCTGTACAAGTAGATATAATCCAGTATGAACTGGGATAGTACCTTACTAAGGAAGTCTGTCTCCGCAAGCCTCATCCTGGAGCCAGGGAAGACTTAGTTTAATAGGTCCAGATACTTTACCCCTGGTCATTGGCCTGAGGTCAGATACTATGGAATCTGCCTAGCTCTGGCACAATCACCATACAGAGTCCACCCTCAGGCTCCTATCCACATCCATAGCCGTCAACACTACAGTGATGTGTCACACTCTAAGCCCGCAACCCACCAAACCAGCATATCACGTGTAGGTTCAAAGCCCACATTGACTGCCAGCTTCTAAGATGGACTCATATCTCAAGATTGCAGCTATCAGTCACAGATGATGCTGTCCAGAATAGAAGTTTGCTAGACTAAGACCATCTATCGCTTTTCTGGCATTAGGCTGTTCCAAAGGCTCTTCCAGGATGCACTGGCCTAAGGATGAGGTTTATTAGTATCCTCCCAATGTTATATATCACCAAACCAGCACTGAGTTACAAGGCAAAGGCCTGCACTTAACTACCATGTCTGTATTAGTCAGCTTTTCATGATGTGATCAAAATACCTAACAAGAACGAGAAAATATTAAAATATTAAATATTTTCTTAAAGAAGAAAATATTTATTTTGGTTCATAGTTTCAACAGTTTCAGTCTTCATGACTGACTCCATTACTCTGGGCCTGAAGTGAGGTAGAACATCATGGTGGAAAGGTACAGCAGAGGAGAGCTTCTCATATCATGGCATCTTGGAAGTAGAGAAAGAGAGAGAGAGATAGTGAAAGGATCCAGGGACAAGATATATCCCTAATGGTATGCCACTGGTGACTTACTTCCTCCATGCCCTACCTGCCTACAGTTACCACCCAGTAGTCCATTCAAATTATTAATTCATCAAACATGTTAATGCACTGTTTAAGTTAGAGTCCTTATGATCCATTATCTTCTTAAAAGTACTATCTCTGGACATGCTGCATTCAGGACCATGTCTTCAACAAGTGAGCTTTTGGGGGCTGTTCCAAATCTAAACTATAATAAGGTCCTATCTGCTGCAAATAATGTCTTGTTCCATGCTGAGTTTGGAGTGGAGTCAGTTCCTTGGATTTCAAAGCCAATGCTGAGCTATGTCATACCTGAGTCTCATAGCACCATGGACCTGTGCAGTCTGAGGAGGATGGCCCAGGCCTACTCCAAGGCTGGCAGTGATACAGACCACAACTCTAGTCTGCCACCAGTGTGCAGATCTCCAATTGATATTGGGAAAGGATAGAGGCTCTAACGGCTCTGGCCTGGGTATATTTCTTTGGTTTCTGCCTATTACTCAGTCTCACCATAAAACCTCTAATCACAAGATAAAGTCCTGTGCTAGCTCCTTAGCAGGTGAAGTCTTGCTCCCTTTTCTGCAGGCTGAGATTGAGTGAGGGGTGATGGAGTCAGTCAGCAGTCTAGTTAGCACAGTTCTAGAGGCTCAGCCCAAGGGTATTGACCTTGAGGAAGGGGTCATGGGATGATGTCTGGTAACCTTTCACTTTTGCAGATCTGGTATCAGCTCTCAGGTCTAAGGCCTGGGCTTCATCCTGTCTCCCTACCCAAGGCAGGAGGCATCTCTCCATGAATATTGGAGTTGGGGAATAGGTGACCCTGTCAGCCCTTTCTTTTCAAGGCATCTTTTCCTCTACTTATAATAAAATATGCTGGATTCCTTAGCTCTTATTAGGGTAGTTGGTTCATAGATAGCTGTTCTCCTACATTTGTGTGTCTGTGGGGAGATGATTGCTGGTGGATCGTACTCAACAGCCATCCTGTTCTGCCTCTCTGGAAAAAAATACACTTTTTAATAAATGGTACAAGTGAAACTAGAATAGCTCTTTCAAAAAATGTAAACTCAGATTCTCTGCACATGTAAAAATAAACTCCAAATGTGCAAAACAAGAGACCATACAAGCATAAAAGAAAACATGAGTAAATTTCTTTAGAACTTAAGCATAAGCAAATCTGGCTACAATTCCAATGTAATGTATCTGACTATTTAAATTTATTTTTAAATGCCATATGGCAAGAAGGAAAATTTCTTCTAAAAATTCATCCACAGGACTATTGTAGAGTCCTGTGTTTACTAAACCAAGCAGTGAAGCTTATTATTCAATAGTGATATGTGCAGAAGGAGCTCAGCTCTTCTTCAAGACTATCATCAAACGTGTATTGGTGACTCACTGATAAAATATTTTCCTTGTTCCAGGAAAAGTATGTTGTTGTATTTGGAGAATCTTTTCTGTATCTCTAATTCAAGTACTTTCCATCCTCCTAAGCATATCTTTCTGGTTCTTCCTCCTCCTCTCTCTTCATACTTTTATCTTTAATGCATTTCTAATAAAAATTTGAGACTCCCTACCAAAGACAGTCGATGTGAACTTGAAGCTTCGGATGATGAAACCCCTTTTATATTTCTAACTCCTTTCTAACAACAGAAATAAATTAAATTCAATCATGTTTGCATGAGTGATTCTTTTTTCATTCAAGGGGATCTTGTATCCAAAGATTTTGCAGAATTAGGTAAATTCCTTGTCAGAGTTTTCCTAACTCATTTATTTTTATTTGAGAGCATATGGTTAAGATTCTTTCCTTGACAGAGTACCATGAAATTAATTTTGATGTATCACTGTACATGAGGCCATTGTACTACCTCCATGATTACATATTCACAAACATCACCCACAGCTTTCAAAAGCACTCTGTTCCCTTCCCACAGCAGAGGTCTATTAAGTGGCAACAGTCTTATTCCTAGTGATAGACGATTGTAGAAAATACACAAAACCCAAGTAGTTGTCAAATGAAACAACAGCAGTCAGTATTCCATCTCTACCTGTGGAAACATGTAAGGTCCCTGATGAGATTTTACACACACACACACACACAAAAAAAAAAAAAACTGTTGGATAAGTTAAAGTATGACAGTTTAATAAAAACATTCATGTTAAAACAGATCAATTCAAACAACAAGCTCTGAATCCATCTAGACATAAAATTGATATATCAAGATGGCATTTGTATCCTTCAAGAATGTGTCTTTAGCCTGTGTACACTTAAATAATGTTATTGTGCCAATTAGATTTTAAAATGGTTCTCAAATTCCAAGGGAATAGGAAAGAATGTTTTCCCTTATTATAATTTTGAAAATATACATGTCTTGACACTTAACGCCATTTATATCCATAATGATTTCAGGACCACCCCCACCCCACACTCAACATCAACCACTTTTACTCATAGTTCACAAGGTCTCAAAATGTTACTGTTGTTATTTAACAGCAATGAAAATGGATCAGTACTCTAATAAAACATCTATTAACCTGTCAAAGGCTGAACACCATAAAAAAGCCAATCAACATATTTAAAATCTAATTTCCAATTTCAAGTCATGGCCAGAGATAGTCATTTAATACATCAAGATTGCTTTTCTAAATTTTGAAATGTTTTAAAAGACAAGGAAATTTTTATGAAAGTCGACAAAACCACTTGAAAGAATAGTTTAGAGGGATGTTGAGCATGCCTTCCAAGGGTAATGGGAGGGATTGGATCAGTCAGGTGTCTGAGGACTGGTGTGTACCTGACCCTGGTAGTTCAGAATGGCATTCCAAGAGATACAAAACAGCAAGGTTTTAAGTGAGTTGGTTTCTAGATCTTCAACTTTCATAATAATCTTTCCTTAAATTGATCTTCCTGAGAAAGTAATCCAATACAGGAATCTTCTTGTGGGATTACCTTCACTCCACTAGCAAAATGAAAGCTGAACTCTCAACCACCCAGAGCCTCCATAGAGTGACTTGCTATAGGTAAAATGGCACCAACCCACAATTAGATAACTATTACCCACAGGACTGACTAACAAACCCATTACCAGGTCAGGTGCTTGCAAATACAGATGCTCCCCAACTTACAATGGGGTTGCTTTCTGATAAACTGAAATATACTAAGTAAAAAAGGCATCGAAAGTCCAAATTTAATTCTTGCTAGGCAGCATAGTACACTGAAGTGTTGGTTGTTCCTCCACATGGTCACCTGGCTGACCTGGGGCTGTGCTGGCTGCCACAGCCCAGCATCACAGTTGCCAGCTTGAGAAAGGATCCAAATCCAAATTCACAGTGAAATTTCTAGGAGCACACATTGCT
This sequence comes from Marmota marmota marmota, assembly GCF_001458135.2. Taxonomy (NCBI): domain Eukaryota; kingdom Metazoa; phylum Chordata; class Mammalia; order Rodentia; family Sciuridae; genus Marmota; species Marmota marmota. Next base: position 50,197,032 of record NW_025999968.1, on the reverse strand, counting down.
TTGGCACCACTATAAAGTTGAAAAATCCTAAACTGGAACCATCATGAATCAGGGACCATTTTACTACCATCATAAATCAGGGACCATTTTACTACCAAAATTTAATGGAGAACCTCATTGAGTTGACTAACAGAGAGTTTAAGATACCCTTTGATGATGTATGTAATTGAACACAGTGGGTTCACCCCCTGGTGGGTGCAAAGCCACTATGCACCACCAAGGGACAGAAAAATAAAGAACGTTTTATTACCTGCAGCAAGTAAAGATAGCACTGAAGATGACTGTCAACAGTAGTGTCTCTGAACAAAGGAAGCAAGGGAATTTTATTGGGGAGACATGCATGTTTATAATAGAGAGACTTGTCATTGCATGCAGTCAGGGACATTCCTGCACTGGCATGATTTGAAATCATGATTCTTCATACACTACCCTGTCTTAAAATGTCAGACAGGAAAAACTACAGGTGGAGAATTTAGCATTATAATGAGATTATAATGAGCAAAGTTTCCTCTGGGTTACCTGGGCAAGGTGCTGGGTAGCTTTGACTGTTTTAAACTGGTTGCTTATGCTTTTTTTCTGAAGTACCTCATGTGGAACAAAGAAACAAGTTGAGGATGTTAAAGTCATCCTGAGAGACAGCGGTTTCTTCTTCTGCAAGCACAAGTTCCTGCCCAACAGCTGGCAATGCAAGTTGACTATTTTATTTTGCCTTATAATACTGAAGGTGTTCGAAGATTAAATGATATTGCTATCATAAAATTCTTTCCATTTCTAAATTCTTGTTCATGTGAACAAGATTCCTGAGATCACTTGTATGATGATTATAAAGGTTAATTAGGAAACTGAGAGCACTAGGAACAGTGGCAGACACAAAATAAGTTCTATATGAGTGATTGCAACTATTATTATTGTTATATTGTAATTTGTTTATGTGGTATTCAGGAACTATGTACTAATAAAAATGTAACAGCTGTGTAATTCAAGGGAAATTTTGAACACAAACCATTTTGGTTGCAAGAAAACTAAAATTAATACAGAACATTTCATATATACTTGTGTGTTTGTTGCAGAAAATATGTCAGGATTTTCTATAAAAAATTCAAATCATGAAAATATATTACCTTAAAGTAAATTTTTTGGAGGAACTTCATAAAGTACAGATTATAATGTAAAATCTGTGAAAAGCAAACCATGCATTTTTAAATGGTCATGTCAGGAATCAAACCACCTCGGTGCTTAAATTTTTATTGAATAGTTTTAATGAATTAAAATAATTACTTTAACTGCTGATATTTTGTAGATGCTAGAAATTATATCCTTAGCCAGCATTTTAAACTCATTTTCAAAAAACATTTTTTAAAATTACCTTTTTGTGGAGAGAGAGAACAAAAATGTTTGAAGACATCTAGTTCACACTATCTAAAATGAATGCACGATCTTCCTCCATTCCTTCTAATCTCTACACCACTGCCAGAATAACTAGTTAGAAACTCTTGCCTTTCCTAACCTCTTCTTAAACTTCTTGAATCCCATAGTACCTTCAGGGAAAATTCAAATTCTTAGACACAATATATAATTCCTTCAAATATTACCCCATATATCCACCTTTGTATTTTCCACAGCTCCACACTCCATCAAGACAGAATCACTGGAAACAAGATCAACCCTCAATATACCCTTTTCTCACTGTCCTTGCAATGACTTCCTTCTCCTTTTTTTAGGATACTCATGTCTCTGTTTAAACAACACCTTGCCAAAGAGATCTAGCAGGACCTTCATATGTAAAATTGCACCCTTGGTTCTAACACATGTCACTCTTATCTGGCTTTATTTGTAATCACAGTGATTTTCACTGCCTGACATAAATATTAACAATGTTTTTCAAACATACATTTTATTTCCAATGAGCTATCATTTTCATGAAGACAGAAATTCAATCTAACTTTTTCTATCTTGTACCCTCATTGCTTCAAAATAGTCCTGACCCATTGTAGATAGACAATGAAGAATTCAAACGATGTGTGCATGAACAAAAAAGTGTCATTTAATTTTGTATACTGCACACAATTTTCAATACATGTGTGTTAACGTGAAGATATTACAAAATGCTTGTTGTTAGAAATAATAGCTATATCTTACCTTCTTCACTGAAGATATTTTTTTAAAATAATATGTGATTTTTGTTTCTAAAAGAAGCAAAAACCAAGAACAATACTAGATTTTAGGTTTCCTCTCAATTACATGATAAATGTGTGTATAAAAATCACTTGCATACTCTTATGAATTCATATCTTCTAAAATACAATTTTTCACTTAGTGATGTTGTCATAGCTCAAATTTTAAAATAGTCCATTGCAAATTATTTTTAAATTTATCATTTCTTGTTTCCATACAACTTGTGTTCTTTCAACTCATAAGCACAAAGTATCACTATCTGCTTTCCCTCAACTCACATTTCATTTCTGTGGCTCATTTAGCAATGCAAGTTTGCTGCAAATGCAGTTAACTATATCCAGCTGGTTACAAGAAAATTTGAAGCTCATCCTTTCAGTATGAAGGCGGTAACACCTCAGAAAAGTATCTGCATATTCTGAATGTGATTCTGTAGACAGGTACTTTTGACCCAATGACAGAAGTGAAATCAGGAAAAAGAATCCCTGTACTGAGGCCAGGCTTTAATTGGAGAGTTCAGGGGAGACAGCACTGATAGATATCAGGGCCAGGTCTCTAATGGAAGGAAAGAACCAGTTTTTATTCATGTATAGGAAGATGTGGGGGGGCAGAGTTTAGGAATTTTAATTAGCTGTGGGTACATCAAAACTGTTTTCTTTTCCTGAGTGAGCACTTCAAGAGAGGTAACACCTCTCTCCTATTGATGCCTAATCCTATATAATCATCAGGACTGGTTGCAGCTATTAGTTGAATATATAGGTGGGGGAAGAGGTGGAAGAAAACATGAATCATGAGCACAGCAGGTTTAGGACCCCAGGAGTGCGTCTTTAGCATTTTGCATCAATCCCCCAGCATTTTCTTCTTTATTTTATCCTTGGGAACATTAAAGTGAAGCCGTCTGGGCTTTATTGACCAACATGTGATAAATATATTTACATACCAGTTGTAGATGGACACAGTATCTTTATTTTATTTGTTTACGTGGTGCTGAGGATCAAACCCAGTGCCTCATGCATGCTAGACAAGCACTCTACCATTAAGCCACAATCCCAGCCCCCCACATGTGATTTTTTTTTTTTGGTGTTTGTTTGTTTTCTATTCAATTAGATCAATTTATTCCAAATATCCAGATAGCATCTTTCTTATAATGAACTAAGGATTTAAAAAACATTGATATACCTTAAATTTAAACAAATTTTACATTTAGCATATTAATTTTTTCATATAATTTTATTTTTTTCTTTTCACATTTTTGATTGATGTGTTATTGTACAGAATGATGAGATTTGTTACTACATATTTATACATGCACACAATATAACAATATGATTTGGACAATATAACTCCCCAGCATTTCCCCCATGTCCCCTTCTCCCACTCTCTGGTTCCTTTCCTCAACTGATCTCCCTTTGATTTTCATGAGATCTCCCCAGCCACCTTTTTTTTTTTCCTTTTTCCTCTTTAGCTTCTACATATAAGACAAGCAACCCTTGACCTTCTGGGTTTGGTTTATTTCACTTCAGTTCCATCCAGTTTCCTGCAGATGTCAAAATTTCATTTTTCTTAATGCCTGAACAAAATTCCCTTGTATGTGTATACCACATTTTCTTTCTCCACTTATCCGTTGATGGACACCTAGGTTGATTCCATAATTTGGCCGTCGTGACTTGTTGCACCTGGTTTTTGAGATGGATAAGATTGTTTGAGAAAGTGAGGGTGTAATAAGAACACCTGTACACTTTTTAACCAGTAACGGGCTATGAGTTATAGGTTCATGAGCAAGAAATAGCACATACCATACTTTTAGTTGATGACAGGCTGAGTTAAGTTCCCAGAGCCACATTTGCCCTATTTTTTATCACGGGTGGTAGGTGGTAACATTCTCTCCCTTCTCACAGTTTTCACTTCCTTAATCTTAAGCATCCTGTTTTTCATGGGGATCTCTACCTCTCAAATGTGTAGTTTGCAAATTTATCAAAGGTGGAAAAGTGGCTTGAATTGGCACAAGAGAAACACTTCTATATCCGTACATCAGTGATACTGAGCACACTTACACACATGCCACAAACACACAAACACACAATCACACATACACACAAATACTTGGGGTGGGAGAAATTAGAAACACAAATAAATCATTTTTCACAGAATTAGCAGTGTGAGGAACCCCTCTGAAATCAGTTCAGCCAAGCCTAGGGCAACCAACATCTGCTCAGTTCTGACCCATCTTCTGATCTGCCTTTGTAGCCTGACTTCCCCAGGCTGTCTCTAGGATCACCCTCAGCCTTTCTATATAATCCCCTCAAGCAGCTTGGGACGACTGGCCTCCCATAATCAAATAAACTGAGTTTTTCAAGGAGCCTAAGAGTTTGCAACAAAATCAATATAGTATAAATAAAGTTGTCCTAGTAGGAGATAAACCCAGTAGGAGATAGATAAATATGTTCACCCTCAAAGTCATGTTATGGAACTTAAAATACTTCCCAGACTTGTGTTTCACATCATGATTGCATCCAACAGGAATATTTGTTCAAAATATTTACTTTGTTCACTGTTTGAACACTAAAGTAATTTTATATCAGGTTTCCAGAGTTGGGGGCAAAAACCTTCATGTGATGACACCTGTCCTCAGCATTGCCACGAAACATAAGAGCCCATTTGTATGAAAGACTTAGTGCACCTCAGAAAGACTAGCAAAGTCTTCTTTAATGTATGATCATACAATTTTAAGTGACTATATGAGAGAAAAAATCAAAACCACCAAAGCGATCGTTATTTTCAACAGTGGGATATGGCTGTGGGACAAGAAGGCTCTAACTGATATGCTAAGAACTGTTTTCTCTTTCCCTTCTCCTTCTTGAATAAGCCCCTTTTATTTTGCCATTCTTGGCTTACCTCCCCACTTTCTGAGTCTCCTCTGCCGTTTCACTCCACCTGAGTATTTCCTTTCCAAAATTTTGGCCAAGTGTTCAGCTTTGTTAGCAGAAATGCAAAGTGAGCACTTTGAAGCATCGCCCAATAAAATCCAATTTTAAACAGTTAGAGCTGCAACGTTCCTCATCCTCTGGGAAATGAGCCTTCAGTTTCTTTGTGCTTCAGGCAGAAATATTGGAGCCAGAATTACTGACCAAGACGGGGACTTGCCAAGACTGTCACATAAGCCACCTGGGCTGGGTCTTACAGATCACATGTAAGACTTCTTGGAAAGATCCAAATGATCTTTGAAACTGTTAAACACAGATGACTTTTATATAATTTTGGATAAAACATTATTCATATGCAAATACATCTGAATGTAGGAATACACATTTTTTAAAGATCTCATTTTTTTTTCTTTTTTTTTTCTTTTTTTTTTTATTGTTGGCTGTTCAAAACATTACATAGTTCTTGATATATCATCTTTCACACTTTGCTTCAAGTGGGTTATGAACTCCCATTTTTAGCCCATATACAGATTGCAGAATCACATCAATTACACATCCATTGATTTACATATTGCCATACTAGTGTCTGTTGTGTTCTGCTGCCTTTCCTATCCTCTACTATCCCCCCTCCCCTCCCCTCCCCACCCCTCTTCTCTCTCTACCCCCTCTACTGACCTTCATTTCTCCCCCTTGTATTATTTTTCCCTTTCCCCTCATTTCCTCTTGTATGTTCTTTTGTATAACCCTGAGGGTCTCCTTCCATTTCCATGCAATTTCCCTT
>NW_025999968.1:50171620-50188390 GCF_001458135.2 Marmota marmota marmota | reverse complement strand
GGCTAAGATCTTGGGTGTCGCCGCTGGTGTTAAGGGGAGGTGGGGATCTGGAATCCCCTCTGCTTCCCTACAGACACGCCCCCGGTGGTTTCCTGGCTGCTTGTATCTGGAGGGGGTGGGAGTCACACACCTGCTAATGTGGATTCCGCTGGGAAGGAATTCTGTCGGCGGAACTCTGGTGATGTCACCACTCTGCTATGGCGGGCCCCAGGCTCCTTGCCAGAGTGTCCGAAGGGAGGGGTGGGACTGGTCTGTTTCTGGTTGGTTTCAGCTCCCGTTTTGCTATTTCATGAAGGCTTGGCGAGAGACCTCTTCCTAGAGTCCCTGCACCACTCCTGCTGCGCTGCGCCTCGGAGGCTATCCGCCCTGACGCAGGGGCCGCGTGCAGGCAGCCGACAGTCGCCGAGTCGCGCGGGCAGCGGCTGGCGGGTCTGGACCTCTGCGCTGCGTGGCGGAGATTCACTCGTCTAGCGCAGACTGTCACCTCCAAAAATCCTACCGATTCCCGGCCGATCTCTCTTTAGTGGAATTTTGCTAGGAGTTTCTCAGCAGGTCGAATCTAAGCGTATCCATGCGTCTCTCTGACCCCGTAGTTGAGGAGGTACTGAAAGTGCTGCCTCCCCTCTCGCCGCCATGTTCCCAAAAAGAGAAAAAATTCTTAACTAGAAGTCACTTCATCTGTTGACATGCATGACCTCAGACCAATGACATGTCATGCAAAAATCTCTCAGAGTGGGAAATGGCAACTTGAAGGACAGGAAGAAAAAACAGTGAGCAAGAAAGAACTAGTGAGAAATCAAAAGCCCTGGCAAGGTGAGCAGGAGAGAGATAGCAAACAATTGGATAGGAAGGAGCAGAGCAGGGCAATTATGGGAAGCAGATTTTGAGAGTCAGGTTATTCAAATATTTTTCTAGAAGAAAGGCATCTAAAACATTGGAACAAGGTTTCAGAATGTGAAATGGCAGCCAGAAAGCAGGGAGCAGAGGCCTCAGAAGGCCTCCTGCCCTGAAATCTAGGGAGGCTGACCTGCTGTGCACTCAGGGTTTGCAGGCAGAGGAGCTGGCTTGGCAAGCTGGGCAGAATGAGGCCAAGGCACAACTCCAAAAAACGATTTTTCAGGCCTCTGGAAGATCTCATTTTTCTTAAGTGAATGATAATGACTATTTTGAGACCTCAGCAAGCATCCTTAAAACTTTAAGAACACTTTACCCTCCGTAAAAGTACAATTTAATAAATATTTCAACCAATTTATTATACATATTCTAAGGCTAATAATACCAGTTTTGAGATAGTATCTGTTTTTTTTTAACTTTTTCTGAGAAGATAAATACCATAATGCCCAATTCACAGATAAAGATACCAAAGTATGAAGAAAATATTTATAGTCAGTAAAAGAACTTCAGGTAAACTTTGACATTGTGCTCTTGTTGTTACTATGTAAGTAAATTGGAATGAAATTGCTCTTTTCTTCCTCTTATTTTATCTTTCCATTTTATGTCCTGGACATAGGTAAAGGAAGGTCATATTAAAAAATTGAGAGCCTGTTGGCAATAATCTTACCTTGTGATATAATTTGTATCATAAACTATGGATATTGGTTTAGGCAGTTTACAAATATTATGAGTGCAATTGCCACAATGCATTTTGATTACTTTCTATGTTCTTAGACTTAATTTCACTTCCGGGTCATGGTAAGGACAAAACCGATTTGATTTCTTTTCATTACATTAATAAAATATTGTAAGTAATTATGATCTTCTTTAACTCCTTTCTTTTTTTTCCATTTCTTCAGTACTGGCAAAGTATCAAACTCCTTGATGTTTCCAATTTTTTTGTGATGTTTCCAATTTTTAATTATCCACAGATTCACTCTCAATAAATATGTAATATTTTAGTTGCTTGGTCATATCCATGTATCCTTTGCTCCAATGGAGAAGAAGGAGATATATTTCCCATGCCATTAGAAGATTTTGAGTGCAATGAGGAAAGAACCCATTTCCAATAATAAAATATTTTTTAAATGTATTGAGGACAGATAATTATAATTTGTCAATGAGATGAAATCAGGCTTCACCAGAGCATAAGTTATTTTGTGAGAATTAAAAACCGGTCTCTCTCTGAGTGGACCTACCTCACTTAGTGGAACTTGGTAATTTCTTGTGCCATGAGCCCAGGGAAAAACCTAATGTTAAGAAAAACAGTAATGGACTTTCCCACAAATGAACAAATTACAAAGTGAATTACAACTACCATACATGTATGCATTCTATGAATATTTATCAGGGTTTACCATGTTTCAGATAGTTTTTAAGGTTTGGGGGATACAACAGTATGTAAAGTGAAGCCCTTTCTTTCATGAAATGCATGTTCTTGCTGGGGAGATAAAAAAATAAACACAAGAGTATAATATGGAAGGTTCAGATGATGGAATGAAGAGCAATGAGGTAAAAGGGAGAGAAGACAATGGTCTCCGATGTCTAGGACGCTGGAGTATGCTATTACCCAGTCAGGGAAGTCTCTTAGAAACTAACATGGTATTGGAGACCAGGCAATTTAGGAAGTATGCCTATTTTCGTCAGCTTTTTCATCATAGTAACCAAAACATTTGACAAGAATCGTAGAAGAGGAAAGGTTTATTTTGGCTTAAAATTTCAGTGGTCTCAGTCCATAGATGGTGAACTCCATAGCTTGCCTCCCAAGATCAGGCAGAACATGATGTCAGAAGGGAACGGCAGAGAAAAGCAGCTCAGGACATGGCAACAAAAACCAGAGATCTCTGTTCACCAGGGACAAAATATAAACTCCAAAGGCATGCCTCCAGTGACCACCCTCCCTCCTTCAGTCACACTCTACCTGCCTATAGATGCCATCCAGTTAATCCACAAAAATGGATTAATCCACTAACCAGGCTATAACTCTCATAATCTAATCTTTGCACCTCTGAAAGTTCTTGCATTGCCTCATAAATGAGCTTTTGGGGGTTGCCATATCTCCAAACTAGAATAGTGCCTGTTGGAGGTCCCTGCATTCCACACCAAGTATGCTGTGTGCAAGGGCAATAAGGCAGGAGCTCTGCCATGTAGAAAGAACTGCGGGAAAACCAATGAGACAGGAGTTGGTAGGAAACAGAATGTCGGGAACATGGGGTTACATCAGAAACAATGGTGATAAGAAAATTGAGTTTAATTCTAAGTGGCAAAGCCACTGAAAAACTTTGAAAGCCAGAGAGCTGTGATCTAACATGGCCACTAAAAGGATCGCTCTGACTGTGTGGTGAGCAATGAACTGATAAGGCAAAGGGATGCTGGAAGGACAGATAGTGATGATCTTGGAAAGGAAAGTCAGAAACCTGGAGGGAGTGACGGTGAGGGAGGTGCTTGGAAGTGGAGTATTTCACCTTCTTTCCATCTAATAAAGACTCTTCAGATTAGGCTGATGGTGTCCTGGAGCTGTTCTTCCCTGGCCCACAAAAACCAGTTGTTAAACCTTCTGGAGTGTTGCAAGCCTATTATAAATAAAATAAAATAAACTTATGTTAAAATATACTATACTAAAAACAAAGGCAATAAAATGCATAGTTAATGGTAAAACTCTAGTTATTTTATTATAATTTACTATCATCGTTCCTTGAGATTTTTTACATGCCTTCCTACGAAATGAATATCATATTATAATGGTTTTCATTTGGTGCAAATACCATATAACAGTATGCCATTTTGTATTTATTAAATCTGTTTTGAGTCATGTTGGTACATTAAAATTGGCCATGGTGGAAGTCTTCTACATCTAAAGTAATCTGCAACTGTAAAAACTGAGGTTGATGTGTTGTTTTGTTGGTTGTTTAAACTTAGGAAATTGAGGGTGAAAACATTGGTAATTCATATTTAATCTAAAAGCGTGCCATGTCCAGTGCTAACACTGAAAGGATTTCAGTTCAGTGAATTTAATTTCATAAGAGTGAGAAATACTTTGAAGAGATCACAAATTTTATTACAATTTTTTGAGGAAAAAAAAATAGTAGATTGGGATGCAACTCCATTGGTAAAACTGAGGTTAAATTTCAATAATAGATTATACACAGATGTAAGAGTTTAGCAAGAATTAATCATCTATAAGGAATTTATAATAAATAGTATATATTTCATTATTACATGTAAATGTTTGCTACACATTCTAGTATCACTAAAATTTATAACTTTTAAAATAGATACATGCATACATTTTGAGAGTTGATTATTAAATATTTACTAGCACATCTCTTCATAATACTCACCTCCATTAGTATGTAGAGTTTGAAAATTTTATGTACTAACTATACATGGTAAGTGAAAATTCAGAAAAATCTCAAAAATCACAGGGGCAAATGTTCACTTAGTAGAAGCAACCACTCAAGAAACAGCACTGAGGAAACATGGTCTTCTGTGAAAAGTAACTTGCCATGGGAAAAGAACACAACTTCATTCATCTGCATAAATCAGAATCAGTACGACGTACTGTTTAAATTGGGATGCTCCTCAACCTAAACCATTAAATATCACACCATCATCTATGGCATATTTTCACACTTGTCTTATCCACCAAGAAAATCAACCACAGATATTGCCTATTAAATTGTCCTTTTGGTCTTTAGTCACACAGACCCAGGACATACTTAAAGGAATTTATTAATTTGTTAACCCATAGCAGACCAGAACACATTTTATGTTGCATTAGTCTTGTTACACTGTGGGCACTCCCACAGTCTTTTCCAAATGTAAAGTCATACCTACCAATCCCCAGATAACTTTCTTCTTATTTAAATGTACTCTTGATTTCATGAAATAAAATCAGTGGTCTATCCTTCTTTTTTTGGGGGGGAGAGGTGGTTACCAGGGATTAAACTGCAGGGCACTCAACCACAGAGCCACATTCCCAGCCCTATTTTGTATTTTATTTAGAGACAGGGGCTCACTGAGTTACTTAGCGCCTCGCTTTTGCTGAGGTTGACTTTGAACTCAGGATCCTCCTGTCTCAGTTTCCCAAACCACTAGGATTACAGGCGTGTGCCACACCCAGCCAATGGTATATCCTTCTAAAGGTGATGTTTCAGATATTTAACATTTACCAAATGAAAGCTTTTCTGCCTTAATATAGATACCACAGCTAATCCACTGTCTAAAGTCAAAGACAAATTGTTAATATTCATGGTTGCAACCCACTTAAGTTGTCCATCTAGAATTTATCACTTGAAGAGAAGCACCAGTTAATGACCTATTATTATTATTATTATTAATAATAATAACTGAAGATTGCAGTTACCAACTCCAGTGTTTGGGGGAAAATGGCATCAGGAGCAATGGAAAGCTAATAATCTATGTCATGTCTATTCAATCCAAAAAACAGTGTTATTTTCAGTCTCTGAGAAGTGCTGTACAGATTTTATACCTTTTCCCCAAAGGTCCATGCCCAACCCCCAAAACCTGTATTCTTCATATTTGAGAACTTTAAGAGCTAAAACTAGGACAATTTCAGGTCAACTGGGGCAGTTGGTTATTCCACCACAGGTAGAAAACCAAATGCACTTTTGAGGTACAGATCACACAGGAGAAAGGTGGAGATTAGAGAGACAGTGACTAGCAGTATGGAGATTCCTTGGAAATCTGGAAATGAAACTCCCATTTGGCCTAGCTATCCCTCTCCTTGGTCAATACCCAAAGGATTTAAAATCAGCATATTACAGGGACACAGCCACACCAGTGTTTGTAGCGGCCCAATTCACAATAGCTAAACTGTGGAGCCAACCTAGATGCCCTTCAGTAGATGAATGGATAAAAAAATGTGGCATATATACACAATGGAATTTTACTCAGCAATAAAAGAGATTAAAACCATGGCATTTGCAGGTAAATGGATGGCGTTGGAGAAGATAATGCTAAGTGAGTTAGCCAGTCCCCAAAAAACAAGTGCAGTGCGAGTGTTTTCTCTGAAATAAGGAGGCTGATTCATAGTGAGGTAGGGAGGAGGAGCACAGGAGGAATGGACAAACTCTAGATAGGGCAGAGAGGTGGGAGGGGAAGGGAGGGGGCAGGGGGTTTGCAATGATGGTGGAATGTGATGGACGTCATTATCCAAAGTACAGGTATGAAAACATGAATTGGTGTCAACATACTTTATATACGACCAGAGATATGAAAAATTGTGCTGTATATGTCTAATAAGAATGGTAATGCATTCCACTGTCATTTTTTAAAAAATCAATTAAAAGAAAAGAAAGTAAATGACAACACCCAAGAATTGTGAACTGGAAAGAATAGTCTAAATGAATAAATAAGAAAATAAACAAATCTAGAAAATCTCAATACTCCTGAAGATAAGAAGCTAATAAAATGAACTAGAAGTTAGAAAGGTAAGAAGACAGCCAGGGAAGCCATGTGCATGAATTCAGGTAAGTTCTTTCTTGCAAATGGCAATTCATAGGTGAAACCATGAGCTGATGAAATGCCTCTTGGGTTGATATAATTAGCTGTTAAAAATCTTATAAACAGTTAATAAGAAATTTTAATTTGAAAACATTCAATTTGCATTGGAAAATATTTTTAGTGTATTGATTCTCAGAAATACATTTGTTTAAAAAAAAAAAAAACCCTTAGTCATTCCTGAGATACTTTTAGGTGACTCTTGAGGTGACATATTTTAATATCTCCACATCTCTGAAAGAATCAAATGTGATAAAGTTTCATTTGGAGTAGTTGTGAAAAAAATACAATAATTATCATAAGTGGTTTATGTGGATGATGGAAAGTGGGAAAATATATTTATACCCCAATCATGTACTTGTAGAATTGAACAGCTCCTTCGTATGCAGACTGGCTAACTAGGGATTCAGGTAATGTTTATGAATTACTGAGTGTACTGCCATAATTCTTACAAATTCTGCTTTCTTGGAAAAAAAGACCATATTTAAAGTAATAAAGCCATTGACAAAATGTAGCTATTATCATATATGTTCATAGTAATCATTTCAATGCTATACATCTTGGCATTTACCTTTGCCTCTTATCTCAGGAGGTGATTAAGGATTGAAAATGGGTTAGTAAAATATCCTAATTATTTTCATTGACATCCACAAGCACTTAGAGACAGCCAAAATTGCTCTCCAAAATTCTTAGGCTCAAGACCACTTTTTAAGCCCATAATGAAAAACACAACCCAAGTCACAGAGAATCGATGTGTTACACACTAGTAATGCTTCCAATAATTGCATCTTTTTACTACAGTAATAGGTAATTAAGCAAAAAAAAAAACAAACAAAAATGTTTCCAGTTTCCATGTAGTTAGAACTAAAGAAGCCCAGGTCTCCTCTTCCATAAATGAGGCTTTGGGCTTGTACTGTCTCATCCATACCTAGTCCCCAGCTCTCAAAGTGCTATGTAATTTACCCATAACTTCATTGATTATTACCTCCCTTTCTACCTTGTTTGCATATAAGCTCACATGGAAGGGATCTTGTGTGTTGTTCACTGATAATCTAAAGAGGTGCCCATAGGTTCTCAGCAATTATTTATTGTACAGACTATACTGGATAAAAAATAAAATAAAAGAGAGTATGATTGGTTATTTGCCTTATATTCTTCCTAACTGAAAAGCCCTTGGATGGCAGTGAGCTATGGGAGGAAAGAACAGGTGAGGGACAATGAGGATCACCTTAATCCCCAATCACAATTAAAGTTATTTCCTTGGGAAAGGCAATTCCAAGTTCAAACTAATCCAAACCCACATAACACGTTGGAAAGCCACTTATTCACCCCATTTGTAAGGTGGAGTCTGATTTTAACTTTGAATCCTTCTGATCAAGTTTTCCTATTGTTTCCTGACCATTCTACTTAAAATTGCAAACTGACTTGTATCAATACTCCCCAGTCTCCTCCCCTACCTCCTTATCACCATCTGCCATGCTTTATGTCAGATGCATACTTCATGCCCTTACACTCATTATTCTTTTTCTGTCCTTGTTCCACTAGGTGATAGCTCCATTAAAGCAGGGAATTTATCTGTTTTGTTCACCCCTACATACCCAGGGCCTAGAAAAGAACCTGGCAATGATGAATGTTCAGTAATTTCTTATTGACGTAAGGAGTGAATAATCTGATTGACACCATGCATTCTCCACTTGTAAGTTTTTGTGATACAACTCTGCATCCACACTGTGCTGTGATGATCTATTATCGACAAGATTAACTCTTCCTCACTCTCACAGTACTTACTCATGGATCTCATCCAGCAGAACACATCCCATATCTCTTTTCCATCTCCAGGCTAACAGTCCATTGCATACTTCTTACTCAATATAGCCCCTACCTTCATTCATGGCAAATTTCCTCACAGCAGTATACTAACGCTTATGATCTTGACCTTCTATCACAATTCCCTGCAGTTTTCCAAACCTGCCTCACAGAATCCATTCTATTCAGGAGTAGCCAATCACAAGAGAAAATATGATCACATGGATGCTATGACATTGCTAGGATTTTGAACTGCAGCTTGAACCTCAATACTGCATGGCAGGGTTTATATAATGATTAATCCAAGTCTTTTTTTCTGGGTATGTCTGTGAGAGTATCAGTTATGGATTAATATTTGAATCAGTGGGCTGAGTTATGAAGATTGACTTCACCAGTGTAGCTGGGTGTCATCCCAAATTTACTCTGTGCTTGAGTTGAGACATCCATCTTCTCCTGCCCTTGGGCACTGGTACCACTGATTCTTGGGCTTTCAGGTTCAGACTAGAACTATAACACCAGCTTTCCTGGGACTCCATCTTACAGAAAGTTGATCATGGAACTTCTCAGCCTACATAAACATATGAGCCAATCCCTCTTAATAAACCTCTTTCTATATATCTATTTATATCTGATTGATAATAGCTATTTATATTGATTAGTTTCTGACTATTACAGTGTGTCACTGATATGTCTCTGTCCTGTTCTTCCTTACACGGACAATTTTAGACATTTCTACTTTCACTTCCAACCTTACTTTGGTCCTCTTCACTCTCCCTCTTGGGCATGTGAGATTAGGAGAAGCCTAATCTCACATGCCTAAGAGGAAATAGAAAACATTGAGATGAATTTCCTTAAGTTTCACTGGCCCCGACAGACAAACTAATGTTCTCCCCACATCCATATTCTTAGGCCTTTTCTGCATTCCCACCACAGTCTGTCTGTCCCCCCAGAGACTGGCTAACTGACTCTCCTCTGTGATTGGGTTTCACAAGACCAGATCAAGGACAGAAGTTCCACACCATACAACACAGAATGAAGACAATATTCAAGTAATTGTCAACATATAGTACTATTATACCTAGTTGTATATTTGGTGAAAATTCTGACATTTCCTAGTGTTTGAAGCAATGTCTTCAAAAGACCAATGCCATAAATAAAATGTGTCCATTTTTTATTTTAATTTATCTCTTTATATGAATACCTACAAATATATTCTTATCTTTTACACCATTTCTGAAAATTGATCCCAAACAATATGATAGACAAATTCAAGTTTCTGTGCACATACTTATGTAGATATGTGTATACATGTGTATGTATGTAAAGCATGACTTCTAATATCAGATCATTGTAAACAATCTAAATTTACCTATGTGAAGGAATAAACAAATTGTGATCAACTCATACAATGGGATTTTATTTAGCTATTGAGTGGTTAGAAGATTTTTAATGATAAGAAAAATGATTATTCATGGTTCCAAAAAGTAAATTATTTAAAATCATATTTAGAATTTAACAATATTTTGAAAATGCATACCCAACAGAGATACTCAAAAAAATTCAGCAGAGTAATCTCTTGGTGATGGTACTATAGGTGGTTTTAATTTTATTCTTTATGTAGAATATTATTTCAATAATCAAAACAAATGGCAAAATTTACATATGAATTTTGAAGCACAGATCGTTTGAGTTTCTATTATAGTCAAGGTGGCGTGTGTGTGTGTGTGTGTGTGTGTGTGTGTGTGTTTTAATTAGGTACAAAGGTCACTGGGTCCCTGGCTTATTCATGTGAAGTAGATTGTATATCATCTCTGAGAAAAAATCAAGGTGTATTGAAGAAACCATAAAAATGGATCAAGAAAGCTGAAAAGCAGTTAAATCTTCTGGCACAGAGTCTAAGCTTATTTTCATAAAACACAATTCTTAAATGTTCACTTTCTTCTGTTCTCAGGAAGAATGATAAATCTCATTCAGTCATAACTGCTCTGGTGTGATGATCAAAACAGGCATTTCCTCTTCCTCCTCCAGGAGGGGGCTTTTTCAGCACACCACGCACAAAAGCCTTTCCTTTTAATTTCCCCATTTTGACATGAGTGAATAATAACCATCCTTTCACCCGGAACCAGATCTCATTCTAATGGGTATTTAAATCCCTTTTGAAAACGTATTAATGCTCCAGTTGTAAGATGCCTTCGCAGAAGCACTATAGCGTAAAGTCTGAAAAATCAGAAATCCACTCTTGTTTTGCATGTGGGAGGCAGACGAGACAATCATTTATTGTGGAGAAAAAAGGTATGCTCTGTTGGGCCATTACGAAAGCTGTAATTTTATTTTGAAGTTCTCAAGTTTTGTTCTCTTGGTTTATGGTTTTTATGCTAAAATTATGGCTTTGTAATAGGTTGTGAAGCATACTTTATGCACTATCGTAATTATAAGCTATTACAGTTCATTCTTTGTATCAGAATGGTTTTATGGACATTTAAATGAAGTTTCCGACAATGAAGCTATGGCTGTAATAGCGCTACATTATGGCTACACCTGGTGGAGTGCAATCTCTCGGTTTTTCTATTATGAACTACAGAGAAGAGGAAGGTGGGATTTAAGACCTCAGCTGCTTGCCTCACACTGAGCGCCAGCAGGACATGTAGATTTATCAATCCATTTGTATTTAAATAACTTATATGCTTTTTGCCTCACGGAGCCACAAAACCATCAAAGAGAAAAATCACCCTGGTGATTTCACCAAGGAAGACCCCTGAAATTTTCAAAACATGGAAGACAACGAGTCATTTGTCCTTTTCTCTGGAAGAACAGGTTGGCATGTTGTTGCTTTCTCTTTGATGTTTGCGTATTAGGATGAGCCATCAGCACATGCCAAGCAACCCTTTTCAGGGTACTTTTGATATTTACTATGTTTTAGTTTCTTATTTCTTACTCAAAGGTTTTTGGAGATGGTGACCTTATTGGCAACCTCCTGCGGTTGAGCTTTCAATGAGAACACATTTTACCAGCCAGAGTGTTAGCTGGCAGACTCTCAGATAAGGTATAATTAATAATTTTAAACATCCCACAAGGTAGTAGAAGCTTTTATAGGTGACACAGTGGCCAAGGCTTCAATAGCTTTGTAAACCACTGAAGTAAAAAGAAAAGTCACATAAAATACAAAAATGGAATTAAGTAGTGAGTATCAAATTTCCACTTTAAATACTTTCAAGAAAAAGGAAGAAACTCCAATCAAGGGGGGGGGGGGAATACATTAAGAGAACACTATGTGTTCCCACAAAGCAAGAATGTGAGAAGCAGCATTTACATAGTGCTCCTGTAGCCCCTTAATTCAGTCCCTATTATGCATAGGAATTAGAGCCCATATGGTCTTCTATCAAATTGTTCCACACCACTGGGAAAGTATTTATTTCATCAATGTGAGCTAAGTATTTTTAAATCAGTACTGTGAAAATACAGCATTCTTAAAAAATATAATGCATTCTTTAAAATGAAGTCAACAGTATCATAAAACATCTCTCCCACATTTGGTTGTAGAATCCATTTGGCTTCCCTCTTTAGGACTCCCAGTTCTCGAATATTTTAACACTTCCATAAAGCTGTAAATGGGGGTTTGCAGGCTGTTTTCATGTAATGCTTTAGAATTCACTAATGAAGACAAGAATGTGGAATTCCAACTGTATTAACCGCCCTCTGTGGATGAAGAAATGAATGTCTGCCAGTTTGATAATTGCTCAACAAGAATAAAATCTGATACCTGACCTATCCTTCCCCTGCAACATAAGAAGCAAAGGTGACATAGGCTTTTTTTTTCCCTAATGGAAATGTTTGCATTTTAATCACCACATCTTAAAAATGAATCAATACCAAAATTTTGAATATTTAAATAATAATTTTGACCGACTTCATGCTAAAAGAATTATTCAGTTAATTGCTTGACCATAACCATGGATTTTGTAGTTAAGGTTATTTTCCTATTAATGTTATCTTCTGCCATTTATATAGCCCAAATGAATTGCTTGGAAATTACTTATGTACATATCTAAAAGAGGACACAGCATTTCAAACCAATTAGGCATAATATTTCTGTGCAGTTATTATTATTGATTATGTTGGTCATGAGGGGAAAGGGAAGGATTAAGACCAATGAATCAAACTGTGTATTTCTAATGTCTACTTGAAATTACATACTGGTGAAATTAGTTTTGTAATGCTAAAAAAATAAAAAATAAATAAATAAAAGAGCTAATTCTTTGCTTAGAATTCCGTGCATCAGTTTTAGAAAATGTAGACACTAAAAACAATATTGGGGTTAGGAAAAAAGAAAAGAACAAAAATATCAGAAATACAATATTTCCTCTACGTACCACCAGAAATATTTATAAAGGCAATCCCATTGTTTTATATGCATCTGGTGTGGCATATACTTCCAGAATTATCTAGTGTTAGGAAATTTGCACTCTTAAATGGGTTTTTTAACTTCTCTGATAAAAATTAATTGGAGAGTATATGAAAACAAACCAGGAGAAAGCAAATTTCGGGGTCCTTTATTGGGAGATCCTGGAAACTCTTTGTCTGTTTCTTTTGAAATACCTCCTATTTCCTCACACCTCATGATTCTTGTCATTAGAGAATTTTGAGAATATTTATTCTAAAACTATTGTGAAGGTAAATATATTCCAATAGCTTACCAAATGTAAAATATAATGAAAAATTGAATGATAAAAATTTGTTTTTAAAAATAGTTTGACTAAATTGAATGTCCAAGATTCAATGCTAGATTGCTTTTTAATGAAGATAAAATTCCATTAGCTAATATTTCAGGTAATTTGATGAAGAAAATCTTTGTATTCTCGAATTTCAAAATTAGTTAAAGAAATGAGTAGAATGTACTGATTTCTTTAAAAGGAGAAGATTTTCAAATTGTGCATTTTAGCAGGTAAATATTTTTAGATATGTATTATCAAGCAATTGTTGTTACATGAAGAAAATTTAAAATTCAGATAGATAACGAGAGAGTCTATTAAAATCATCCATAATCCAATTTTCCAAAATTAACTACTAACTATTCATTGAATATATTTCTAGAAAATTTTAGTCATAGAATCTTGATTTTTAACTTATTTCTTAATTGATCTAAATTCAACCTGTTTTTTTTTCCTTCTCATGTGATTAGAGAGTATAAAAACATATGTCGCCAAATTGTCAAATAGGTTAGTAGGAAATTAAAGGCAACTAATACTATTTTTGTTGTATAGCTCTCCTTCATAAAAGCTTTATACAATATGTGTAAAAGCATGCATTTTCATTATTTAAATCTTTGTTCAACTACCATCAAACCTTAGTTAACAATGGTTAAAAAAGAATTTAAATGGATCTGTCTCAATTATGCTTTCAGGTTTCTTTATTTTACTTAGTTTTTTCTTATAATACTCAGCCACAGGTCTGTCGTTTGCATGAAAGCAGCCTAAAGTTGTTAGTAGTCATCTCTTCCTTGAGCATTTATTATCCATGTAAACTACAGGAAGAGAGGCTCCCAGAGCCTGTTCTTGCATAAGAGATTAAAGTACCCCCAAGTTCTACTATGGTTAGAGATTTATTTTTATAAAACCTAATTATCAACAGAACCCCCAGTTGCTCAGAACTTTCTAGTATCATTCATGCAAAAAAAGATATCTCTAAAATTTTATCATGGAAAACAGTCTCCCTTTAAATACCTTCTACCCACGAATGGCATGTGGCCTGACCAAGTTTATATGTTGCATTTCTTGAAATAGAGCAAATAGGAAGAACACATGGGCACTTGGAGGGAACGAGGTGTAGAAGAGACTGTGCGAGGTAGATGGAAGACTTGAATATCTCAGTTTTCTAGAGCTGAAGAAGTAGAGTTCTTTCTTATTCCAGTCAGAGATTTTACAAGTTTGCACATTGTCATTGGAGGAGCATAATACCTGCCTCTTTTCTGCTTTCTATGAAGACTACTGTGAACATCTTAAGAAATAATGGTAGGTCCCTCTCTGCTTTCTCCACCCTTTATATCAACAAGATTTTGGGGACAAAGTCTTGACTTTCATCAAGTAAGCTGTCTAGCAAATGTCCTTGTCATGTAGGGAAGGAAAGAGTTTCCTCTGCCCTCTGAGAGTTTCATAATCAAGCCTATGAACTACACTGACAACAGGCAGATTAACAGGAGAAAAGGCAAGCAATTTTGTTACAGGCTCTGAGGCATTGCAGGAATAAAAAGTGAATACTCAACAACCTGTGGAAACCTAGAGGCTCATATACCTCTGTCCTAGGGGAGTAGGGATGTAGGCAACTTAGGGGAGAGTAAACGATTTGGGAGAAAGATGAATGGGCCCTCAGAAGGACAGGTGATAGCTTGTGACCAAGTTTGTTTGGATGCTCAGTCAACCTCTAAGTCTCCTCTCTTGTAATGTGAATTTGATCTTCCCCAGTTGATAAGATTCCTAGGGAGGGGATTTATGACAATAGCCTGCCTTTTGGCAGATCTGTCAATGCACATATTTCCAAATTACATTTTCTCAAATCTATCAGTCATATCGACTTATAAAGGCAAGTAGCTTAGGTACCATGATGGGAACTTGTTAGCCTTCTTCTAACAGTAGTTCTGAGAGGTTTGTGGGTATGTTTAGGAAGCATTTGGGGATCATTTGTTCATGTGCTTCTGAGCCAAATAAGAATATTCCAGAAGGAGGAGTAGATGCATCTACTGTCTGGGGTTCTACTTGCAGATGGGCTAAACTGAATTCAGTTGCAAGAACCTGCTGCTGTCCCCATGGTCTCTTGGGAATTTCCCTCTATTCTCAGTAGGTTGAGCTCCACATGCCATCCTCCACCCACTTTACCTCTGGGGAACCTCTATATTTTAAGTTCTGTTTTTTCAATTTCAAATGAGCAGGTCAAATCTAGTGCCTGGTGAGAAGAGTATGCTAGGATATAGAAGCTAGCATAGGCACTAAGCAGTAGTAGGATTTCTCTGAATCAGAGATAGGCTGATATGCTAAAACCAACTTTATTCTGTAAATAAGAAAATATATCCAAAGAATCCAAACAGCTCAGAGTAAAATCAGTCATGTTTTATGTGGAAACAAAATAATAACCTGAGAAATATACACACGCTTTTAAAAATACAAACTATATTTGCATTTCTGGTACAACAATAGTGTTTAATATAGCTTGTGGATTAGGGAACAAGCTATATTTGTTTTCTGGATAAATAATTTTTCTTCTCTTAAAATGTAGGGACATGATCACAAGAAAACTAACTAGAAATCAAAGCATCATTTTCATGAAGTCTTGAGCCCCGTGGGTCTCTTTCCTACTTAAAATAAAAATTATCCTATATTAGACAAAGATACCAAAAACATGCATTGGAGAAAAGATAACCTCTTCAACAAATAGTGCTGGGAAAACTGGAAATCCATATGCAACAAAATGAGATTAAACCTCTATCTCTCACCATGTATAAAACTCAACTCAAAATGGATCAAGGACTTAGGAATACAACCGGAGACCCTGCGTCTAATAGCAGAAAAAGTAGGCCCTAATCTCCATCATGGATTAGGCCCCAACTTCCTTAATAAGACTCCTTTGGCACAAGAATTAAAATCAAAAATCAATAAATGGGATGGACTCAAACTAAAACGTTTCTTCTCAGCAAAAGAAACAATTGTGAGGTAAATAGAGAGCCTACATCTTGGGAACAAATCTTCAACCCTCACACGTCAGATAGAGCACTAATCTTTGGTGTATATAAAGAACTCAAAAAGCTAAGCACCAAAAATAATAATAATAATAATAACCCAATCAACAAATGGGCCAAGGAAGTGAACAGACACTTCTCAGAAGATGATATACAATCAATCAATAAATATATAAAAAAATTTTCATCATCGCTAGCAATTAGAGAAATGCAAATCAAAACTAAGATTTTATCTTATTCCATTCAGAATGGCAGTATCATGAAAACAACAATAAGTTTGGGCGAGGATGTGGGGGGAAAGGTACACTCATATATTGCTGGTGGGATGCAAATTGGTGCAGCCAATATGGAAAGCAGTATGGAGATTTCTTGGAAAACTGGAATGGAACCACCATTTGACTGAGCTATCCCTTTCCTTGATCTATACTCAAAAGACTTAATAACAACATACTACAGGGACACAGCCACATCAATGTTTATAGCAGCACAATTCACAATAGCTAAACTGTGGAACCAAACTAGATGCCCTTCAATCGATGAATGGGAAAAAAATGTGGCATATATACACAATGGAATATTATTCAGCAATAAAAGAGAATAATATCATGGCATTTGCAGGTAAATGAATGGAGTTAGAAAAGATAATGTTAAGTGAAGTTAGCCAATCCCAAAAAACCAAATGCCGAATATTTTCTCTGATATAAGAAGGCTGATTCATAGTCGGGTAGGGAGGGGGAATGTGGGAGGAAGATTAACATTAAACAGGGACAAGAGGTGGGAGG
>NW_025999968.1:50162476-50171595 GCF_001458135.2 Marmota marmota marmota | reverse complement strand
GATTAACATTTAACAGGGATGAGAGGTGGGAGGGAAAGGGAGGGGGCATGGGGTTAGAAATGATGGTGGGATGTGATGGACATTATTATCCAAAATACATGTATGAAGACACGTATTGATGTGACTATACTTTGTATACAACCAGAGATATGAAAAATTGTGTTGTATATGTGTAATAAGAATTGTAACACATTCTGCTGTCATATATGAATAAAAAAGGAAAAATATAAAATTAGTATTTTAAAAATTGAAGAGGAGAAAATTTGGAGATGACTTTTTGATTATTATCTTTTAACCTGTATTTCTGAATTAGGTTCTGCTCTGTGTAATATCTTATGTAAGTGAATTAAGATAAATAATATTTTTTTAAATAAAGGGGAGGGGAAAATTGCTTAGAAGTCTTACAATATGAATTATGCCAATTGGTCCTTTGGGAAATCTCTCCCGATTAGAAAGTGTAATTCAAATTGATTCCCTTGGGAAGTAGTGAATCTTGCTCTTTAATACACATAATGGAATTTTTGTATTATACAGGAGTTGTTGTCAAAGCATTGCTGAGCTTTCAAACCTAAGAATTCAGACAGGGAATGAGGGCTGTACTGGCTAGAGAAGAAAATTCCTTGATGGACCTACGTTCCTTTCTTTTTGAGGATGAGTTGCATATTTGAAACCTATATATTTTAAGTTCTGCTGAAGGAATACACTCCTAATTTTATAGCTATGTTCCTAACAAATAAATAAAACTGATAAAATAAAAACCAAGGCAGGCAAAGATACAAACTCTGCATTCTAAAGCTGAAAACTTACTTACTAAACTGATGGAAAATCCTAGAACTTTCAGGATCTTGTTTTATCAATTGACTCAGACAATGGACAATAGGACCAATTCCTCCAGTCGTGAGTGTATGTTGATTCATGTTTAAAGGCTCTGTAAAATATCCTCTCCTTAGTGTAAAAGCATTTCATCCAGATAAAATAAGAGCTTTTGTGTGCCCTGTTGTTTGGACTACTTACCAGGGGCATCCATGTCTTTATTTCCAAAGTTAACTGAATTCAGAAGTTAGTGCAAATGCAATGGAAATAACACTCACTGTGAGATATAGATATATAGATATATACATAGAGAGAGATCTATATACCTCTATGTATAGACATATAGATATATAACAGCGGAATGCATTCCAATTCTTATTACACATATAGAGCACAATTTTCATGTCTCTGGTTGTATACAAAGTATATTCACACCAATTCACGTCTTCATACATGTACTTAGGGTAATAACATAGGAGGAATAGATGAACTCTAGATAGGGCAGAGGGCTCACTGTTGTTTTGTATGTTACAACTTGTAGGAAAATGGGCTTCACAACTTTCTGCTTCGAAAAATTTCAAGGTTGTCTTTGAGAGACAGGAGTAGAGTTAAGGGGTGCAGGAGTGCCGAGTGGTAGAATGCTCAGTAACGGATATCTCTGATCACACACGTTGACTGTTACTTAGACTCAAAACAGACTGACAGGTCACCCCCACTCATTCCATTTAGCAGCAACAAACACAGGTAGTTGTGCTTTGCCATTGTCAAGTGCTGCTGAGCACCTGCCACTTTACAATCTGTGGTTCGTGCTCTATAAAAGTGTGTTTTTATAGAAATATTTTGTAGAATGCAATGTCTCTGACATCACTTTGAATCAGTGCTTAAACCTGGAGTTGACTTGGAGCCCCTGTCACTGTTCCTTACTTTTGCTTACTAACAATGGCAATAGGCAATAGCAATCCAGGGTCCTGCCTTTGCGGGAACACATGTTCCCAGGAAACCATGTTTGTGTGTGTTTGTGAGGTTATTTTCTGCTTGTGTTTTAGACACCTGTGGGCACTTGTTTGAAGGCTTTTAGTTTACTTCATTTAATTTAGCCCTTTTGAAGAAAGGGTGTCACTGTCTGAAAGAGATGGAAGTCAGGGTTTTGTAACCATACTGGCCCAATTCCAATCCAGATTTTAATATTTTAATATTTACAAATAGAAAAGTGTCTCCACATCTTAGTTTGCTCTTCTAGAAAATTGGGATGATAGCATCTATCTCATAATTTAAAAACTGAAGAGATTATTATAAGAGAATAACATATGTAAAGGCCTTAGCATTGTTCTTAAGACTTGGCAAGTACTCCAATTTATATTTAAATACATATATATATTCTTAGTGCCTGAGCTACTCTTCAGTAGAAAGAGGTGTATTGGGAAATACTGTTAACTTCTCCTTCAGGGTAGAAACCCTGCATTCCAGATGATTAAATCTATTGCATACATTGTTTAGAAGGCTACTCTGATATGGCCATTTTATAGTTCCCTATGTCAAGTCCTGGGCAGGGTCTGGTACAGGAGATGCAGGTGAGATGAGTCATGCAAGTGAAGTGTTGGATCTCAACTTCATTCATCATTTAGATATTTTGTTCATTGTGTGTTTTGACCTTTGACATTACATTAAAATGTTACTTGATTGTTGATGTTTGAGGCATAACCCTAAATTGTCCATCCAAGGTGAACGCCTCTCTTGCCTCATGTTGATCTCAGCCATAGCTTCTGAGTTCTATGCCCCCATTTTCATGTCTGCATATTTAGAATGGTGTGAGCCCCTTTCCACCTGGAGATGGCTTTTCTTGGTGATGATGAGAGTCTCAGACCACTGGCAGCAGTCATTAGCAAGTCTGCTTTTTGAAATTGAGAGCAATATGGCATTTGGTGTAATCCGATGTATCTACCTGCACACGTTCCTAAACATCCCTGAATTGATTTACATAGCATCCCTACTCAGCCCTGTGGGACATTTATGAGAGCAAAGGTGGCAAGTGTCCCTCAGTGCCCCAGAATATTTAGGAATTCATGCCACATCAAGTTACAATTTGCTGCCCCTTATGTCTGAGGCACTGGATTCTCCATTCTAATGAAAATAATGAACCATCAAGCTAAATGTCATCCCCCAAGATTAGGCATTGGAAGCAAACTGGCACAAGGCTTACAAAATGCTTTGTCATTTACTGTTATCATAACTCTGATTGCCATTATTTAGTGTTCTCCACATTTGATAAGTCAAAAAATTGAGGGACAAAGAGATCAATTTATTTATACAGAATCCCAGGGAAAATCAGAATCAAGGCTACAGAATGAATTTGCATCTACAGGTAACTTTTACCGCTGAGATTTTTAGTCCTTTTCCCAGGCCTGAGAATGACCTTGCCTAAAGTGCAAGGTCTTTATTCTTATTTTAAGAAGAATAAAATTACCATAGTTCTTTCCAATTGCTTGATTGTCACCTTCCAGTCCTGTCCACAGATATTCACCTACTTGCTCTAAAGTCAAAGTTCTGTATATTGATCACATTTCAGGGGAACCAACTGTCTTTGTTTTAGTACTGAAAGTCCCGCATCTCAAGAAGCCCGATAGTCAAATTGAGTTGGTTGCCTGACTTGCTAATAAGCAATGTCCTCCTCATTACAGATGTGCACTGATTTTCTTTCTTTATCATTCTTCCTGGTTAACTTATTCTTTTTAGCTATTCAGAGAAATTATACTTGTTGAAGCATTTGGTACTAAGGCCATCATTGCTCTTAGTTAATACTTTGAATTTATAACACATGGGCCTTTGATGTACGAATGATAACCATGGGAAGAAGCGTGTAAACAGAAATTGTGCTTCACTTGTCTGAAAACCGTCACAGAAAACAATAGAGCAAGAAGCTACTCTACATGCATCTTATGGAGAGGTAGCTGTAGAACAATCTGCTTTAAACACATTAGATCATGTTAATACTGAGTCTTTGTGCCATGTCCCCAGTGCCTCTTGCCAGTTAAAACTTATACTCATTTATTGATCCATTTCATGAATACTGATTGACCATTTCTTATGTGCAATGCATTGAGCAGTTGTCAAGATTATGAAGACAAAGACAGTTCAGGCTTCTAGTTCAAGATGAGAGACTAATAAAAATAAATTGGTGTAATACAGATTAAGAGGTGCTATGCAACCTATACATCTGGAGCTGTGTTCAACTGTGAGAATGAAGGTAAAACAGAAAGAAGAGCTGAAGTCTGAAAACAAAATCTTCAGGGGGTTCAGATCTACTTCTGGCTGTTTTGTAGTGCAGCCACACTCTTGTCTTTGCATCTCAATGTCCATGCAATAAATTCCTTGTTTAGCTTAAACTAGTTTGATTTGAATTTCTGGTGAATGGAACCATAGTTCTAAGTACCATTTTATTTCTGGGATTTTCTTCATTGCTGTAATGCTTATAAAATTATTCTTCATTCTAAGATTAGACAAATAAAGCCTAGTATGTTTTCCCAAGATTTTAAGTGCTTAGTGCTGCAATTTATTTAGAATTTATTTTGACATATAACATAAAGTAAACATATATTTAGAAATAAGTGGCTAACCATAAATGGTTAATAAATACGCTACAATAAAATAAATTGCGATTGTGGAAGTTTTGACAAATGAATAGTAAATCTTGGTTTGGAGGTTAAGATGAACTTCCAAAAGTTTTTAAGCTTGATTTTGAAGGATATGTGTGGAATTCTGAGATGTGAAGAAATGATGTATGTTTTAGCAGAGTATAAGAAAAGAGCTTAAAATTTGAAACACACTGGTGAATTCAGGACAAAAAAAAGGGGGGAGGAGAATTTTAATTGTACTTCCAGGAATATTTATATATATATAATAGATAGAGATATCTAAACAAATTTTCTGTTTTTTGAAATGGAATATTATATATCACTAAAATGTATTTTAGTAACAATTAAGTAACATTGAAAATGCCATTAAGAATGAAGTCAAACAACAATAAGTGCTGGCGAGGATGTGGGGAAAAGGGTACACTTGTTCATTGCTGGTGGGACTGCAAAATGGTGCGGCCAATTTGGAAAACAGTATGGAGATTCCTTGGAAAGCTGGGAATGGAATTACCATTTGACGCAGCTATCCCCCTTCTCAGACTATTCCCTAAAGACCTTAAAGAGCGTACTATAGGGATACTGCTACATCGATGTTCATAGCAGCACAATTCACAATAGCTAGACTGTGGAACCAACCTAGATGCCCTTCAATAGATGAATGGATAAAAAAATGTGGCATTTATACACAATGGAGTATTACTCAGCACTAAAAAATGACAAAATCATGGCATTTGCAGGGAAATGGATGGCACTAGAGCAGATTATGCTAAGTGAAGCTAGCCAATCCCTAAAAAACAAATACCAAATGTCATCTTTGATATAAGGAGAGCAACTAAGAACAGAGCAGGGAGGAAGAGCATGAGAAGAAGATTAACATTAAACAGGGACAAGAGGTGGGAGGGAAAGGGAGAGAGAAGGGAAATTGCATGGAAATGGAAGGAGACCCTCATTGTTATACAAAATTACACATAAGAGGAAGTGAGGGGAAAGTGGAAAAAAAACAAGGGAGAGAAATGAAGTACAGTAGATGGGGTAGAGAGAGAAGATGGGAGGGGAGGGGAGGGGAGGGGAGGGGGAATAGTAGAGGATAGGAAAGGCAGCAAAATACAACAGATACTAGTATGGCAGTATGTAAAACAGTGGATGTGTAACCTATGTGAATCTGCAATTTGTATAAAGGGGAAAAAATGGGAGTTCATAACCCACTTGAATCAAATGTATGAAATATGATATGTCAAGAGCTATGTAATGTTTTGAACAACTAATAAAAAAAGAAAAAGCACAAAAATACATTTTATATGCAATATGAATCCAAAATATATCTATATATGAAAAAAGACTATCAAAAATATCTAAATCTTGATGTTTTAAGCATATGTGTAGTAATTTAAATGATATTTTTCTTCCTTTTTCTTTATTTTTAAAACTCAATAGTGTACTCGAGTGACTTTTTAAAATTAAGATGAAGATCTATTTAGTGGCTTTTCAAACTTTTGAAATTTAAAAATTTTTCTAACTTTCTAAGACATTGATAAAATAATGTATGCAAATGAAATCTATATAAAATAATAAAAATGCAAATACACATGTCTAAATATCTGAAATACAGCCAAAGCTATAAAAAGAAGCAAATAAGCAAACCAAGTGCTTCAATAAATTTAAAAAATACAGAGTTAGGATAGTGACTCAGTGGTAGAGTGGTTGCCTAGCATATGCAAGGCAACATACAAATAAATAAAAACATCTCAGCACCACATACAAATAAATAAAATAAAAAATCTCATCAACAACAAATAAAAAATATTTTTAAAAAATACAGACACATTTATAAATTTCAACAGCAAAAATGGCAGAAAGAATAGAATAGGTGTTAAGGAGAGATCCGCAAAAAGCACTCTGATAATATTTTCTGACAATTTCTCAAAAAGACAAACCGATTCCTTAGCATTTATTGAGGGGGAAAGGGCTCCTGATTCCTTACACTAGAGATGTGTTGTTTTTGCCTGACAAAATAATATGAAAATTAATATGCTTGATATCCCACCTCATGTTTAAAGGATTTCTGAGCTCAAATGAACACTGAAGAAATCCTATTGTAGCTTAAGCATCCAGTTCACAGTTAGAATTATTCCAAGAAGTATTAAATACAGATAAGGAGAAGCCCATAACAAGGATGAAACAAAATAACTTAATTAAAAAGAAGGTTTAGTAAGTATCAATCCAAGAATGGATTATTCTTTAAAGTATAAAGATATTGCTAGCAGGAAGGAAGAAAGAAGAATGGAAGGAAGAAGAAAAGGCAAGAAGAAGGACCATACTGACACAGAACCAACGGACTCAAATAAGAGGACCCAGAAATACATTTCCAACTTCTGCCAGCTGATCTTCCACAAAGGTGCCAGGAACGTTGGATACCGTGGACACGCTGGAGAAAGACAAGTCTCCTCAACTTGTGTGCTGGGAAAAACCCGGATATTCATAAGAAGAAGAATGAAACTAGACCCCTACCTCTTACCATATATAAAAATCAACTCAATGCTAACACAAAATAAAGGGGGGAGAATAGAAGTTCATTGGATTAGACAAAGGGGAATGAAGGAAAGAGAAGGGGGATCGGATCAGAAAGACAGCAGAGTCAATCAAACATGACTTCATATATGAATATGTAACCAGTAAAACTCCACATCATGTACACTCACAAGAATAGGATCCTAATTAAAATAACTGATATTCCATGTATGTACAATATGTCAAAATACATTCTACTGTCCTGTATATCTAAAAAAAACAAATGAAAACAAATCAACTCAAGCTGGGTGCGGTGGTACACATCTGTAATCTCAAGGCCTAGGGAGGCTGAGGCAAGAGGATCACAAGTTCAAAGCCAGTCTCAGTAATTTAGTGAGGCCCTAAGCAATTCCAAGAAGCTTCCTCACAGCTAAGGAACAATCAACATAGTGAAGAGAATGGGAGAAAACATTTGCAAACTATTCATTCAGCATGAGGTTAATAATGACAATATACAAGGAACTCAAAATACTAAACAACAACCAACAAATAATTTGGTTTAAAAATAGGCAAATAATCTGAATAGAGATTACTCAAAAAAATACATACACACACAAAAATGACCCCCCCCCCCAAAAATGTTTAACTTCACTAATCATCAGGAAAGAAATCATGAGTGCAACCAAACGTCTCACTCATGTGTGGATTCCAAAAAAGTTGATTTCATAAAAGCAAATAGCAAAAAGTCAAAACTACAGTGAGATATCATCTCACCCCAGTTAGAATGGCTATAACCAAAAAGACAAAGGAAAAAAACTAGCAAGTATAAGGAGAAAAGGAAATTCATAATTCATATACTCTATCAGTGAGAATGTAAATTAGTGCGAACTTTTGGAAAACAGTTTGGAAGTTCCTAAAAATATAGAAATTTAAAAAGAAGATGAGGGGGGATCTGATAAAAATAGAAGGGAGACCAATAGCTTGGAGGAAGAAAATGGAGAGGGAGGGAGAAGGGCAGGCCATGGGGAAGTATTGGGAAACAAAATCTACCAAATTATGTTATGTCCATATACAAATATACAACAGTGAATCCCACCTATATAATTATTATGCACTAATTTAAAAAATTATAATAATAGAAGGGAGACCAATAATTGGAGTAGAGCAAGAGAATCAAACAGAGGGAGGAAGGAAAGGAACTGGAAGGAATGGGGGATGAGACTGATCAAATTTCATACAAATAAGACATAATGGATCCTACTACTTTATATAATCACAATGCACCAATAAAAAATTTAAATAGCTAAAAATAAAGCTAACATATGATCTCACTATCCCACTATTATGTATATAGCCAAAGGAAATGATATCAATATGTTGAATTGTCATCTGCACTCTCATGTTTATTGCAGCACTATTCATAATAGGCAAGATATGGAACCAACCCAAGTGTCGATTGATGAGTGAATGGGTAAAGAAAATGTGATACATACACAGAATGGATTACTCTACTGTCATAAAAAGAATGAAATCTCATCATTTGCAGCAACACGGATGGAGATGAAAGGCATTTTGTGTGAAATTAAAATAAGACAGGCACAGAAAAATAAAGACCACATGTCTCACTCACATGTGGATGCTAAATAGTTGATTTTATAGAAGAAGAGAGTAGAACAGAGGTTACTATAATCTAGGAAAAATAGAAGGAGGAGAGAAAAAGGGATGATGGAAAATGGTACAAAAATACAGGAACATAGAAACAGGTTCTCATGCAGTTCACAACAATTTATTATACATTTGATTAAGAACTGGAATACAGGAATTTGAATTTCCAGCACAAGGAAATGACAACTCTTTAAGAAGATGAAAAGGCTAGTTATCTCATTAAACATTGTATATGTGTATCAAATTATCACACCACACCTCAGAAATATGTGCAATGATTATTTTGATTAAAAAGTATTAATGTAGCTGGGCGCAGTAGTACATTCCTGTAATCCCAGCGGCTCCAGAGGCTGAGACTGAAGGAGCGTGAGTTCAAAGCCAGCCTCAGCAACAGTGAGACACTAAGTAACTCAGTGAGACCTTGTCTCTAAATAAAATACAAAATAGGGGTAAGGATGTGGCTCAGTGGTTGAGTACCCCTGAACACAATCCCCCGGGACC
>NW_025999968.1:50138765-50162456 GCF_001458135.2 Marmota marmota marmota | reverse complement strand
CCCCCCCCCCCGCCCAAATTAATGTAGCCAGGAGTGGTGGCATACACCTGTAGTCCCAGCAATTCAGATGCTAAGGCAGGAGGATCTAAGTCCAGCCTCAGCAATTTATCTCAGACTTGTTTCAAAATTTAAAAAAATTTAAAGGTTTCAGGATGAAACTCAGTGGTAAAGGGGCTCTGGAATCAATCCCCAGTACCCAATAATAATAAAAAACAACAATAATAATAATAATATAAAAAAATAAAAAATACAAATAGTTTAAATGAGAGAAATATACAAATGGCAACATAACAATTTCAACTTCAATAACTATGATTAAATAATAATAATAAATGGTTATAAGAATAATTATTAAAATCTTATTGAAATAGATGAGATATTGAAGAGATTAAATCTTTCTTATTGAAATAGCCTAAAATAAATTATTGAGATATATTCAAGAATACCAATACATAAAGAAAAAGTTTAAAAATTCATCAAAAGACAATTTATAGACACATTCAGAGCTATATAATTTTATTAATGAGTTCTTTTATGCTTAAAGAAATTTCTATATTTTTCCAAGAAACAGAAATCATTAGAAAACCATTCTTTACATTTTATTAACTTTAGAAAACTCTAATTACAAAATTGACAGTTAATACACACAAAAAAGAAAACATGTATGTTACTCTCATTTATTAATAAAGATGCAAAACACTATAAAAAAGTCAACAAATCAAATTTAGCAGCATATTGAAAGAAAAACTCTTGGTGATCAAGTATAATTTATTCCAGAATTGCAAGAATGAATTAATATAAAGAAATGTATTCATACAAAATATCTCATTAGAAGGGCAAATTGAACTCTGGAAAACGTTTAATAAAATCCAAGGCATTTTGTTTGAGTTATGAATATAAATTATATTTATTTTAACTTGCATTTCATGTTCTATATTAAATTAATAATATAGTATCTATTTCAATCCAACTTCCAAACCGTAGGTAATGGTTTAATAATAGAAACATTCCAATTTAAATTATGAACAAAATAAGATTCACTCTGATTTTCTTCTTCTAAAAGTTCTAGCCAGTGTATTGAGGAAAACAGAAATGATGGATATTTGAAAATGATTACATTATGAATCAAAGGAATTAAGATATTTATTAATAGTGTATAAAGGCAAGTACATATAAATATATACACAGAGACATAATTATAATCAATATTAACAGAAGGGAAATATTATAAAAGACCAAACTCAACTATGAAAACCCTTCTAAAATATTAATGTGTGATTTGCTTCTGAAAACTATAAAGTTCAATAAATATAAATGTCTTGATATAAATGTCCCACAATCTTAGAATACTTTTCAATGTTTCAAAAAAATTTATTAGTTTAAAATATTCTCGACTGATAATTGCAATTAATAAACAGGCAAATGATTTCAAAAAAATATTACAATAAAGAATAAGTGAAACCTATAGGAAGAGTCATTTACCCATACATATAGGCAGAATAGTCAAGGCAGAAGAGTCCAGAAATTAAATTATATAACAATTATGGGAAAGGGGTTATAAAATATCATTAGGAAATTACATACATATATGCACATACATAGAATTACAAATAGTATCTATGTTTATAGTTATATATAGCATAAAAGATTATATCCTTAAACCATTCATCAGGAGAAATTTCAAATGGATTACTAAACTACCAATAAGTCATAAAACTCCTAATAGCAATTACATAAATGAATATTCATCAGTTACACTGATAAAGGAGAGATTTTTAATTTTGTAAATATTCCAACATTCCCACATAGGCTAGATTCAGTTACTCTGATGAGTCATAGCCCCAAATAAAGGCTTAAAATCCAAAACAGTGCTCTTGCTGAAATGGTTGTGGCAAGTCTGTTGCAGACTTTGCCACACAAGTTGTCCCTCAGGGGCCCTGGGCTGATGGAGCAGCTGTTACCTGTGCACTGGACCAGCCACTGGACAGAGGGAAACAGAAATCAGCTCTGTGGATTCTCTCACTGGCATTAGGTCTTCTGTCCAGTAAGTGACAAAGGTGATTTCTCCTCACAAGTCATTGAACAGAGCTAGTTACTCAGCTCATCTGGCACCAAGTTAGGCAGCCAACCTTACATCCAAAAGGAAAAGAACCAGGAATATTGGTAACTCTTACACATACTTCATGTTCACAGGAAGAAAATCAATATATTTGACATTATAAAAATGTAAACATTGATCTGCCTAAAAAGAAATCTAATCAGCACGAAGAGCTAAATAATATACTGAGAGAACATTGGCAATAATAAGATAGCAAAGATTTTATATCCTTCTGGGTAAGAAAGTCACCTACCAATAATAAACAATGTTAGCTCAAGATATTAAAACAGGCAAAGTACAGGTATAAGTAATTTAAAGCTACAGACATGGAAATAGGTAGTAAATAAAATTTTAAAATTAAATTCACCAGTATTCAAAGGCATGCAGATTAAAGTAATACTAAATATTCTCTGACACTAACTCACTTAAAACCATACAGATTCTGAGCCAGGGTGTGCAATTCAGCTGGGCATTTCTACATTATGGAGACAGTGTAGGTTGTTCAGCTTTTGCTTATATAAGCCTGTTTAGCATTAATTATATAACATAAGCCAGCACTGTTTATGCCTCATGATCTAATAATTACATTTCAAGCTACTTCTCTTTCTCCTAATGAAATCTAGGAAAGTATCCTATGTCCATCACAATATGATTTACAACTTGAAAAAGTTAACAACTTACCCCCCCCCAAAAAAATGGGGTGGATTGAATAAAGCCTGACATAACCAGTCAATGTAATATTAGACATCCATTATAAAGCTGGGTTGTTTTCAAGGAGAGATGATTGTGGTAAAGTGTTTGGTGGAAATGACAGGTAAAAATAGGGGCGTGTCTTCTTCACTATTTCATTTCAAAGAAAATTCAGGTATGCATGGGAAAAGAAGGAAAGAAATACACCAAACTTTTAATAGTGATAGTTTTATAGTGATATAGTTGTATCTTGTTATTAACTTTTTCTTTCAACTGTTTACTCAATTTAGGTGTTTTTAAAATAAACTTATTTTGAAGAGAAAGTGACTGCGTTCACGTTGGACAGCGGTGTCCATTGTAGGAATTCACAGCGCAACACATTTTCACATAGGTAAAGAAGCATTAAGTGGCCTTTCAGATTTTAGTACTTTAAAAATAATGGTCTGTTCTTCCAGAAGTACCTATTTGCTGTAATCCAAACACAGATCCTTTTGTGACACGCCATGTAACTGTTTTATTGTTAATCAACTTGTAGCTTTCCCGGATGGCTGTATTAGTCTGGCATATCTTCCTCTGGGACCTCACTACTTCACAAAGAGATTTTTCTCTGAGAAACAACCTCTCTCAGCTTCTTCATTATTCATGTCAATGCAAACTCTCATTTCAGTTTATGGCATTGGATCCTAGGGTGTAACTGAGCAACCTAGGAAATCATGTTCAGTAGGCACACCTACCAGAGTCTGGAAAACATAATGAACAATAATAAATAGTTTCAATTGGAGACTTCAAAGGAAGGTGCTTGTGGTAAATATGTGTATGCATCCAAGATTCTGTGATCTTCTTAGATGTTCCAAAACACTACTGTTGCCTAGAATATCATTTTGTACAGTTTTTAATATCAGTGAATAAAATGTTTTATTAAAGGGTTCTTTGTTAATTTATAAACTGGAACACTTAGAAATATGCAGAGATATTTTTTAAAGTCAAATAGAAAATATTGACCAAAGAAAATAAGAAGAGACTACAGTGAAGGACTTTGCATTTTCAAATGTTTACATTAAATGTCAAGGACTTGCATCCTGCCTGCGGCATATCTTTGAGATATGATTGACAAAAAGATGCTTTCTTTCATAGACAGACAGACCATCTAAATGTGTAGGTTATTTTTGTGGAAGAAGGAGGTAAAAATTGATTGCATATATCTAATATTAATTTCTTAAGAAGCAATATCATAATTCAAGGGTTTGTTTCTGATCAAGCACCTAACTTCTCATTAAAACGGTATGAAAATAATACTTAACATTGCAAATTATTTGAGCCAGTCCCATTGAAAACAGATCTCTGGGTTAAACTTTTCAAAAGGTGATTATCAATCAATTCCACAGCATGCCACAGTTACAAGGAAAACTGTCCTCTAATCAAATGAATTTGAGGAACATAAAGAGCTAAATAGTCGAATTTTTGCCTTTTTTTAATTGCATGACTTCTGAGCGACTTGTATATTATTTTCTAGTGTGAATTTCTAAGGGGAGTGACCCTCAACAGTGCTTCCCAAACATGTTTGGCCACTAGACTCCCTTGCTGTGTACACGCAGGGGTGAATGCTGCTCTGCTGGAGCTATGAGTTTCCATTTGTTCCGGATTCAGATGTCAATCCCTGTCTTTAACAGCAATATTTCCTTCTCAGCAAGAAGAAAATTCAGCTTGAGGAATAGCAGAAGCAGAGGGGAAGTAAACTAGAAAATTGGGATGAAACACATAAACCTCGTTTCCTTGGACTACGACAGGCTGTGAACTTGGCATACCTCATTCATTTCATTAATAAGCAGATAAATGGAATCGTGAGCGTAAATATGTGTCGTTTAAATGAGATGTTAACAGCTGAAAATGTAACTGCTCTCAAGAGACATTAAAGCAATCTCAGAGTTTCATAAGAATAAGAGTTTGGCATGAATTCCTTGGCAATATTCCTGGTTCTTGCCAGAAATCTGCTGCAATCAGAGATGAGCCATTCCTCCATGATATGAAGGCACTGGCAGCCTGATGAAAAGTGAGCATTTAGAGAGGATCACAGCCTTAAAAGTGCCTGGGGACAACAGGACATAATGGTTGGGAGGGAGAAAGCAATCACTGCTAACAGGAAGGAAGGGGGAAGGTCAGGCAGTCTCGCTACATACCTCAACAGCCAACCTCCTTCTCTCCCACCTCTGGAGCAGGCTTCCTTATCTTGGCAGAACAAATTGCTTTAGAAGGCACAGTACTAAGGCACATGGAAGAGAATCAATTTGACTGCACGATCATTTACTGGGACCAAAATATGCTGTGTCCAAATCACTGCATTAAGCCCTGGCAGAGGGCAGATTTCAATTAGCACTGTCCCTAACATCAAGAAAAAAGCAGGCTCTGGGCTGAAGATAATTTTTAATTGACACATAATATTTGTACATATTAACAACATACAATGGGATTTTTGATTCATGTATCTATTGGGTAGTGGCATGCTCAAAATTGTCCTCATGACCATCAGCTTAAACTAGTACCATTTCTTTATGGTAAGTACATTCAAGATTCTCTTCTGATTTGAGATATATAATGCATTATTGTTGATTAGATCCCCGTGCTGTGCCCCAGAGCACCAGAGCTTATTGCCCCTCCTGTCTAACATAACATCATACCCATTGGCCTGATTCTCCCCCACCTTCCACCCCACTATTGTCCCTAGTCTATGATAACTATTACTGTACTCTCAACTTCTCTGTGAGATCAACTTTCAATATTCCATTTATAAATGAAACCGTGTGATGTTGTCTTTTTATGCCTGACCTATTTCATTTAACTTGATATCCTCCAGGTCCATCTATATTGTCAAAAATAATAGGGTTTTATGTTTTCTTTGTCTAAATAGTATTCTATTGTGTATATAATACCACATTTTTATGCATTCATCTAAGGAGAGACATTTAAGCTAATTCCTTATCCTGGCTTTTGTGAATAATGTTGCACTAAACATGGGAATAGAAGTGTCTGTTCAACATGTTCAATTCATTTCCTACCAGTGGGATAGCTGGATCATATGGTAGTTGGTATTTAGTTTCTTGAGGAGCTTCAACACTATTTTCTGTAATGCCTATTTCCCCCTAATATTCAGTATATTTTATTTTATCCAAAGACAAGAGTTTTTCTCTGGCTAGAGGAATCAGAAAGAATTCCACGTAACAGGTTATGAAGAATGAGCTTCTTGCTTTGTTGATGCAAGATCCAGAGCTTCCTTTTCAGCAATCTCCCACCAGTAATGTGATCTATTCCAATGAGCTGGAAACTCTCCTGGGAATAAGAACCAAGGGTCTTTCATCTTTGAATCTTCTACTGCTGCTAACATAGCCCTAGACATTAACACATGCTCAGTGTTTCATGAATTAAAGTGAATATGCATAATACTGAAATAAGAGTAATTTTGGCTTTGGAGAGGTGTTTTTGTTTTTAAATTTTCAATAAAAATTTATTGAGAAAAATTTCTTGTGCTATCTGCAGAATGATCCATAACCCATAACCTTTACTTTACTGGCTACCCTCTGAGGCTTATCAGTGATTCTTGCTCTGTAGATATATTTTCCTCCTCCTAGAAGGCCTTTCCTCCTCCTAGAAGGCCATTCCTCCTGTATTCATACAGATCTTTTTGAAGGTATCAAAGAGATGGTTCAAATGTTGTTACCTTCTAGATGCAACATCAATCTAATTCTACTTCTTCAAAGGTCAATAATACATGAAGACCCTTGTAGCAGGTTTGGTCCTAGGCCACCAGATCAGTGAAGCTATCTTTGTCCTTACCCACAGGTCTGTCCTTACTCAGGACTTCCTGAAAGGTAGAAATCTCTTATTTGTTTTCCATTAGGTCAGGGAACACCTGCTTCACATCCAAATTCATCTAGCATGAGATCTTTAACAAGACTGCTGGTTTCCAAAAGCAAAACAGGAAGAGGGAAGCTGATTGAGGAAGAAAGTATTGATCTAAGGGAATCTTAGGAATTAAATGTGTAACCTTGAAATTAAAGGTGCAGTAAATACAAGCCTAGAGTAAATTGCTTATGATGTAATAAACTAGAATTATGGACAAGGCAATAAAGGGAGGCAATATAATATTGTATATTAAGAGCAGCTATCAGCGAAGGAATAGATCAAATTGCTATCTTGTTTCCATTGATAGCTTCTGGAAAGGCTATTATTCTACATGAATGCAAATCAGGAGTCGACACTACTTAAGCTTTCCATTTCTTGATTGTTAGCTAATGGTTCACCCTTTCTTCCCTAGGGAACTCACAATTTGTCACAATGGGCACAAGCAGCTAGTTATAGGAGCGAAAGAGGTTTATTGGAATTTATATATATATATATATATATATATATATATACACACACACATATATGTGTGTATGTATATTTCAATAAACCTCTTTATATTTACATATTCTGACTGACCCTGTCAGACTCAAAATAAGGTATAAAAATACAATAAGCAAAAACCACTGATTTGCAAAATCAAGTTAGAGAGCTAGATATTGCTTATTAGAAGTACTGGATAAAATAATACGTTGCAAAGAGAAAATAAATAGAATAATTAAAAACAGCAAATATTGGCAGAGAATGGTTGATAGGTAGAAAGAAAGGGTTGTATATAAGTTCTGACATTAAAGACCTACTGTGCTGACTACAGTTAATAATTGATTCTATATTTCAAAATAGAGGAGAAAATTTTGAATGTTCTCATCACAGAGAAATGATAAATAGCAGAGGTGATGTGCACACTAATTATGGATTTGATCCCTACAGACTATATATATATATGTATGTATGTGTGTATATATATGTATATATATATGCATATATGTATGTATGTATGTATGTATAATATCACTATACTCCAGAAATATGTACATTTCTTATGTATCAAATAAAAATAGAATCAAAGGTTTTAAAAGCAGTCAATATTAAAGCTTTCTTAAGTTAATCTGATTATGTATTAGTTTCTGCTGCCATAACAAATTACCACAAACTTGGTTGCTTAAAACAACAGAAATTTATTCTCTTGTGTTTACAAGGGTCACAAGTCCAAAATCAGGACACTGGCAGCATCCCACTTGCTCCCATTGCTGGATTTTTAATAGACAGCATGGAATAATCATGTCTTCAGTTGAGTGCCTGTTGCACTGTATCTCATCATGGTTCATAGCAACTTCAGGCCCCAAAACTCAAGTCTTCCTCGACACTCTTCTCAAGCATGTTTTGTCATCAAATCCTGTGTGGTTTGCCTTTAGATTTTACCCAGAATCCAACCAAGTTTTGCCTCACCCCAACATCACAAATCTGAATCAATCCATCATCTTTCACCTGTGTTATGTGACTAGCCTCTTATTATAATAATCCATTGTTATAATATTGTAATAATGTAATATTATAACAATGTCTCAATAATGTGATATTGTTACAAAATTGTAATAATGTTATATTGCAACAGGTTCAAGAGCAGATCTCCCTATGTCTTTCTTGTTTTTGCTCCTCTCCTCCCTTCAGTTCATTCTTTTTCTTTTATTTTTTTCTTACTTTTTTCCCCCCAGTACCGGTATGAAACCTCAGGTGCTCTATGGCAGTTCTATATTCTCAGCCCTTTTTATTTTATTTTGAGAAGGGGTCTTGCTAAGTTGCCTAGGTCGACCTTAATCTTGCAATCCTCCTGTCTCAGCCTTCCAAGCAGCTGGGATTACCAGATGTACACAAAAATGTGCAACTTCCAGATTTAATACAGAAGCCAGGGTGATTCTTTTGAAATACATCATTTTACTGCTCTGCTCAAAGCACACCACTGGCTTCCATGTCACTCAGAATAAAACCCACAGCCTATTATTTTTCCTGTCTGTGATCAGTTCCCTGAGTGAAAGCTCCAAAAGTCAGATTTTTTTTCTCTTTTCTGGCGTATTCTCAGTGCCTCGAACAGTATCTGTTTTGTAATAGGCAAGACATTTTATATATAAATGAATGAATGAGTCATTGAGTGAATGAATGTATGAGATCATCAATAGAATCATGGACATCATATACGTAACCATGAATCAAAGTAAAAAAAAAAAATAGAATGTGGAGTATAATCTTATACTTCTACAATGGTTATTATTGGAATATGTTCACCATGACGTGATAAATTGAGTCAGAACAATATTTCTTTTACAGGAACAAGGTTGAATAGCATTACTCTTCTGTTTTTGCTCATCATGAAATGAGGCAAATTCTGTGGCACAATGGAACATTGGTTTCTTTTTTTTTTCTTTTTTCTTTTTTTAATGTTGGGGAGGAGGGAAGTAATTTTTATATTTCCCACTTATCTTCCAGCAGAGGTGCCATCTAGAGGGAGCTGATAAGAGTAGAATTGCTTCTTTTGAAGTTATGTACCATAGGAAGGGCCTCAATTTCTACCATATTATACTTTTTCTGCTTCGTGGAAACAGTGACTGGAAAGCAGGTTAAGAAATGGGCTATCAACTACTCTTGGGACCTAGAAAAATTAATTAATAAAATCTTGAGCCAGCCTGGCTCTTTTTTACCTAGAGTTGGCTGGGCCACATCCCTGGGCAGTATGACTCTGTAGTTAAGGCATAAGAGTTAGGAAAGTTTGGAAAACATTTGCTGGATACTGTGTTCCACTCAAGATCCGTGTGGTTTCCAGGATGACTTATTGGAAGGCACTATGGATCTTAAGAGTAGGGTCGCATGGGAGGTCCTTAGGTCATCTCATTATGCTCTTGAGGGGAATTGTGTGACCCTAATCTTCCTCCCTTCACCTTTGTTTCTGCTCATGAGATGAGAAATTTTCTCCTCACCACAGATCCAAAGCTTTAGGGTCAATCCATCATGGACAGAAATCTCCCAAAGAGCCAAGATAAATATTTTCTAATTATAAATTGTTTCACATACTTCATTATAGTGATAGAGAAAGCCTGACAAATCTGCCATTGCTTTGGGCTCAACTTAAGAGTATTCATAAAAAGCACAGCTTCCTGTCCTCATCTTCTCTCCGTGATGCCCTTTGCCTATAATGATCATGTCATTAACCCAACAGTCTAATGTATGATTGTGCACGATTCTCTTTTTAAGTCTAAATGGAGGGATGTGGTGCAAACCACAAGCCCTGACCACCCTTCATCCCACCCACCATGGTCTCTTGAAGGCAACCTATTCCATGTGCAGGATGTCACCCTAGCCTCTGTCCGTGTCTATGTGGTCTCAAAACACAACTGCCCATGACCTAGCTTCCTTGGTGTAGGAGTCTCCCCAACAGAGACAGAAACACTGCCATGATAATGGAACTCTGCTGCCTAAATGATTTCTAGTGAGTTCCTCTCTGTTCATCTTAAATTATTTTGTGATAAATTCCGAATCTTGTTAGAAGAAAATGTGACTTACACAGATGTGATTTCCATTAAAATTGTCCATGTTTCAATTGTAAAAGTCCTTAGGGTAAAAAGAGAAAATGAATGTATTAGTTTCCTGGAGCTGTCACAACAAGATTTCAGAAAGTGGGTGACTTAAATGACAGTTTGTTTTCTCATAGTTCTGGAGGCTGGGAGTGCAAGACCAGGGTTCAGAGGCCTGGTTTCTCCTGAGGTCTCTTTCCCTCCTCCCATCCTCACGTGGACTTCCTCTGCTCACGTTGAATGTATGTCTGTGCATCCAAATTTCCTTTTCTTATAAGGACAGAATGGATCAGGTCTCATCTTACCTGGCTCATTTCAATCTAATCACCTTTTTGAAAACGCATTTCCAATGTAGCCACATTCTGAAGTACTAGTTTCAGCATTAGGGCTTCAACAAATGAATTTCGGGAAGCATAAGTCGGCCCATAATAATGACATACAAAAAAGTTTTACAGTATCAAACCTATTCCAAAATATGGGAACACTCCTTATTTTTCATGCCTTTGTTGAGTGACCATGTGGTACCTTTGCTGAAGTAAGGGAACATGGAGTACAAAGGACAGAACCTTTTAGCATTAGCCTTATTTGTTCCAACGTCTATTCTTCCCAGCAAGGACAACAGGGAAAATCAAGATAAGAAAACCACAGGCCTTCTAAAATAAAGCCTAAATATACATATTTATTAAGAACATAAAAATGTTCAGTTTTCAGAATTCATATTTATTTTGGTACTTACAAGAAATACAATTTTTACCCTTCCCTGCCATTTTAAATAGCACAAATATTCACATGAAAGCTCAAAAAGTCAATCTCTTCTAGTTTTTAACCCTTAGCTTGGACAGTGTATCCAAATTATCCTGAGACATCAAGCCACAAATGGTTCTGGGGGAAGGTTGGGAAAGAGGCTGGGGTGCACGTTAATGATGTCCTTAGACCCTGGTCATACTTATTGGTGATGAGGCAGAGAAGACCTCAGTTCCCCAAGGACCGGTGTGTGATCTGCACTCACTCAACCTGGTCCATGCCATCCTGAAGGCTTTTGTCTTTTTAGTCACAGACATACTTTGCATGGCTCCGGTTCACAGGAGGTGCAGGTCATGGAAGAGAGTGTGGGAAATCCAACCTGCAGGTTCTGCTTCTCCCAGCCAGCACTGCCTCTCTCCAGCACTTCTTAAGAAGTGCAGCAGAAAGGAAAGGCTTCCTGAACTTCATCCTGAACTCTCAGAGTTTGCCCTCCTTTCCTCACCCACTGACCTGGTTTGGGAAGTGGAGAAAAAATAAACCAGGCGGGGCTGCTTTCCCTCTCTCCCTTGAGCCTGAGCTAGTCTCTTAGTTTCACATTTCCTAGTCCTTCCATGGCCTAATAAATTTTTAGAAGTAAAAGTCATACTCAGTTCAGTCTGCCCCCCTGTGAGGTA
This sequence comes from Marmota marmota marmota, assembly GCF_001458135.2. Lineage (NCBI taxonomy): Eukaryota > Metazoa > Chordata > Mammalia > Rodentia > Sciuridae > Marmota > Marmota marmota. Next base: position 50,150,787 of record NW_025999968.1, on the reverse strand, counting down.
TTAGTCTGGCTCCTATTAATAACTTTCTCCTGTTTTTATCATATTTCACTTTCTTGGTACTTTTCCAGCACTCTGTATACCTCACATCACTGTGGGTTTTGGGTATTTGTCAGATGCCCTTTTCTCAGAGAAAAGGAGAAAGCCATAGGGTGACGAGCTAATGACACAACGTGTAATTCTCATTTGGCAAAGGAATAAAAGAAATTGTTCTCAAAATGACAAAACAGAATTCACCTACACACCACCTAAACACATATCAAAACACATAATTTTCTTAAACCCAGGAACACTCAGATGTGTGGGAAAGGAAACGGTATCCCAAAGGAATGGCTCTGAGGTGAGCAGGAGGCGAACAATACCAGCCTTTCCCTGGGGAGCAGCTGGACTTTTGTCTTATATCAATTGCTTCACAGACAAGGGACACAAGGCAGCAGCTAAAGCCCTTGCTGGACAGGAGCAATAGAAAGAGCTTGAAGAAGTTGATGGCACTCACTGGTTGGACAGTCAGACATCTGAGTTTGTCACAGATTTACAACCTTGAGTAAGCTGGGTAAAATAATCTCCCTGTTCACTTTTTAGAAAGACAGGAAAAGTATCTGCTACCCTGAATGTTATAAAGTTTAAATGAAATATACATAAAAGAGCTATTTCACGGTGACTTTCATCTCAATACTTAAAGATCCTCCTGGAAGGGGAATCAGGTTAACCAATGTCCAGGATTCAGAATTTCTGTTTCCTGTTAAAGTGTTTTTCCTACCTGTTAGGGTCTGTAAACAAGTCAGGATGGCGCCTGGCATTTTGCCAGAGGGAGTGGTTTGTGAAGTAACGCCAGAGAGCCATTAAGTGTGGAGATTCCTTATTGGTTGACTGCTGTATCTAGTTTATGTTAATTAAGATAAGCTGTGTGGAATGTATATATACCCCTCCTGTCCTACAATAAACAGCTCCCACTCCTGCTGTATCAATCTACACAAGTTGCTTGTCGTCACCCCCCGGTTATTTTGCTGCAGCCGGACTGCGGCACCTACCTACTACCTACCTACCTACCCTACACAGATTAATGGTGCTCACACCTCAGCCTGTGATTAACTTTTTTCCTAAATAGTTGCAGCCTGGATGTCTTTAGATGACTTGATTTCCATAGGAACAGTGGTTCTGAGTTAAACACACTGTCTGTGTGAGGGCTCACTGGGTATGGGAGGGAATAATGAGAAAACAAATAGTTGCTAATAATGATTGGATCTGCTGTGTGCCCCAGCTTGACAGTGAGGATGAACTCACCTTACAGCCATCTTCTTTTGGTGACCAAGTGTCTATTTTCCAAATTTTATCACTTTCCTCTCAAACATTCATCAAAAGTTCTGAGGAACTAGAAATCCAGCTCCAAATCCCTGTTTGTAATTACCCAGCAAAAGAAAACCAAAAATTCACTGGAAAAGTAAATTCATTCCCAACACTCATTTCTGAGTAAATGTTTCATGCAGGTCTTTAGGTGAAGTTTAAAATGATCACCCAATATCATCACATAGTTTTCAGTTATGGTTTCTCTAGGAACAGGGAAATGATCAATATGTGAATGACTCCTAACATTGGTCTATAAATGCCAGAAATATGTCCAAAAGGAGCCAAATTTGTTCTGTATAAACCTTCTTAGCTTTCAATCTGACACTGTAGTAGCTATTTTATAGAGAATGTCAGTTTATCAGAAAAGTTATAGATGTGCATTTATTTACTATTCTTTCAAAGCAGGATGAAAGTAATTAATTTCAATTAGCATCTATCATTTGGAGCTCTCCAAAAAAAGAATTCTGATATATCAAACTCCCAATTCATGATATTAATTTCAGATTTTTTTGGTACATATTTTTTTCTTGAGTACAAAGCATTATTAATGAATTTACAAATAGATCTAGCACAGGCAAGTTTAGGGAAAACCTACAACTAACTTTGGTAAGGAATTACAGAATGGCAAGAGCAGATAAACAGCAGCCTGAGAGTCTCAAGTATTCAGAATTCCAGGGACATCAGTTCATATGCATTTTTAAAGGAAATGAGTTTGGGTCAATCAAGGAGTAAGTTAAGTGGAGGTCATTTAAGGGGACTTCTACCGAATGCGAACACTCCGTGTCTATCAATAATCCCAGAATAGCACTTAAAGTACAATAAGAATGCATAGTTACCAGTACTAACATGTCTCTATCCAACATCAAAGCCTCAAAAAAAAAAAAAAAAAAGCCAGAGCTGAATTCTCTGATGAGGCTTGAAGCACTAATATTTCATATTATTTCTTCTAGTGAAATCTTCATGTTTAAGATATCCGAACTAAGCAAAGGCACATATTTCTTCAGAGATGGTATACAGGTTTGCTTTTGGGAACAACCAAACAAAATTTCAAAAAGAAAGAAAATGAAAAGAAAAAAGAGTTCTTTGAATCTTCGCATGCACTTCAGAAAGTACTAGAATACATTGCTAGAATACATGGCTCAGAATTCTAACCCATGAAGTGTAGAAATGATGCTTTCATTTGAAAGAGTATGTGTGTCCCATTTTGAGCCCACTCATCTCTCTGTGTGATCTCGTTGGAATCTAGAATGTCTGCATCTGAACAGGAAGAGCTTCATTATAAGGAAGGGTGGTCCTAACAGGATAGAGCTCAAATTATCTTCAGGTCAAGGACCAATGCCATTCTTGTCCAAACAGTGGAAAATTGCTCTCTGCTTTATTATCAGTTACAATTTCATGCTACAAAATATCTGGAATATATTCACCGTCTGAGAGGTATTATACATGCCACCATTGAATTTAAACCTTCAGGATCATATGCCATTAGACCTATTTGTCTGCCTATGACACATGCTCATAAACTTATGTTAGCCCTGGATTTGGGGTCTGCTTAGACCATTTATCAAGTTAGGTCTTTCGTTTGTAGTTACCATTTGTCTTCTTAAAAAAAGTTATAGATGAATCATGTGACTAATGCTTCTCGTCCATCTCTTTTGCTTTTGCAGGAGGGATTTTTGAAACTGTGGAAAACGAACCTGTTAATGTGGAAGAACTAGCTTTCAAGTTTGCAGTCACCAGCATTAACAGAAACCGAACCCTGATGCCGAACACCACATTAACCTATGACATCCAGAGAATTAATCTTTTTGATAGTTTCGAAGCCTCGCGGAGAGGTAACTCTTTTCCCACTTTTAAAAGCTTCTTTGGGTGATCCGTCTGCTCCATGGGTCACCTTTTTGCAACCTGCCCTTTTTCAAAACAGGCATCTTAGTGCAAATGGGTCATAGGAAATCTCAGGCCTGGGTGTCACTGATCAATGCAATCTGTGCTAACCTAATGGATGCTGCCTCACCCTGTTTTCTGGGCCTTTCTGATTAGCTTACCCTTCAGTGCCCTCCACTCTATGATTAACTGGTTCAGCTGTGAATGGAAAATGTCAAGCGTGATCTGTTTTTCCTTCCTGAAGCTGAGATACCACCATGAAATTGTACAGTGCAGTCAAATAAAACTTTGCAGAAGGTCACATCCATGGAGCTGTGGAAATGCCCAGGACATACATAACTCACACCCTGAATTTTAACAGGTTGTAAACTATGGGGTTTACCTAGCATCTTCACACACTTTTTTTCTCCTTTCAACAAAATCATAGAAATACAAAGATTAAATCTGTGAGAGAACAATGTCAGCATTTAATTTTCTTTTGCTTCTGAACAGAAGACAAGTGCCCAAAAAGTAATCCAATTTATAGACTACAAGCTTTCTCCCATGGAATGATTCATGTGTAACTGAAGGGTGGTTTAGACATCCCACTGGCACTTCTAGGATGATTCTTTGAAGTAAGATCACATTTGATATACTTGAAGCTTGGCCTCTAATGAGGGCACAGTCTAGTCACCAGATAAAGGAGTTTGTGTGGTAACAAAGGCTGCTGAGCACCCCAGAACAGACGGGGACTCTTTGCCTCTCAGAGAATGCCTCACCATTACAGACAAACAAATAAAACACAGTGAACTCCACAGTCCCGCTGGTTTCCAAGTTGCTGAATACTGATTGTTAACTGAATTAACCTAGTTAGATCATAGGATGTGTTCACTTAGTGAACTTTTGCAAGACTTTTAGTACTCTTTCCAAATAAAATATAAAACTTTTCTTAGAGTACAGGTGAAAAAATTATAGTGCAATGATCTCTGTCTACCTATGGCATGACCTTAGTATAAGAATTCTTTCTTTTTCAAGATGGATGGAGTTAAAAATGTCATATAGGTCAGGATTGTCTATGAACAAATAGTAAAGCTTTGCTTATACAGCACTTTGAAGTTTACAAGTCATCTCCATATGCATTATCTGTTTGGGTTAGATCTCTCTCTCTCTCTCTCTCTCTCTCTCTCTCTCTCTCTCACACACACACACACACACACACACACACACTCCATAGAAAGCCAGCCAGCAACATTTAGCATCGGTACTTCAACCCACATAAGAACTGAGATTTCTTATGATCTGAAGTACCTGCCATACTTGTAAATTAAACACCCCAAAGCTTCTTAAAACTGGTAATTTGCTGGCAAACAAAATTCAAAAGGATTGATTTTCTGTCAAGTACTATTAGAATCCTAGAGCTACATATTAGCAAAAATCTCAATCCATTGCACAGGCCGGATCACATGGCAGTTCACAAACTCTTGTGCTCTCATTTTTTTTCTGGTTAACTAATGAAAATACGTCCAGAAATAAGCTTCTAAGGACAATGACAATTTATACCTATAGCACTTAACACAGAAAAGTATACATATCTATAGCTGACGTAGTAATCTAGTACTAAACAGCACAGTATCATAAAGTTTTCCTTGTAAATGACTGTCAACATCCACAGCCCCTTAGATATCTACAATAGTTATCATATTATTCTCTCTAAATCGAGTCAGGTAATTTTAGAGTCATACAAATGTTCCATTTATTTTTATTTGCCAAATGATATTATTATAAAAGTCAACACTATTGCACTTACAAATTGAGCTATTATTTAAGTCTTATATTCAATTATTATATCTTGGTAGTTCTAAATTACTTCAAAATAGAATTACAATATAAATTTGAAAATGCAGCTAAATTTATATTTAACACCTGCGAGCATAAGATTAATAAGCTCTATTTACATGGTTGTAGAGGTTAAACTGCTCTAACCTTTCTGGAGGGAAATTTGGATAATATGTATCAAATAACAAAAATGTCAAAACCCTTTAATTTAGTTAACCCTTGGAAACTCAACCCTTGGAAATCTACTCTAAGGAAGTATCCTAAGATATAGAGGAAAATAGAAGTTGTATAAAATTTCTTATGGTCAAGAAGTGGGAGGAGCTTTAAAATTATAAAAATGGTTAAAATAAGTTATTAAATTTCCGTGGAATGGTATATTCTACAGATACTGAAAGTGTCCTTTTGAAGAATTTATAATTACTTGACAAAGAAGTGTGCTATTATATTCAATGGATCAAACTGCATTTGTATAATGATCCCAACTGTCTGAAATATAAGTAGATATTCTCCCAAGATGATGGATTAAGTACAGCCTGCTGATTTTCCATACATTTTAAATATTCTAAATTCTCTCAATTAGCATATATAGTGAGAAAATTAATTTATGTTATAAATACATTTTAAAATATGATTTCATTCTGTTAAGGTATATGTTGGCTGATACTGAGACAGAAAAGGACCTGACCTTGAGCTGGGGTCCTGAGCTCTGATTTAGCTCCGCCACTGTTAGTGGTCAAAACTCAGCCCATAGTCTTGAAGTGAGAAGGATAGACACAACGTCTCCTAAGATTCCCTTTAAGCTATGCTATTCCATTGTTCTGTAGTTAATTAGGTATCGAGAATCAGTATTCTGCAAAAGGAACAATCCTTTGCAGAATCTCAATAAACTGGAACTGAATTTGGGGAAGACAGAAGCTAAAGCAATTTGTAGTCACTCACAGGTTTTTCCTCTGAATTTTGTGACCACGCTAATACCTTCATTGCCACCCTGCCATATGACAGGACTTAATTCATACAACATTCATTTGACAAATGACTTGCTGGTTGGCTCCTGGAGGGCTCCCCAGTAACAGCCACATTAAGTGAGGGATTTAGACTCCATCTGATTAAAGGTAATGAAGTGAGACCCGTAACTCATTTTTATTTGCAGGGAGTTGGTCCTGTGATGTATTGCTAATCGGTTCTACATTTACATCTATCAGTATCTTATCATCTCAAGAAAATTGGAAGTTGAAAGGAGCACATTTCCTCTACATACAGATGGGGAGATTTTCCAATAGTCAAGTTAAAAAGAAGAATCCTCAAAGGGAAATATAAAACTCACAGGACTCTCTTTCTCTCCCCCTTTCCCTATTCTCCATCTCTTTTCCCACCCCTACTTGTCTTTGGACATCCTCAGCATGTGACCAGTTGGCTCTGGGTGTGGCTGCCCTCTTTGGCCCTTCCCATAGTTCCTCCGTCAGTGCTGTGCAGTCTATTTGCAACGCTCTCGAAGTTCCACACATACAGACCCGCTGGAAACACCCCTCAGTGGACAACAAAGATTTGTTTTACATCAACCTCTATCCAGATTATGCAGCTATCAGCAGAGCGGTCCTGGATCTGGTCCTCTATTACAACTGGAAAACAGTGACTGTGGTGTATGAAGACAGCACAGGTATGGGACTCACACGAGACCACACCTGGCCATGTTTGGCCTGAGCAAAGGGAATTAAAGTTTTCTACAGGCATAAACTTTTCAGGTGGAGTGCATGAAAATGTCTTTATATAAAGCTGACGGTGTATTCCAAAGTAATTTAGGAACATCAAGTGTTGCTAGCTTGAATTTCTCTTGTTTTTTGATTCTTTCTGATATTTTTTTCTCATCAAATTTATGGGATTTTTTTTAAAAGAAATATCACCCTATTGATATGTTATATTCTAATTACATATCAAAGATGTAATTTCATTTATGCAACTATGACCACAATGAAAGTGACCAGATAATAAGATTTGAACTTGATAAGTGGCTATGCAAATGTCTGGAAAAGTTCCCAAAGTAAGTTAGCAAACAAGAATTCAGGTACAGATTATACTATTCAAGTGTACTATTTCCTGGGAAAGAGCCGATGAGCCCAGGTGATGAGTCTTAGAACTAAGCTTTCATTCTGGCCCTCATTAGATTTTCTCTAACTCCATCTGTAGTGTTCTGTTTTTTTCTCCCTGTCTTCTGCTTACAGTTCAGGGTCTGTCAGAGTTTAGACTCCCACTTGTTTCATTTACAGTCAGCCCAGGATCCTCCTTTGTCCACATAATAAATCTAAGCCCCTCTAACTCAAAGTTTTTCACCATTGGACTATTGTGCTTATTTTTTTATTGGTGCATATTAATTAAACAGAATGGTGGGTTTTATTGTGGCATGTAATAATTTGGCCAATTTCACATTAAGCCAAGTTAGTCTTTATAAATCGAGGCACTAGCTTCCCTCCGTGGCCTATATTCTCACACCAGCTGTGATGAGAAGTCTTTCATTTCTCAGATACTCCCGAGTTCTCCCCAACTTCTGCTTTCCGAGGCTGGGCCCTCACTATAGAGCCACTGTGAGCGACTCAAATGCTGGTGAGCACCTTCATTCTCTATGACCACATATAAATATTCCCTCTTCCATGAGGCTCTCTGGGAACACCGGAGAGTTCAGCAGTGTTTTGGAAATAGAATCATTGTCTCTCACATTCTATTTCAGTGATCTATTACATATCTATGGGACTAGAAGATCCTGAAATGGAAATTGTATCTTATCTATATTTATTATCTGCTTCCTATCACATACTTGAAGAAAAGAGTTTAGTAATTACGTTCAGAAAAATAACACTATTAACTGTCTGAATTGTTTTTTTCCTCCAAGAATTGAAATTAGCTCCTTTCTGTAATTTACACATTGGGCAAAAAGACTAATAAAATTAGCAGTGAAAATTAGTAAAGGGAAGCACTTTCAGACTTTAATACTATTTCATTTTTCAATACCCTTTTCAAAAAGCATTAGCACTTATTATCCCCCAGAGGATGAATAGTGAGCCTCTTCCATTTGGCGTTAAACTCTGCTTCCATTTTATGCTGTCAGATAAAAGTGACTCTTATGGTTGGAGATATGCATTTACGTATTTTCTTATGCCTCATCTCATTTTAGGAAGAAGTGAAGGTGGTAGGTGATTGGATATATAATTCATAAATATTATATTCAAAGCAGTCTTATTGGGAGGGATATGCCACAGGCAGTCATTTTTTTTTTTTTTTTAGAGCTTTACCTGCTTCCTGTGAAGAAAGAAAACATATTATCAAATAAACTCCACAACATATTTAAAGAGCCTTCAGGTAGAATATTTCATTGTAAACACACGCGTAGTTAGATCTTCTGTGTTACCTACCCATTGTTAAAAGAGTATTTTGTGAGCTAATACAACCATATTATTTCTCATTGTGGTGAGCTCTCCGTAGTGTAATCTCTCACTATTTCTCCATCTCCAACAAAGCAAAAACTATTCAAAAGGAAAACTAATCATTGCAATTTCTGTGCTTAATTTAAGAAAGAGTTCAAACAAATGTGTAGTCATGATAGATTTTAAATTGTATTTAGGCAAAATATAGTTAGCAAGAGAATGACACAAAAGTTAATGTCCTAACTGACTTCAGATTAACTACTCACAAGTAATGGCCACCTTGTGCAGCAGAAAAATAAAAAAAAAAATCATTTCTATCATCTTTCACTAGAGTCTGAAATGACCTTTTTCATATGGGTTAAGTTCACCTGAGCTCAGATGCTCAATAAATACTTGTTGAAATTAAAAATCCAGAACGATTTTGTATGTCACCCATGAAGTTAGAGATGATTTATGTTAAAGTGATTTTGCCCATAACAACATTAAAAATGTAAATGAATAATCAATTGAGCTATTAATTTGGAACCCAGAGAGTAAGTAAACAGATCAACTGAGATCAATAAAAGCAGACATCTTATGACTTTGAGTGGATTTAATACTTCTTGACTCAGGACTCTTGGTTGCAGTAATTAGCAAGTCATAAAAAAGGAGGAGACTAAGTAAACCTGAAGGAAAAGTTAGGACTTAGGTGTGCTCAGCACCCACCCCCACAACAGAATTAAGTATCCATTAAAGAGCACTTTATTGGGATTTGCTTAGGAGTTTGTTAAATAGCCTGAAGCCAGCACAGATGTGGTGGGACCAAATGGCCCGTTACTCCCATTGAAGTCATCAGGAGCAGCATGCTTGTCTCTAAGGACAAAATTCAGTTCACTAAATTCAGGCAGGCAGCATTCTGTCCTCTAGAAGTTAAATGCAGAAAGGCTCTAGAGAACTCTTGGGAGGAGTAAAGTCCTGTCTCATCTCATCTCTTCTCTCTCCCTTCCCTGGGTGTTCGTCCCTTAACTCACCAACATGTTTCTGATTCTCATCATCAGAGGTGACCCTACGCAATGAGAAATTGCTGCCCATTGGACATCCCTTCTGGCTTCATTAGACCCCTGGTGGAAGCCTGGCTACTATCCCCTCACACGCATCCAAATGAGCTGAGAAGCAGAGCATCAAATGAGTTCAGAGCCCATTCAGCAGTTTCTGCATTCTCAGGGCCAATCTCAGCAAAATGAGCCACAGACATTGGTGTAGGACCCAGGCCAGCAAACTTTTCTCTATCAAGAACCAAATAGTATACAGCTTAATCTCTGTGGTCACATGGTCTTGCTCACAACTACTGCAGCTCTGACAAGGTAGCCAGAAAACAGCCATAGAGAATATGCAAATGATGGACACAGTGTGGCAATAAAAATTCATTTGCAAAAATGTGTGCTGGGCTACACTTAGCCCCAGGGCTCTAGTTTACCCCTCAAAAAAAGGAAAAAGAAAACAGCTAAAAGCTCAGATTCATAATTTTGTAAAAGCCAAGACTTCGTCACACTAGTGAGTAGGTTCAGTTTCTGTTCATGGGTTTTCCTTCATTTTGCTGAGTCCCCACACTCTTTCCCTCCCCATCAATTGCTCTTCCTGACTTCTTCATCAACCTTGGTAGTCTTTTGCCTCATTGTCCCAGGTAACATCCTGGTTCATTGACTGGCAAATTTTCAGAGAGGTATTGGAGGGGGGGAGGGTGTAAAACTTTTCTTTATTCATCATTAAGGGTCATGATTAATAATCCTATAACAAGAGGCAGGTTACCAATAGAAAAGCACAACAAATTAATTTTAATCTGAGTTTAATCAGGAGCCTCCCAAAATGAAGACCCAAAGACGGAGGTAAAACTTTTGTTTGTTTGCTTGTTTTTTGCAGTGCTGGGAATGGAACTCAGGCTTACACATGCTAGGCAATGCTCTACCACTAAAACTGCATATTTTTATGCTTAAATTTTATGAAAAAAATGTATACCTGAGTAGAAATGTAGTGGACAGTGGACGAAAAGGAATGAGTTAATGAAAACAGTCTGATGGGGGTACTAAGCAAAGCCTCTGGAATGAGGATTTTCAAGGGAGAAGTGACAGTGACCTTCCAAGGTGGTGTGGCATCCTTTGGGGGAAAGAAGACCAAGTTTCCATGACTTCTAGTGGGGAGACAGAAAGAAATGGGAGACAGGAGAGCAGGAGAAGGTCAGAAGGGCCTTGCTTCTAGACCCTTCCAGGCTCCTTCAGTTCAAAATACTTTGAGGTCTCATGCTCTGAGCCCCAGTGCTGTTAATGGGGAAGAATGATTTAGCACATCTCTTATTTTGGGATTCAAAGTATTCTCTTACACAAGGTTAGGCAACCACCTGCACAACCAGCAGAGAGAGCTAGGTCCACATAGCAAATGCTCATCCAAATTGCATTGGCAAAACATGAAAAAATAAATGCACTTCTGCCTAGCTTTTATTTTGTGAACTAAGAAAACCCATGGTCAAGTTTTGTTGGTTCCTTTTCCCTACTTTCTTGACTTGTCCCAGCACTCATGTTCACACACTGTTGGGTCAGGTGGTAATTTGTGAGACACTGGGGAAAACAACCAAGATGGCACAAACATGCATGGCACTGTTTGCCATGGTTGCCCTTTCCTAAGATCTAAATAAATGGCTTCCTTCCCAGTTTATTTTTAAAGTTTATTTTTCAACATTTATAAAAATAAGACCGCTTCCTTTGGATAATGCTAAAATTAAAGAAATAGGTAAAAACCTAATGTGTCCAGGAAAACCTATTAGAGTTTTGGTGTATGCTCTTCCACATTCAATAGGCAGGCAAACCGATAAACAGATTCCCTGGTTTAGTAAACATTTACTACCAGACACGTTTTAACCACTATTCTAAAAAACACACAAAAATATCTCTGACCTCATGGATCTCACACTCTAAGGAATAAAATATATTTAATCGATAAAATATAGAAATACATGTTAGTATGATAAATGGTAGTAAGTGTTATGAAGAAAAATAAGGCAGCAAATGGCTTTGGGAGATTGGGGAGTGAGGATGAAGTTTGCAATTTTAAGTAAGGATACCAGGAAAGTCCTCAGGAGAAAATTATATTTTTGAGTAAAACATTAAAGAGGAAAAAGCTATGTGATGAGTTGGAAGAGAACATTCAAGATTTTGCACAGCGTGAACAGCCAGTGCAAACCCCTGAGACAAACTAACCCTGCACTGAACCCACCTCCATCATTGAAAATCCTCCATATCTTAAGACACAAATATAAGATATACATATAATATAAATAAAATGTCTTGAATCTTTTTTTTTGTAAATCCCTTTCATTGTATTGAGAAAATTACCTCCAATTCCTAGTTCATTGAATTTTTTTTCGGGGGGTGGGGTGCTGGGGATTGAACCTAGAGACTTGTGCATGCAAGGCAAGCACTCTGCCAACTGAGCTATATACCCAGCCCTTGAATCATTATTGTAGACTACTTTAAGCTAACTATGTAGAAATATATATATATATATATATATATATATATATATATATACACACA
>NW_025999968.1:50113436-50138740 GCF_001458135.2 Marmota marmota marmota | reverse complement strand
AAATATATATATATATATATATATATATATATATATATATATATATACACACACACAAATTAAGGAAGTTTCAAATAGAGAATTTTCCTATTTCACAACTTACCTTGTGACTAGACCTACCTCCCCAACTTCACAACCACCCACTTCTTACTTTATTATGCATGTGCGGACACTAAGCATGTTCCTATATAGGGGATATATATAAGGATGAAATAACCAAAATGTTCAGGCTGCAAAGGAAAAAAAAAATAAAGATGTAGAAGGGAACTGGATACAGTCAAAAAATATCTGCAGGGCCATGGAATGGAAGAAGCTCTGGCTCAACCCACAGTAAAACTTCACCTGTTCCTCCTCCCTACTGTGTTGAACTTGACCTTAACTAAACTGGACAACAGTGGGTGGAGGATTCAGGGAAGCAATTTTGGCATCACCAAAAGGATGAAGTTCTAAGCTGTGGGGGTCTCAGGGGATAGCGCATATTTCTTTCCAAGGTACTTAGTTTCCTGGCCTTGGAAAAGTTTGAACATACAGTGGGACTCTCTGACACAATTTGATCCTGACTGGGATTCCTGCAACACCTTAGAGATTCACTGGATGAGACCTCAATTTTTTTCCAACTCTAAATAAATTGCTGTTTATAAGATCAACTCCCATTGCACTTGGCCATCTTGATGCGATTCTCTTAGAGCATATATTTCTTTATTCTCAGTAATGCTGCCACATCTGTCATCCTACAAACACTTATTGAGCATTTACCATGTGCCAGCCATTGTCCTAGGAACTTGGAGTACAGTAGTGAAGAAAACAGAAAACCCTAACCTCAAAGAGCTTAGGTTCTATGGGAACCTAAAGAATAAACAATTTGTTCACCTTATGTAAAGTGAATTATACTTTTTAAACACAACAATAATATATGGAAGAAAGAAAAAGTAGAATGTTGGTGAGGAGAATCTGAAAGCTAGACATGGAGTCCCCAGAATTTGAGATTGTGTCACATTGTAAAGATGAGGTTTGAGTAAAGACTTAAACCAGCCTGAGGAGGTAAGCCATGTGGTACCTGGAAGAAGGTTCCAGGCAAAGATGACAGCTAATGTTTAAGATTAGAGTGTGCCTGGTACATCAGAGAGACAGCAAGTAGGCCAGTGTGTTTGGAACAGAGTAAGAAGGGAATTTAGGAGAGGAGATTTAGGAGAGGAGGTCTGAGGGGAGGGTGTTGTGAGTCCAAAGGGCTTTGTAGATCACCTGAAAAACTTCTCCTCTGCCTGAAATGCAAAGCCACTGGAGAGAGCTTTGAACAAGATCAGATTCTTATTTTCAGTGGATCACTCTGGTTGTTGCACTGATAGACAATCTAGGGAGGCAAACATTGAAATATGGCAATCTGTTGGCAATTCCTACAAAATCTAAGGCAGCTAGTGGAGGTGATAGAAGTAGAGGAGAGGGAAATTCTCAAAGACTGGAAACACCTGGAATGAAGGGCTGGCCTAATACCTGAACAGTGTTGAACGTGTTCCCCACTTGCAAGGTTTTACTGTGTGTCCATCCATCATTCTCTTTCTTTTGCTTCCATTTGACATTGGCACGAGTCTGAAAAATGAGTCAAGCCATGTAGGGTCTTTGCGAAACTGCATAAATAGCATCATGGATGTTCTCAACATGCATGCACTTTCTCTTTTTCCTTGACTACATTTTAAGATGTCTTTTTTTAGTACCCATCTCTTCTTTTGGGTGTGTATGACATAGATTTTGAATTAAGGAACTCAATTATCTGAGAAACTTGGGACATCTCACATTGCAGAAATTTGCCTCAAGTGATTAACTTGTTTAACAGGGAAGACAGGGAGCACATTCCCTCCAAATCCTCTGAAATAGTGAAGTTTTGTTCAGTGTTCCAATTGAGTCCTATGTCAAGAAAAAGCATTGTGTTCCTTTGACATGAAACAAATACCATATGTTATGTTTATTTTTAAGTGGTCAGTAAGAGCAGGGAGACTTGGATTCAGTCTTAGAAAATATTAATGTTGCAGTGGCAGTGAGACTTATGACTTATTTCATGCCTGTGAATTAAAAAATGAAAACATAACCAATAATAGGGTTGAAGGTTTTAAGAGGCAGGGTGGAGTCTCAGAAGACTCTAGACTTTTTGGCTTGAGCCAAAGAATGGAGTAGCCATCACCTGAGATGCAGAAGATATTAGCTGGAACTAATTTGAGGAAATAAGGATGATATGATGAATTCAGTCATGAATATGCTAAATTTGAGTTTCAAACACCTATGGATACCCAAATGGAGTCACAGTAGGCATTTAATACATGAGTCTGAAATTCAGGGAAAGTATTCTGGGCTATAGATACCAATGTGAGAGTCCTTAGATGGGACTAAGTAAGTCCAAAAGGTAAATGAGTTCCAGAAAGATGTCTCTAGTCCTGGATTCATGACACGTGACCCTTGAAAGGTTCATATTTTATTTTCTTATCTATGGGGAACCTCTATAAATGCTTCACAATGTGGATTAATTTGAAATGAAATTAACATATGAAAGAATGTCTGTGATTGACTCCCATACTCCCTCTCTTTAAAATTCATTTTAATTTTTATTATTTACTTACTTATTTACTTTTGAAACGCTGGGGATCAAACCCGGCACTTCATGCCTGATAGGCTAGTGCTTCCCACATCCCAACCCCCAAAATGTCACTGTTTGAAAGAAAGAAATTCTGGGAGAAACCATGAGAGAAATGACAACCTTGGAAGTAGCGATAACTTCTTCTTGAGGGCTGCTTATGTGTGATGGACTGTTCTAAATCCTACAGATAATGTGTTCAATCATTCTATGAATAAATAAAAGAGCTGCACTTACGGCACTATTAAACAGTGAGTTGGTCTGGATTTTTTTAGGTCTAATATATTTCCTTCTATCTTCCCAAAGAAAAAAGAAATACACTCATTATTAAACAAGAATCTTGACAGAGGTATAAAATTTGTAATTAAAGAAAAGTAGCATTTTGACATGGAGTACCTGGCCAAAATGAAAGATATGATTTATATGACCAATGCTGAATAAAAGAATAAGTGAATTTTTCACTTTCAGCAATCACAGCTTGCTCCACTCTGCTATGATAACCGCTTGCATGAGCTAAAACTTGTCTGCTGTGTGCCTTCCCATGATTCCCCCTGAAACAGCTAAGCATGAAAAAGTTGTTACTCAATACTATTAAGGCAATAAATTATAGTCCTTTGGGGGATTTTTAATTAATTTATTCATTTTTGTCTATTATTTTTATTGATACGTATTAATTATTCAGAATAGCAGGTTTCGTTATGGCATATTCATAGATGTGCATAACGTGATTTAATTGATTTCACGCCACACTACCTCCCTTTGTTCTCCCCTCCACCCACCTCCTGATCTATTCCTCTACTGAAATGGTCTACCTTCTGTTTTCATGAGATCCCCTTTCCTTCCTTTTTCCTGCCTAGTTTCCACATAGTACAGTTGACATTTGCCTTTCTGAATATGGCTTATTTTGCTTAACATGATGATCTCCAGTTTCACCCATTTTCCTTCAAATGACATAATTTCATTTTTCTTTATGACTGAATAAAACTCCATTGTATACATACACTGCATTTTCTTTATTTATTTACCTCTTTGTGGACACCTAGGCTGGTTCCATAACTTGACTAATGTGAAGTGTACTGTAATAACCACAAGAATGCATATATCTTTCAAATATGCTGACTTTAATTATTTGGGATAAATACCAAGGAGTGGTATAGCAGGATCATATGACACTTTCAATTTTAGTATTTTTGAGAAAATTCCATGCTGATCTCCATAGTGGCTATACTAATTTACTTTTTTGCCAATGGTGGATAAACTTTCCTTTTCCACCAAACTCTTGCCAGCATTTGTTATTTGTGTTTTGGATGATAACCATTTTCACTTGAGAAGGAATCTCAATGTAGCATGGATTTGCATTATTCTGATGGCTAAAAATGTTGAACATTTTTTCATGTAATCATTAGCCATTTGTATTTTTCTTTAAAAAATGTTAATTAATTTAGTTAATTTGTTAGTTAATTTGTCAACTTATAAATGGATTTTTTGCTTGTGGTTTGTTTGGTGTTGAGTTTTTTTTTTTTGGGGGGGGAGCATTCTTTATATATTCTGGACACTAATCTTCTGTTGGAAGAGTAACTGGCAAAGATTTTTCTTGTTCCATAGGCTCTCTCTTCACACTGTTATTTCCTTTGATATGAAGAAGCTTTTAATTTGAATCCATCCCATTATTTTTTTCATTCTTGGTTTTAATTTTTGAGCGAAAGGAATCCTGTTGGGGACTATACATTCTAGTGTTTCCTTTTAGTACTTATCAAGTCTCTGATCCTTTACCTAGACCTTTGATCCATTTCAAGTTGACTTTTTTTGTGAAGGTGAGACATGGGGATCTAATTTTATTCTTCTACATATGGTTACCTAGTTTTCTCAGCACCATTTGTTAAAGAAGTGTTCTTTTATTTTATTTATTTATTTATTTTTTGCATTACAATTCTTAGTACACCATTATATCATATTTTATCATATCTCTGATTATATGTAAGGTGTTCTTTTCTCCAACATACCTTTTTGGGCTCTTTTTCAAAAATCAGATAACGGGCTGGACATGGTGGCACACACTAGGAGACTGAGGCAGGAAGATCACAAGCTCAAGGCTAGCACCAGCAACTTAGTGAGACTCTGACCAACTTAGTTAAAATATAAAAAGGGCTGGGGATGTGGCTCAGTGAAGAAGTGCACCTGGGTTCAATCCTTACTACCAAAAAGAAAAAAAAAATCAGATGACTGCAACTGTGTTTGTCTCTGTGTCTTCTGTCTTCTATTTTATTCCATTGGTCTATGTGTCTGTTTTTATGTCCATAACATGCTGTTTTTGCTACTGTAACCCTATAGTAGAATTTGAAATCAGGTATCTTGATACACCTAGCATTTTTGTAAAGAATTATAATTCCTTTTTTTCTTCTCCCTCTTTTCTACTTTTCATGTCCCCAAACCTTGTCCTTTGACCAGAACCATATTCAAATTTTCAGAATTTTGTGCAAGAGTCTTTAGATATTGTGTTCCAGGTGTATTATTTTAGCTACCATTGATATTATCAAGAATTCAGGACCAAAATATACTGGTGGAACTAACTGCAGTACAGTTAATCTCAAATATTTTGGCTATACTCGTCAGTGTGATCAAGGGACACAACTTTCCTTTTGGATGTCTCCAACTAGCCTTTTTTTTGCACTTTTGAAAAATCACAGGTATGGAGATCTGCACTTAAAAGTGCTGTCCTTCCAGATATTCATTCCCTCACCCATTTCCATTTCTCAGTTCTGTTTTTTTCCTCTCCTCTGAAGGATTCACACTTTATGTATAGATACCCCTAAGAATCTTATTAGGTTTGGATGTATTCATATACCAACAAATTGGTGAAATGCCATTTTGCATGTTTCTAAGTTCAAATGAAAAAGAAATTCACATTTAAAACAGGATCTGATCTTTGGGTCCCCATGGTTAATTACATTTTTACAGCATCAAACCCACTTGTGTGGTTTAATGAACAGGAAATTGAATTAAGAATCAAGAAAACATAGGTACTTTTCTTTTGAACTGAGACTCATTAAATACATCTAAAGCAATCCAGAAATGAATTGGACTGCAACGTACAGTTGAGAATTTCTCAAACCAAGAGGTGTTTAGCAGCAGCTGTGTGGAGGGGATTTGTGCATCAAGTAGGGGTCTGACCTTTAAGGTTGCTTTCAATTCCTGGCATCTATGACTCATTTTCAGGCCGATCCAAACAATTAACCTCACCATGCCTCACTTTCCTCCCTTTAAAACAACACTAACACACATCCATCTCTGTGGTATATTCCAGGTTTATTGAGCTATTTATAGGGCATGTAGCATAATTCATAGAAAGAAGCAATGTAAATAGCAAGGTTTATTATTATTTCAGGAGAAGGCACAGGAAATTTTAAACGCCACTGGAAATAACAGGATTTTTTTTTTCCTCTTCCATATGCTCCACTTGTTGCCCAAATCAGTCAACATGCATGCAAATTACCATTTTCTGTCTTATGTGAGCACACAAAGACAGGCGGCCAAAGCAAGTGTTTAAGAATTGGACGTTTGGACATTTTTAAAAGTTATCTCTATATGCAGAGCCCAGCTCAAACTCAAGTGAAATAAGAAATGTTTTTTCCAAAGCACTTTCAAACCAAAGGTACATTTCCAGTCACCCTCCTGAGGGGAGGGGTGGTAGAAGGAGGAGCTAATGTTATTCTTTTTATATTTGCACATTTTGTCTTTTTATTTAGAAAGATTAGGACTTAGAGAAAAGTGTGTGATAATGTAAACTTCTGTGCACCTTCTTCTAGATTCAGGAGTTGCTATTATTTGATCACATTTGCTTTAATGTTCTAGCATTTTGTCATATCCAAACAACTGAACAGCAATGACAATAATAGTAAGTAGTAGTACCCTTGAATCATTTGAAAGTAAATTGTGGGTATTGAGACCTTTTTACCCATACAAACCATAGAGTATATTTCCTAAGAACAAGGATCTTCTTTGTTATAACTACCCTATAATTTTTAAGTACAGGAAACTTAATAATGACACAATACTATCATCTAAATATATATCAAATTATATATGTCATAAATTCATTTTCTTTAATTGTCCCAGGATCAGTCATGCATTGACTTGTCAGTTTTCTTCAGTCTCCTTTGGTCCAGAACAGTTCAGCCTTCCTTTCATGACACTGACATTTTTGAAGAGTCAAGATGTGATCAGTTTTATTGTATAATGTCACTCGCTTGGGTTTGTCTGATTTTCCCCTTATCTGCATTTCATTTTAAAGTCCCTTCACCTCAGTGGGCTAGAAAAACACCCCAGTACCAGTTTTGCATGCACTCTTACTATTCTCTGCAACTGGAGACTCGGCAGGGCTGGGTGACTTCATCAGGGTGGCATTCAGACCCAGGAGGATGATAGCAAAGCCAGGTGTTGTCCCTACATTGATTTCCTCTCCCTGAGGTAATTATTTGTTTAGCAAATAATTTTTAACTATTCATTAAATGTACAGGATTGAAGGATTGCTGCAAAAAATGCAAATATAAGAGAAAGCTTTCTCTAAATTTTGTCTTCTGTGAATGCAAAAGGCCTTTGAATTGTAAATTCTACATCATTTGTTAATAAAGGCAGAAAGGGTTTTCTTAAGCAAACAATTGCTTCAGGAAGAGAAATGTAAAATCAGTGTTCCTGGCTCATTGTTCTGCTCACAACTTGGGTCTGTAATCTTTAAATGTGTGGATCCTCTCCATTCCTATGGTCCATTTACGTGCATACTGACAAAATGAGAAAAGTTGGGGAACAGAGGTGTTTTCCTGTAGAACATATCACTTCCATTTAGAAACTGATCATCTTTGTTGAGGTGTTATCTTTCCCCCCCCCATCTTGGTATCAAAATATGCTTTATTTTATGAAACAGCTGTGAAAATGGATGATTCCATTTGTTGGGGTGAGACATTATGTTTCTGAATGGCCTCATGTGCCAAACTGAAGTTTAGTTTTTATGCTGTTTCTAAGTTTTCTTTCTGTTTTTTTTTTTCAGGTATTTATTTACATAGTCAATCAAATTGATATGAAATTCAAAAGTCAGGCAGACCTACTGATTTATTATAAAGAGCCCTAGTTTGCTCTCAGAAGGTAGATATGGCTTCAAAACTTAATCTGCCATTATTACCTATGTGACCTTGAGCAAGTTATTCCAGCCTATAGCCATCTAGGCTTATGACCTACAAATTTAGGTGGTATTTGATGCCTTATCCACATTGTGAGAGTTCATGGTATAAAAAAGTTCAATGGACTCTAGGACCTTGAAGCAGAATGTTGTTTGCCTTGCAGGATTTAACATAGGAATCGAGATCCACTGAGCATCCAGAAAACATTTTCCCCTGAAAAATGAATGAATAAAGTGAAATGTGTGTGTCAACTTAAATGCCAGGAGAGAGTATGTAAATCACAAGGATGGGAAGACACACTTCAGGATTGACATTCCATTCAACAAAGAACAAAAGAGCAGTTCCTTGCAGCATATGAAATGCACTTTTAAAATGTTTTCCCCATTTTATTTAAAGGCCACATTGAGCTTTCCTTTATGGTCATGCTCAAGTTAAAAAAAAAGAAAAGAAAAGAAAAGAAAAAAACAAAAACATGATTGCAAAGCAGGAAGCCTGGGGAAAAGAAGAAAGGAAAATGGGTCCCTGATTCTGTTTATTTCCCACCTCATCAAATAATCCTAAACTGTTTCTGTTCCCTCAGCACCAATAGCTTGTATATATGAGGCAGGACAGTGAAGTGGAAAGATTAAGCATTAAACTCACAAATAACAATTTTAATCTATTTGTTCCTCCTAACTATCTTTGCAACCCTGAGTAGTTACTCTGGGCCTTAGTTTCTGCATCTGAATAATAAAGATAATAAGGGTTGCTTCATAGGATTACTAGAAGGATTAAAGAATGTAACAAATAAAAAAAATATATAGGTCCATGTGCTCAATTTTTCCCCTTTATAAGTACTCTTCAGTGGTTCATGACAAAAGAATCCAGAAATAAGAAGACAAGTGGCTCATTTTGGGTACTTGAGAATCTTCAACCACATGATTGATTTGAAAAGGAGCAAAGCCCAATAAGGCTGTTATTCTTTAAATTTTAATTTTTGTGAAGAAAAACATAGTACACTAAATCTTGATATGGCTCTACAACAACCTTCCCCACCTCCATTGCTCCAACTGACTCTGAAAAGCAGATCATTGTCATTTACTGTTTTTCAGAACTAGACCTAACTCCAGTACTAGAGAAACCTTTCCCATTCAAGCTTCAATAAATGTGACTTCTGAGGAAAAAAATAATAAGATAAATAAAATAATAAGAAGAAATACGTGCATCAAGTCTGGAAGTAGCTGGAATCCATGTGCTATCTTGCACAGTGCATTTGACAATTTCCATCTGAATACTTGTAAAGCTTAATATTCCCTATTGATTACTTGATGCTGACAAATACTGAAGGCATTGAACTACTTATTTAAAAGAAAGTCAATTTTCCTATGTGATGGGAGTCCTTGAGTGAGAGACAACATCATGCAGTGTAGCAAATGCCAGCTAACATTATGGGAAACAAGATGCAGGTTTCATAAGCCTGCCTGTCTTGACCTCATGGTGGACATCTCTTAGGGAATGGTGCAGCTCAGTAGATCCACACCTGGATGAAGAGAACATTCTCTGTCAAATTAGTCAGCTGTATACAACTCCCAATGGTCAATTTAAATTTTTTTCTGCTTTTATTCTTAAAATATCTAAGAATATTCTGTAGTATTTTGAATCAAGTAAAGATTATCCAATTCAACATTCAAATGTTTTAGCAAGAAATAGAGTCATTTAGTTCATGTAGTCATCACTGACAGATTGTTTGCAACAGCTGAAGTAGCTGGTAAACAATACATTGTATGTAAATACTTGATGACAAACTTAAAAAAGTTAGCAACCCCAAAGAAACCCTTGAATTACTTTGGATTATTTGGGGGGGGGGTGCCGATACCGGGGAATGAACTCAGGGGCACTCAACCACTAAGCCTCATCCCCAGTGCTATTTTGTATTTTATTTAGAGACAGGGGTCTCACTGAGTTGCTTAGCGCCTCACTGTTGCTAACTAAGGCTGGCTTTGAACTTGTGATCCTCCTGCCTCAACCTCCTGGGCCGCTGGGAATACAGGCATGTGCCACTGTGCCTGGTGAATTATTTGGGCTTTTTAAGAAAGCAGGTGTTATCTGTTTCACTGAGCACCTTTGGAAACTTCAAGCAACTTTTTTGTTTGCAAAAGTTTCACAGACTTGATTTGTTAAAGACCTGAAGTATTGGCTTAAAAGTGGAAAGGACAATTGCATTCTAAATAAATTCAAAGTGCACTTGGGAAAATTATGCTTCTAAGCCGCACATACCCACAAAGAGAAAATATCAGTATAATCTACCACTGAAAGAGGAATGACAAATGGAAAGTCAATAGTGTAACCTTTAGGTAGGTGGCCGCTTGATGCATTTTGGGAATGATATGCATTTGACTGTAAATGCCAATAAACAATACGGAGCAGTCTCTGTTGCATGATTGGATGTCATTTTCCAGGTCTAATTCGTCTGCAAGAGCTCATCAAAGCTCCCTCCAGATACAACATTAAAATCAAAATCCGCCAGCTGCCCTCTGGGAATAAGGATGCCAAGCCTTTACTCAAGGAGATGAAGAAGGGCAAGGAGTTCTATGTGATATTTGATTGTTCACATGAAACAGCTGCTGAAATTCTTAAGCAGGTAAGTACACTAGGGAGGAGGTGGGAAGTGTGGGGGAAATGTTATTTTCTCTTTCTCAAGAGTGCCATCTGGTTTTCGGTTAGTGTGGCGTGATAACACTGTGACTGTCCAGTAGAGGTTAAAGATTGCAATTTTAAGAAAAGAGCCAAGGGGCTCAGGAAGTTCAACAAAGCCACCGTAGGTTTTCATTGTAGATGTGTGTTCCCCTGTGTATATTAGGTGGTATGTGAATCCTGCCAGCCAAGGAGGGGAAGAGAAGGGTGGCATTTCAAGAAACATCTCTTTTCTTTATGTGTCTTGGAAAGACTGGGCCAGCTATCATTTACATGATGCCCGACTCATCCTATATGTATTCCTTATGGCAAGATCTCCGTGTTCAATGTGCTAGATTCCAAACACAATAAGAAGGGGGCAGGGACAATCACAGAAAAGATACTTCTCTTTTCTAATTTGTTATAGACAATAATTGCTATCCCTTAATCTCCACAGATAATGTGGGTGGAAATGTTTAGTACATTGTGCTATCCTGTATAGATGAAAGATATTAGTCATGTTCAGTAGAATAATAGTGACAATAAGAGTAACAATTTCTAAGCACTTAGTCATAAAGTCAAGAATAAAAATTCAGAATTAGAAAAAGATAAAGCATAGACTACTACCAAGTCTCACTCCAAAGTGATTTTGTTCCTCAAGGGCAAGCAGCAATGTCTGGAGACATTTGTGATTATCATATTTGGGATTCGGGTACTTTACTGACAACTAGTTGGTAGTGGCTGGGGATACTGCTAAACAACTTGTACATCTGAAAAGGTTAGTCAAAATTTAAAATAGAAGCAGCAATTAAAAATCAGGGGATAAAACTTGGAGAAAGTCAGAAAAAAATAACTAGATTCTATTCATGTGGTCTCCTAGGTATCTATTTATATTTAAATGGTTATTGTCACATAATCCAATGCAGTCATCTAAAACAATACAAGTTATTATGTTTCTCGGTTTGAAAGGTCTGAGGTTGCTATAAGGTCAATTGGTAAAGAACAGTGATTTCATAGGTAGACCGGCTCCTTCATGCAAATACAGAACTGTGGATTCCTGAATCACTAGGAAGAGCCCTCTTTGGATGGTCATCTGTTCTGACTCTGTAGTGCTCTATCTCATACTTGCAGAGCACGTTTCTGTAACCATTGAGTTCAGAATCAAGGTTTTTATTCCACTGAAAATACACAATCAAGAAAGTCAACCAGATGTTTCTAGTATCCACTGGAGGATTACACAAAAAATTCCACTAAGAATCTGCTATAGTTCTGATAAGGTTTGCAGTGTCTCTCAAAGTTTCAAGCATGTAAGTTTAGTGCTCAGTACAGTGGTGTTGAGGTGGTGGAAACTTTAAGATGTAGGTTCTAGTGGAAGGTGGGTAGGCCATTGGGCTTCCCCAATCAGAGGGATTAATGTACTTCTCATGGCACCCTGGCTAGTTCTCATGACAGCACCCTGGCTCCTGAGTCTCCCTGGTTTCCTGTTTCACCCAGTGATCTGCCCATGCACACCCAGCATTGTGATGCCACCTGCCATTAGATCTTCCTCTGGGGCCAAAACAAATGAGGCTAACTAATGTCACACTTTCAGCCTCCAAAACTATGTGCTGAATAAATCTTTTCTCTTTTAAGATAGCCTCAGGTATTTTAATAGCAACAGAAAGTAGACTAATCCAGAGTCATAGAACACACTTTAAATTACACTTGAATACCATCTCAAGACAAACATTGCTGTAGCTAGTCCTCACACTTTGCAAGAAGCAAAAAGACTTCTCCAGAGTCACACATCCAGTAGTTTTCCCCCCATAAACTCTTATCCCTCCAATAAGGCAGAAGAATACCTGTTACTTATTTCTAGATTATAATTGCATTAACAAATCTTTAAATATTATAATTGTCTCTCAGAAAAGGAAGCAACCATGTTGCAAAGATGTCAATAACTAAAAAAACTTTGAAGGTAAATAAATACAATCAACAATCCTTTATCTTATGGCTTCATTTGGAAATTTTAATATAGATCATTAAAGTGTGTAATGGTGTGTGGATCAGAATGAGAAAAACACCCAGATTTTACATGTAGCCCTCAAAATGCAAACAAACATTCCTTCCCAGGAGCCCTTTTAAACAGAAACTGGGGACTTCTGTTGCATTGAATAGAAAGGTTTACTAATGACATTTCTTTCTGTTAGGCACCCATTTGGCTCACATAAGAGGCCACATCTCTCCCAAAAGAAGGTCTGGAATAGGACAGCGAAGTGTAGGGTGGGCTTGGAGAAGGGCAGCTAGCCTTTTCCCTGTGTTTTTCATAAGCAGGAACATGAAATCCCTCTGATAGAAGTAGCTCTATGAATTGTATTGTTCAAAGGACAATTAAAATAAAAACAAAAGCAAAACCTCAAACAGAAGTACCCTCAAGAACTGTCTTGTGGAGGTATTGGGATCAGTTCAGCTTTGCAGGAGCCATTGACAGGAACATTTTTCTGTCCATCCAATGTCTTGTGTTTTATCCTGTTTTTACTTTCCCTAATTATATTAGCAGCAAGACTGCCCATGAGGTTTCATGGATGGGCTAAAACAGACTGCTCATCCAGTTTTTGTTTTAGATTACTGACCTGCAGATAATTTTGAGGGAAGAGACTTTGCAAAATGTTCCATTATGTTTTGTTCTTCTGGATTGCATGTGAAAATGCAATTGCTACTTTTGAAGTAAATAACTGAGAAGACCTAGGTTGGCTTAACAGAGCTTCATTTGAAACTCCAGAGGCTGTTGTGCTTGCAAAATAATATTGAACACCTCAAGACTTTCTATTCTGGTAAAAATGAGCCCCAAGCACTCTGTGTGATGCAATTTAACTTGCTCCATTAGCCCAGGGCAATAACCTGTAGAAATAAAGTCAGAGACCTTTCTGTAGCTGACATCTAATTGATTCTCTCAGGAGCCTGAAGCCTCAGGAGTTCTGGGTCCTGATTCTGGCACTGCTCTATCAATCTTTCTACCTAAGGAAAGAAAAGAAAGAAAGGAGACTTACCTCTTTTACTGAGTACCTTCCCAGGCTCTGGCAATAACGGTGTCTGGCATGTACACCATGCAATCTTAAACGACCCACTGAGAATGTTCGGTATGCCCACTGCAGCACTAAGGCAACCAGCTCAAATATGTTAAGTGGTTGTTAAGGTTTGGATGTGATTTTTTTTCCCATAAAGCTCACATATCCAGGCTACTCAGCCATAGGCAGAGGTAAAGAGATCAGATTAATAGAGCTGTAACCTCAACAGTGGGTTAAGCCATTTGATGGATTAATAATTTGAATGAACTAGCGAGTGACAACTGTGTGGCAGCACTGTGTGGTTGAAGAGGTGGGTCACTGGAGGTGTGGCTTTGGGGACTTTATCTTGTCCCTGGTTTCTCTCTTATCCTTTGCTTCCCAGATGCCATGAGTTGGCAGCCTTTGGCCATTCCATTCTGCCTAATTTTAGACCCATAGAAATGGAGTTGGCCAACCATGGACTGAGACCTCTGAAACCCTGAGCCAAAAAAAAAAGTTTTCTTTCTTTAAGTTGTTGTTGTCAGGTGTTTTGGTCACTGCAACAAAAAAACTGATGAACACAGTGGTTCATCCAAGATCACTCTCTGAGGAGCCGGGCTACCGTACCGTCTCCCGACAGCCTGATCTCAGAGCCTGTACGTTCTCTTCGACACAAAGGGCTCTTGATCAGAATGGACAACCATTCTGAGATAAGCTGCCAGAAATATCTGGGGCGGGGGGACCACCAACTTTATATGAGGCATCCTTTAGGAGAGGTTGGTATTAATAGCTTCTATTGTCCTTGCGCTCTCACTGCTGAGAGCATTTTCTTTGCCAGCTCAACTTGGCTTTCTCCTCCTGTGTGTCTCCCATCGCTGCCCTGCACTCCCTGCACCTTCATCACATTTTTCCACTTTTTAATGATCCTTAAGGAAAAAAAAATAATAGATTAAATGCACTTCAGAGAAGATATTTGACATTTATCTAAAAGTAAAAAAAAAAAATAGAGAAAAGTCTATAGTTATTCTTGCGCATGCTAATCACTCTGGCAAAGCAATTATTTCTATTCATATTGAACAAGTACTATATGATGAGAATCTGAAAAGTTATTTCCCCAAAATTCATTCGAAATTCAAATGTCAAGACTTGATTAGGCGACAGAGGAGCAGAGCTTTTGTATGTCATGTAAATTTCTGGAGTCAGAGGGTACACAACCTGGCATCTTACACTATGATGGCATGCCATCATAGCAGCAGGTCACCTGGTCTCCTCTTTCCTTCTTCTTCCCTCATCACCTCCAAGCAGGGTCCTGAGCTATCCTGAACCAGCGTCCACATGAAAACGCCTCACTTCTAATTTCCCCAGGCCCCACTTTCCTCCTATGGACACTTCACTGCTCATTATATATACACTCTTTTGCAGTGAGTCCAAATCCACTGGCTGATTGGAGATGAGCTTAAAGAATGGAGGAAAAATAGGAAGGTTCTACACAAGAAACTCAGAACTCATGTCTAGCTTGGGGTTGAGTGCCAAGCAACCGTCTCATTGAACCAATGCAATAACCATTGACATAGCTGATGTTGTTTTCTCTTTGGCAACTACAACTTGAAGCTCAGAAATCATAATAATTTTATCTCCTATGTACTGAGCATGCTCATAACACAGAACACCTCAAGACCTGATCCCACCACTCTCTAGCCTTCTGGCCAGCCTCCAGCTTCCTGTGCTCCACCTCAGGGGTGTCCTGCTTCATCTTGTCATATACCCTCCTTTTAACACATCACAGCTTCTGCACTTACGGTTGCCAAAGACTAGGATATTCATTCTACCTCAAAGTTGGCCTTATCTAAATCTTCATGAATATTTCTTAAATGATAAAAGGATTTTTGCATTCCCTATGTCCCTACACTTTGCCGAGTCTGCTCTGTACGTACAATAAAAATATATAATTAATTAAGACATGTTGTCCTTAGTCCTTACTAGACAGTAAGCTCCAAGAGGACAGAGCCGTCTTTGTCCTCGCTCCACCCCAAGTTCCAGCACCTATTGCAGTATGTGGCACATAATGACTGTTCAGTGTAACTCTGTTGAATGAATAAATGAAATGAGCCAAGAACTGTCCTGGAGGCTTTCAATAAGTCATTTCCAAAATCTCCTGCCTTCCCTCCACACCATTCCTCAACTCTGCCAAGCACCTCAGTTTCCCCTAAAGACAGGCTTCATCCACCCCTAAAATTCTAGAGTATCAAGAAACTCTAATGCATTTGAGCTTATGACTCCAAACCTAAAAATAAATTGGGCTCTTTGGAAAACCACATAGTTGCTTTTAAGTCCTAGAGTAGTATTGAGTAAACAAGTAACTATTTTGGGCACAGTGGCATGCTAATAGTTCTCTGGTGCAGAGCTAGGGGCCACCATGGTGTTCTGTCCAGCAGGAGGCTGCTTTGGGCCTCCGCCAATTTCCTGAGCTGGAAGGTGGCCAGTGGGTGAACATGGACACAGTTTCCAACTCAGGAAACCTGATTCATCATTTACAAGAACAAATGTACCTGAGGAGGTTCTTTTCCCCCACAACATTTGTGACAAACAGCATTAAGTAGAAACGAATCATTAGTTACCATAAAACATTTCGTATGAAAACATTTTGTAAAATTATATTGCATTTTCTCCTACCCACATTTTACATTTTGCTTTTTTTTTCTTTCCATTTGTTCTCTTTCAATTAACATAAATACAGGGCCAGGGAGAAAATGTAGTTTTTAATGGTTGGCTTCCTTCAGCTAGGAAGTACGATGTAATGCTGATTAATCAAATAATTGTGTGCATTGATTCTTTCCTTATATATGTTGTGCCCACTGGCTGTGATGAGGACAAACAGAGGTAATTAGATAAGTTTCATTCCATGTTTCCACAAGACAGAAAAAAACATCAGTCTTCATCTCTGGGGATGGAAACCTTATCAAGTGAAACACAGTCACACTATGCTAAGAGGTTGCAAAGCTATGTCCACTAAATCGGATGTTTAAATCCATCAGTTCTGATGATAAACACGTAAAGTATGCCAAATACATAAGGGCTACTTTCACCAATATGTATAGTATGGCAGACTCTATGCTAAACAGGTTATGCATTACTCATTTAATTATTATGGGGAAAACCTCTACACAAGAAACCCACAAAGCTCAGAAAGATCTTATAACTTGCCCAAGATCACAGCCAATATATATCAGGGATGGGATTTTTAAATTCGTCTCAGAACTTTTAAAAATTGTTCTTTTTAGTTATACATGACAGTGGAGTATATTTTGACATATACATGCATGGAGTATAACTTATTCTAATTAGAATCCCATTCATGTGGTTGAATATGATGTGGAGTTACATTGGTCATATATTCAAATGTAAACATAGGTACGTTATGTCTGATTCATAATTTAATAGGAAAAGAAAATATCTTGTTCTGCTACTGTTAGGTGCAATAACATGCCAAGTGGTTCTCATAGTAACGGAATCTAGAACACATTTCATTTAAGCTTTGTACTCCTTGTGTGCAGTCATTTCATTTTATTCTCAATCACTCAACTGTTTCTGGTTGTATATAAGGCCTGAAGAAATGCTGTTTATGTCAAAAGTCCAATGGCTGAGTAGGGATTGTGGTGGGGACACAGTAGAGAATTTATTCTTCATTCAGCTTATTTGCTGAGCATCAACTGAAGGTAATAGAGAGAAAATGGTGACAATAACAAAATCCTAAATCTCTTCCCCCTTAAGGCAGAGAGAGAGAAACTCTGTAAATGAATGTAACAAGACTACAGCTATCCTATGACTACAAACTGTCCTGCAATTATGGAGTGACTTTCAAAAATATTAAGGGAGTGTGAGCAGAATCTCAGACTGCAAGTTGAGAGATGCAGTTGCAAATTCTGCTCTTTCACTAATAGAATAAAATAACTGCCATTTATTTCATACTTACTGTATGTCAGAATATGCTATGTATTTAACTGAAATGATTTCATTTTATCCTCTTGAAATATCCCACATCACAGATGAGAAAAATGAGACTCCAAGTCATAGACTCAATGGCAGGGCTAGACACTCTTAGCACACAGGATGCTCCCATTCTGTAAATATGCTTCTTCAAGCAGGTCTGTTGATTCCTCTCCAACTCAGCTTCCTCTTCTATAGATAGAATTATTGAATTCAAGCCTTGGTAAGAATCCCTTCATCTCTGAACCTCCATGCATTCACATAATCAGGAATCCTTTTACTAGTATGTAGACATAAAGAGTTTGCATATTGCCTTGTACTTAGTAGGCTGTCAATGAAATAGGAAATTAATTAAGCAGCACATTCTTTTTTAAAGTTCTTCAACTCCTTTGATAGTCTTTGAGTGAGCTAATTGATAAGTTCATTACTTTGTATAAATCCTGACAATGTAATAATGATGGATCTCAATTTGTACTAACTAGATGAAAATTTGTAGTATATTATACAATTATTTTGGCAGCACATTCTCATCCTAATTATGTTTCTCTTAGGCTGATATTAAAATCTATTTACAGTCCATGAGCATATAGTTAAAGTTACAAGGAGCTGCTCATATATATGAATGTGTTATTTAAACATGTATAAGAATTATGTATTAGACAACCAACAATTTACTGAAAATGTGTGCAATTTGTCCATATTCTTAGTGTACTTAACACCCATTTGAGGATTCTCAAAAATCTCCAAAAAGCAAATTTAGAAAGGACTAAAATATGTCTCAATTTGAATTGGGAAGCAATAAAAAACACATGTATATATTATGCCTCAGAAATGCTCTAATGTTTAATTCCTGTCTCATCAAAACTTAGCTTTAATAGAAGATAATCAAAATTTATCCTGACAACAGAAGTATAATTCTACAGAAAGAATCATGAAAAGCATTTGGAGTTGTGTATATTGGGCCCATCATGTGCCTGTAGTATTGACAGTGAACTCCAGCTTGATTTAAAATTGTGGAAGTCTGCACACCCCCTGAGAACGCCATTTTTAAAGAGTCCATAGCATCTATCAGACTTCTAAAGAATCCTCCAGATGAAAGACGGTAAAATATCATTTTCCTAGGTTAACCACATCTGCTTCTTCAATTTTCATAAACATAAGACTTTACCAAAAGGATCCTTCCTCCTCAGTTGGCCCTTTGACTGTTAGTCAAATGCTGTCTGTCATTAGGGTTATCCTGCAGCATGTAAATTCCACCATTTATTCAACTGAACTTTTTGGGTGTTTTCTACGTGCCCAAGACTTGGTTGAGGTAAAAGGAGAATATGATGCCGTAAAAAACTCCAGTTTGGGATGAGGTCATCCTTAAGTAGAAGACCAAGCAGTTCGTTATTTCCCTACCCAATAAGGGGTCCTCTTATTGTGAGTTAGCATCCACATATCAGAGAGAACATTCAGCCTTTGGTATTGCTGGTGGGACTGCAAACTGGTGCAACCACTTTGGAAAGCAGTAGGGAGATTCCTCAGAAAACTTGGAGTGGAACCAATGAGATGGTACACACCTCACATCATTTTGAAAAATGGAAAATGTGACACTGTGTATGCAGCACCCGGCCCAGTTCTGATGCACAAACATTGCACGTGTAATAGGCTAATCCTCATGCTGAGGGTGACGTATCCAGCAAAGCTACCAGACTGGGCCAGTGTTCCTGATCCTAGCTCTGCACCAATGCAGCCCCTCTATCACTGTCACAACAGTGGTTCCCACACCTCTTCTCAGCCTCATATGCCAAATCTTCATGTCTAATGACAGTCATTCTGGCTAAAGTTAAATCTCCATACCAGGCTTGGATCTTCTTCACCTATCCACAATTGACCAGTTTCTCCTCCACTTTCCTCTTTTATGGCAACTGGAAAGATCATCCAATTACTCAAGCCAAAAGCCAGGAAACCCACTTGGCTCTCTCTTACCTTTCCCATTTATTAGTTACCCAATGTTGGAGCTTCTATCCTCCAAATATACTTCATACTCAATCCTTGTATCTCCAACTCCTACCATCTTCCTTTCACCACAGTCAATTTATCTTGCTGCCACAAGTCCCCTCCTTCTCCCTTCCCCACCCAGATTCCATTTGTGGAAAACTGCTCATTCTAAGTAAAATATCTGAATTTATCCTCCCTATGTTTGAAATTTCTGAGGCTGGTTTCATAGTTTAGCTATTGTGAATTGAGCTACTATAAATATCAGTGTAGCCACATAACTGTAGTAGGCTGTTTTTAAGCGTTTGGGGTATAAATCCAGGAGTGGCATAACTGGGTCAAATGGTAGTTCCACTCCAAGTTTTCTGAGCAATCTCCTTATTGCTTTCCAAAGTGGTTGCACCAGTTTGCAGTCCCACCAGCAATACCAAAGTCTGAATGTTCTCTCTGATATGTGGATGCTAACTCACAATAAAAGGACCCCTTACTGGGTAGGGAAGAATAGAAGTACTTTTGATTAGACAAAGGAGAATGAAGGGAATAGAAAGGGAATGGGAATAGGAAAGATAGTAGAATGAATTGGATATTACTTTCCTATGTGCATATATGAATACACAACTAATGTAATTCTGTATCAGGTACAACCAGAAGAATGGGAAGTTATACTCCATATAGGTATAATATCTCAAAATACATTCCACTGCCATGTATAGTTAATAAGAACAGACTAACAAGAAAAAGAATAAATGACACACTGTTTAATTTTCCATGCAAAGCCCTCATTACCTTGTACCACCACCATAATTACACATAGTACACAAAATAGCCACTAATCTAGTCTATTATATAGTTTTACCTAAAGAAGAAAATCTGTTATACATTTTTACAAACTGGTGTGTGTGTGTGTGTGTGTGTGTGTGTGTGTGTGTGTGTGTGTATGCAGTGCTTGGGGGTCAAACCCAGGACCTTGTGCATGCTAACCAAGCACTTTAAAACCACTAAGCTACATTCCCAGCCCCTAACTATCTTTTTTTAAGATGAACCCATTAAGGAGATTAAAATTCTTCCCAAATATCATTAAAGGAATTCAAAATCACAAGAGAAGCCAGATCAAATTAATCCTAACATTTAAAGAGGTGTCTTAACAGAAATCAATGTAGGTCTGAATTCCTACAAAAGGAGGACAGAGAGTAAGAGACCTCACAGTACAAGGAGAACCGTTCATAGCTGTGTACAGCTATCTGCACCCAAGGATTTCTCCAAAGAAAATGGAAAGCATATCAAGCTCACTTGGTTTGATAGTCATATCCAACTCCGGTTGTTCTAGTTACACTCTCAACAAACACCCATAAGCTGCCCATAACTCAGAATATTTAGAGATTGGACTCAGATATTGGTAATTTTTTAAAGTTCCTTATTGACTCTCATACACAGAGAAACATTGATATAAATAGTTATTTTCTAAGCCTCATAGATTTCAGAACATTAACAAAGTAAGTCACCCAGAAAGCAAAGTTTAAGTTCAAGAAAAAATCAAGTTTCAGACTCATGAGTATTTTACTGGACTGTAGATATGAAGATAAACCAGCAAGACCACCATTTTAATGGCAGTGCCCCTCTCCCTTCTTAGAAAAATTACCTTCCAGTAAATTTGAGGTATATTTCTTTTATTGCTGCCATTATGAAAGAAGCTTATTGAGAAAAGATTAGACTACATGCAACATATTCACTACTGATGTTCCAGGTTTTGGAACTTTGTTCAATACTTTGCTGCTAAAATTTTCCCTGTGTCCTTCTTTATCCATCACCTGTCCACCAACTTCTGCTGGATGTTGTAGAGTGCTTATTTCTTTGGTTCTTGTAATCCTCCAAAAACTCCACTCTCTCCTATTGCCAGATTACCTATTTCATTCTGCACAGGAAATCTTTTTCCTGCTCTGTTCTCAACAGTCTGCACTCCTTAAATAGCACCTCATCTGTTATGCACCTGGATGGTGCAATCTGCCTCCTCTAGTGGGATCATCTTATGAAGCTAAAATAACTCTGTGGGTTTCCTCTCCATTTATTAATATCGATTAGTATCAGCTTCCTCTCTCCTCTGACCATACCTCTGGAGAGAGAAGCTTATGAAGAAGTTAAGACTGGGAGACTCCCAAACAGGACAGTGATTCCATTCATCAGCTCTGTTGGAATACCCTGTGCTGTTTGGTGGTTTAACAGGGAGGCAGTAGAAAACATGGCTGGCTTGTGATAGAACGCTGTCTTCAAATGGAAGAGAAAACCCTAGACTCACTTTGTAGTTAGTTTATACCTTTGTACACATGTGCAGTTAATATATATATGTGAAAGAGTAGGCAGAGGAAATTAGAAATTTGCTAACCTCAAACAAAAAGAAGTTATTTTTCCTCCTGATGCATACATTAGATGTTAATATGGCAAAGTTGTGCATCTTCATGTACCATAATCATGGACAGATGTGAAAATGAGGTGTTCTGGTTTTCAACTGCTACTGAAAAGAAATGTTCACAAATTTAGTGGCCTAAAACAAAATAGGCTTATTCTCTTATAGTTCTGGAGGTCAGAAACCTAAAATGAAGATGTCTGTGGGCTGCTCTCCTTCTGGAGGCTCCCTGGAGTTGGATGGTGTCCAGTACCTTGCCTTGCTGAGTTTCTTGAGGCTGTGCTTACTTCTTGGCTTGGATGCCACACCCCATGGCCACTTTCCCTCTACTTCCATTTGCTCACCACATTCTCTCAATTCTGATCCATCAGCTTCCATCTTATAGGACCCTTGTGATCACATTGGACCACCGTCAGAAAATTCAGGGCAATCTCCCCATCTCAGAATCCATCATTCACTCACAAACACAAATTCTCCTTTGCCACTTAAAGTAATATTAAGATGTACTGAAATTAGGGTATGGACATCTTCAGGAAACCTCTGCTCAGTATACTTCATAAGGAAATGAATATTTTTCTATATCTCAGGGTTTTCTGAGGTCCAATGCATTTTCTATTCAATCGCCTGTTCCTTTGGAGACGTAAGTTCATTCAATGTGGAATAAGTGTTAAACAACAATAAAGATTTATACCTGGCTTGTTTTTACTGATGATCAACCTTAAACTTTGTGTGGCTAAAGGAGCATCCTATTTAGAGGACAGTGAGGGTGCAGCCGAAGGAAGTATCACAGTGATCAAATGATAAAAAGCTCAAAATTTCATCTTAAAAGTGCTGCTCTGAGATTTTATATTATTCAACTGGTTTCCTGAAGTTTCTTATGCTGAAAGGACTTATCTCTATCTTGAGGTAAAACCATTATTTTAGCTACATTGCATGTTACACATTTGGAAGTTATTCACCTGAAATTATTGACTAGAAACCATGTCTGATGGGCTAGAATTTATCCTCATATTGAGAAGGCTATAAAAGGAACCATATACTTCAGTTTAGTCAATAGAAACTTTCAAGACACCTATTTTTCAGTGGAAAGAAGCAGTAATAAAAACCCTATAAATATCACAAGAGTACCCTAAATTGCCTAGGGAAACTCCATGGTCTATTTTAAGTTTTTGCTACTATGATAGCAGCACAATGCCAATTATTTCTGACATGTGGTTTGCCCTTGATGATGAATACTGGGAATCTGTGGAGAATAATTTTTTTCATGATAATTTTTGTTCGTGACTCCAAAGCATTGCATTGCCTTCTGGGAAATGATCAACTTGAAATATGGTACAGGCTTCTTAAGAGACTCGGATGTTATTGAAAGACTATTCCAACTAACTTTCTGGCTGTCTCATAGGATGACCTGTAGTCACCATTTAGACTGTATAAACTCCATCCTGTTCATCTTTACCTAAACTTCAGTGAGGAATTGTGAAACAAACTAAAATATGACCTTTGTGTTGCTCAGGCTGTGTTTGATAACCATCTATCAAAATCCAAGAGATGTCTTTCTCAGGAACAGGGCTAGACCAAGGAGGGCCAATGCTCCCATGAACGAGGTCATGAGAGTTCAGGGCTAGACCAAGGAGGGTCAATGCTCCTGTGAACAAGGTCATGAGGGTTCAGGGCTAGACCAAGGAGGGTCAATGCACCTGTGAACAAGGTCATGAGGGTTCAGGGCTAGACCAAGGAGGGCCAATACTGCTAAGAAACAGGGTTCATTAGGGTTGCAAAAACTTCAGTAAGCAGTGGTACCAATGTGA
Source organism: Marmota marmota marmota (assembly GCF_001458135.2). Lineage (NCBI taxonomy): Eukaryota > Metazoa > Chordata > Mammalia > Rodentia > Sciuridae > Marmota > Marmota marmota. The sequence continues at coordinate 50,115,089 of NW_025999968.1, read as the reverse complement.
GATCACCATTGTTAGTAATCAGTAAGTGTGTTCCAGGTATACTGATATCAATAGAGTCATTAGATTGCCTTTTCAAGGACCAAGTAACCTTGAGTTTTAATTTTGACTCCTGCAGATCCATTCAAACTACAAATTTTTAAAAAAGCAATAATTATTGTCTTGCCACTGAAATAAATAAATTCCTGTGACATGTCCCGGCTCACTAGCAGAAAACAGAGAAAACCTTAAAGTAGGCACAGGCTACCCTTCCCTTGTTAGTTTAAGGGTTATGCTACGTAGGTAGAATGGAATGTCATAATGCAGAGGACTTCTCATCTTTTGGTATTGGTTTCTTTTGAGATCTTAAATTGATTCCATAATAATATAGAGTATGATGAATTATGAATGGTGATCACTGGAGTGGAAGGGAGAACTATTGGATTGGAAGCCTTTTGTTGTTGTTGTTGTTGTTGTTACGCTAACCCAACCCAGCTACACAGTTCACTTCTTTTTATAGGAAAAAAATTTTTTTTTCAACTTGTTCCAACCTTGATTATTTACTTATAGTAGAGAATAGTATAAAATCCCAATAGTATAGGATAAAGAATTGGAGCACCCTAGGAAGACATATGCCAAAAAACAGTGATAAGTATTTGTGAGATGAGTAAAGCATTGGCACCAAAGGGAAAGCTGAGTAAAAAAATAAAACTGGAAGATATTAACCCACAATATTATTCCTGAATAGTTGCTAATGAAGACCCATAATTTGGACCCTAACCTTTCTAGCAAACAAGAGTTATAAACAAAATCACTTACATGACTCATGGTATTTATTTAACAGAAAAAAATGTACCTATTTGAAAGAACACGTTGTTCTGGTCCTAATAACCCTGCCATTCAGATGCCAGGGACCATGAGGTAGCAAATAGCAATACCTTTCCCACCTTATAGGCTAGGACCAGAACACATAAGCACAAGGATCCAGGAAATACAATCCTGTCTTGTGCCCTTGAGTTGGAAAAGTGACAAACAATACCAATGATGTGCACACTAGGTATCTTCTAGAATCAATAGTAGATACTCAATACCACCCCATCCTTGATGCTTAATGTTATCAAAAGGGCTATGTTTTATCAAAAGACTACCAACTAAGAAAAGCCCAGGACCGGATGGGTATACAGCAGAGTTTTACAAAACCTTTAAAGAGGAACTAATACAAATACTTTTCAAGCTACTTCAGCAAATAGAAAAAGAGGGAGAACTTCCAAATTCATTCTACGAGGCCAACATCACCCTGATACCTAAACCAGACAAAGACACTTCAAAGAAAGAAAACTTCAGACCAATATCTCTAATGAACCTAGATGCAAAAATCCTCAATAAAATTCTGGCGAATCGGATACAAAAACATATCAAAAAAATTGTGCACCATGATCAAGTAGGATTCATCCCTGGGATGCAAGGCTGGTTCAATATACGGAAATCAATAAATGTTATTCACCACATCAATAGACTTAAAAATAAGAACCATATGATCATCTCGATAGATGCGGAAAAAGCATTCGACAAAGTACAGCATCCCTTTATGTTCAAAACTCTAGAAAAACTAGGGATAACAGGAACATACCTCAATATTGTAAAAGCAATCTATGCTAAGCCTCAGGCTAGCATCAT
>NW_025999968.1:50011770-50112716 GCF_001458135.2 Marmota marmota marmota | reverse complement strand
GAGCATGAGAAAAGATTAACATTAAACATGGATGAAGAGGTGGGAGGGAAAGGGAGAGAGAAGGGAAATTGCCTGGAAATGGAAGGAGACCCTCAGGGTTATACAAAAGCACATACAAGAGGAAGTGAGGGGAAAGGGAAAAATAATACAAGGGGGAGAAATGAATGACAGTAGAGGGGTTAGAGAGAGAAGAGGGGAGGGGAGGGGAGGGGAGGGGGGATAGTAGAGGATAGGAAAGGCAGCAGAATACAACAGACACTAGTATGGCAATATGTAAATCAATGGATGTGTAACTGATGTGATTCTGCAGTCTGTATATGGGGTAAAAATGGGAGTTCATAACCCACTTGAATCAAAGTGTGAAATATGATATATCAAGAACTATGTAATGTTTTGAACAACAAACAATAAAAAATTTTAAAAAAGGGCTAGGTTTTTACTATTTATCAGTCTAATTCAATAATGTAATATAAAAATATTTAATAATAATGATTCATTTAGTAAGCAAGCATTATTAGAACATATTAATGGAAGCTTTTTATGGGTTATGCTGTCAATATGAACTGTATTGATAGCCACATTTATTATGTTGTAGTATATGTGACATGCATATTTTGTGCCACTAAAAATAATCAAAAGAGTGCCAGAACGAGTTTGTAACAACGCTACCTTGGTGAAGTATACATGCTTCCTCATCAGTTTGGCAGAAAAACACAGTATCAGAATTCAAAACTAATCGTCTGAAGAAAAAGTCATTTTGACAAAGAGCTATTAGGAAATTCTCCATATCAAGATTGTACCTTTTATTTTTAAAACTGACATTTATCCTGATGTGACATTTTCTTAATCCCTTAATGACTTTTAGTTGAAATACCAACACATGAAGAGAAAATCATAATGTGAAGGCAATGCTCTTATTTATAAAATATGCTACTATTAGAAGAATGGGCTGCTGGTCCCAAACAGTCTACAGACCACTCAAACAATTGAGGACAATTGTTTTAAAAGCATCATTTTCTGTGCCACTATACTTGTGGTTCTTTCTCAAAAGTTTTCATTCATTTAGTTCTAAATAGTCCACAAAGTTGTGGCCAATGAAGTTCATGCACTTGTTCTCTAATTTCTATTTCTAGAAATTCAAGGGAAGAACCAGCAAGTACTGACCCCAGCAATTACCCAGAAAGACAACAGGGATTTTTCTGATACAGCAAATAAAAAGTGTACCTAGAGGACCCAAGGGTTCTTTTTGCAATAAAAGCAGGCCTGTAGGCTGCTTATTCACCGAATTTCACGTCTCATTTCTAATGCTGAATTAGTGGCATATCAAATGAGTATTTGCCTCTAGGAATGATAAAAACAATAATAAAAATAATGAGTTAAATGACTGCTTTAAAAAAAAAAAGAAAAAGAAAAGTACTTATGCCCTCAATAGGGGATCAAAAGCCTCTATAATGAAGTTTAAAAAGAAAATTCTGCCCAAGTGAAAGCAGTAAACCCAGGTACCCTTGTATTTCATTTTTAATTCCAGAAACAATATTTCAACCTTAGCATCCAGTTCTACACTCAACATAAAACAGCTCCAAATTCCTTTCAGAAGGTGGTCTTGGCTGCAATTACACTGTCTAATGACCAAAGAGAAAAATTGGATTCCTGACTGACCCTGGCAGGCCAGCTCTTTATGCTGGAATGATATAAGAGACCAGCTAACAAGACCTCACCATGCATGGCTCTAAATGTTATTGATGGCCCTAAAGCAAGTCCACCTTTTAAAAATCCCTCTGTGCGCCTGGTCTTGTTATCACCATCGGAGTGACTTACATGTCGTTGGCTTCTGATTCACAGCAAGAGTTTCCTACCGTTTGTCTTACCTTCGGGACATTACAATTTCACAAAATACTCCTCAGGTTCACATGTTAGCAGAGATGATGTTAAGTATCTGATTAGTGTTCATGCTATGTTATATGCTGTCACTGAATATCTTCTTCATTCCTCATTCCCTTTCATGAAAAATCATTCTAGTTTAAACATTCTGGGTATTTTCCAGGAACTCTGATAACTTGTGTTGCCTTTCTCAAGCCCTTTTCAATCCATCTCATCAATCAAATTTCCAAAAATCTTTGTTCTTTAATGGAAAGGTACATGCTTACTATAAAGCAATTATTCTCAAGCACTACAGGCTCCACTCTCCGAAATTCCAGTTCAGGAAGTCTCAATGGTGGAGCCTAAGAATTTCTAATTTCAAAGCTTCCAGAACAGATTCTCACTTATATCCAGAATTGACCAGAGTTGTGGGAAAATTGGTAATAGAAACTTGAGTGTACATCTTCTTTATTCATCCCTCTAGAAAGTCTAAAATATAGTGCCCATGTAGTCCTTTGGATAACCTGCTCCTTAATTAAAAGATGTGGAAAACATTTTCAATTTTTCCTTCTACATTAACAACTATTTCCAGGAGTCCAAAAATAAGATCACAGCCTATCAGACTGGTACACTTGTGCTTTCTAGTCACTTCCTTTTTCTCCTTTTCCAAGTAAAAAATAATCTGCACTTTCACAGATTTTCTGAAACCATCAATATCCCAAGTAGGCTACTAAGGTTCGGAATTTAGAGACAGTGTGAAAACGATTTCAGGACAATTCTTATCCTCCAATCTGCAAACACATCCTCTCTTCCCATCTCATTTTCTGGGACAAGATGGGAGAGGGGTCAAGAGAGCTTTCACAGGTGGACTCCTCTACAAATCCTGATTTAGGTACATCTACATGCCAGCAGTACCATTTCAGAATTTGATGCGTTCTACTCCAAAGCACACGTCATACTAGCACCAAGACAATAAATTATATTTGTAAGCAGAGAATTACTCAGAAACTTAGGCAATAGGAAAGACAAAACCCTGTACCACTCTGGACAATTCCAATATAAAATTTGTTGAGCAGGAACTAGTTTTAAATCCCATCACCAGATCTATTACTTCTATGCTAGTATAATGGACGTACGTGGGATGGAGGTCAGTGGCCTTGCTCCACGCCAGTCACTAATTGGCCTTGGGTTTCTGATCTGCGGGGTCTGTGGAGTTCTAAAGCCCCTTCCAATTCTATGTTCCCAAGCTTTTACAGCCACCTTACTAATGATCTATTTCTCGTTATAATTGTGTTTCTGATTCCTTCCCTATTTCTCTCTTGCAGATTTTGTTCATGGGCATGATGACCGAGTACTATCACTACTTTTTCACAACCCTGGTAAGCACATCTGGTAGAAGTATATTCTACACGATAGGAAAGCCCTCCACACAGTACTTTAAAGTCAATCCCTCTGGTGTCAAAGGCAGGATGTTGTCAAGTAGATTTGCTTTACTTTCCTAAGAATCTTCTAAATTCAGGAATGTTGAAAAGTAGGTTTATTTATCTCTTTTCTTCTCTTCTTTCCTAGCATTCTCTCCACCACTCTTTTAACTAGAATCAATTCATTGTGCATTTGGAAAGGGATGAATTCCACTACATAGAAACTAACAAAGTGCAAACTCTTCATACAGAAGCATCATTTACAATTTCTATAAACATTAGAAAGTGCACTGAAGTGTGTCTTGGCATTTTTTGACCTGATGTAGCTTCCCAGCCTGTGTCCAGGAGACAGCAGGCTTAAACCAGAGTCACCTGCCAAGTACTTGGAAAACCATCAAGAAGAGGAATTTGGGAAATGCTCTGCACATTGAACATTTTGCATCATTAAGAAAAATTATGGCTCTAAACTTTAGAAATTAAAAAAAAGAAATGAGTTGCCTTAAATTTTGAGACATTATCAGTTCTCAGAAAATGATTTAGAGCATTTAATATAACAAAATGATGTGATAACTTTAATTCAATCAATTTCTGAAATCAATCACATGATTTGAGTAGGGGAATCAAAAAAAAAAATTGGAACAAAGACCAAAGAACTTTCCTACTCATCCTCTTTATGGAAGTAGTACTTGCTGATTCAAGTAACCCTGAGAGTATCCAGGGGTGCAAAGGATCTCATGAAAATAATGCTTTCAGATAGTTGTAAAATCATTGGTGCTACTGAGGCTGGGGTGGAGAAGAGGGGTGCAGGATATAAGAAAACAGTTTGAAATGATCATGTTAGTCTTTTATAAATGTGAGTCAGTTTACACAGTTCTGGTTTATACCCAGCTTCATCTCTCATGAGAACACTGGTGGGTTAAATCTTTTCCATGAAGCATTGTCCAAAAGGGAATGAGTTCCAGTGTCAAAGATATTCTTCTGACCACATGCCCATGTACTCTAGTATATAGAACCCTTTGATTCTATTCTAAGCACATATTCAGTAGCACTCTTTATGTCCTCATTGTATGGAATATGAGGGATCTTCAGCAAGCTAGAGATAAGGTATTTCTTCCATCCAGGAGTGATCTTCTTATCAAATAAATATGTAATTTCCAAATTTCACCTCCATGGGAAGTCCTGGAGCAGCCTGAAACAGCAAATGATGGAGAAAGGTGATACTACAATTGACCAGTGGATCATTCTTAACTTTGTCATGTCACCAAAAAGAACTTCAGTCTCTTCACTTATAAAATAAACACATTGAACCAAATGGACACAAAGACCCCTTCCAGATCCCCAAACACTACATCTTAGGAAGATAATTCTAAGATTCACAGAATGTCACATTCTATGCCCAAGGATATACCTATAATGACAGCCAAATTCCTCTTCTTGCTGTATCTAAGTGCTAACGGTAATGCAGAAAAATGAATAAAAATGAAAGCTGCTTACTGTCTTAGAGTTTCTCAGGCAACATGTGAATGAGAAACAATGAGAAATGTGTGATAATGGCTGCCAATTTGTTTTAATCTATTTGTTGCTTCAGCAATAACTTAAGAAGATGATGTTAATTCATTTCATTTTTATCATTTTTAATACTGCACAGGACTTATTTGCTTTAGATCTGGAGCTCTATAGGTACAGTGGCGTAAATATGACTGGGTTCCGGTTGCTCAACATTGACAATCCTCATGTGTCATCCATCATCGAGAAGTGGTCCATGGAGCGCTTGCAGGCTCCCCCAAGGCCAGAGACTGGTCTTTTGGATGGAATGATGACAGTAAGTAGTTTTAAAATAAAATCATTTGAGACAATGTTTGAATTCCTCAAGGGACCAGGCTAAGAATCTTGTATGCCTTCTAGACTGTGAGAAAATGATATTATAGTGTATGTTTTCACATGTATGAGAGAAAAAGAAGTAGGCTTTTTGTGTATTTTGAAAGGCTATGCCTGGCTAGTATCAAAAAATCTGCTATTTAAAGCTTCTCAATTCTACTGGCCTCAGAGAAAGAGTTGACAAGGGTAGCCACAGCCATCAACCAAATGAAGAGAAAGCAGGAACCAAATCAAGGGCACTTGAAGAGAGATTTGCCCCTGGGAATGTGGCCATGGGAAAGGGGGAGGGAGGGAGGGAGGGAGGAGGAACAACCTGCCTATAAAAGTTAGGAAGAAGAAGTTTGCCTTCCTTATTTCTGCCACATCTCAGCAAGTGGAAGCAGATGTGGAAAAATGCCAGATTTGCATACAGACTGTGCGTTCACTTTCTCCCTGCCCTGGATACATATAGGCACATCTCTGCAGACACTGACAGTGCTTAACACCAGCCATATGTTGCTCTTGAAGCAGATGCCAAGCCTGTCTCCTTAGAAGTCAGAGGTACTCTACTGAACAGGAAAACTGCAAACTGCCTCATCAAGAGAGACCCTCACTAACATCATTTGTCTCTTGTTGTCAAATGTACCTACCCTCACTTCATTTCTCTAACGAAGCTCCCTGGGTGATGAAGAAAATAAATTTTTTAAAAAAATACTTTCCATGTAGGAGCAGTGGCATCTAAGGGGAAAGATATCGGGAATGTGAGCAGGTAATAGCATTTTAAATTGGCATAGTATTTCATTCTCTGTTCCCAATCATAGAGAGAAGCACTCTTGCTTTTAAGATGCAATTTACTTATAACTAAAAGATACCATCTCACAGAGAAATAAACTTGGGATTTTTTTTTCCTATGAGGAACAAATGAAAAGAAGAAATAAATGAATGAATTTAGTGGTTCTGGATGATTCCATGTTCAGAGTTCCTGACTGTTTTTCAAACCTGAAATAACTCATAAAACACACAGTGATCTGAGAGATAATGATGGGAAGCATTTTGGTACAAATGAGCCTTGAGGAGATTTAAAACCTTGCTTTGAATAAGAATAAGTAGAGAATATCAGTGTAACACCAGAGAGGGAGAAAACAGTAGAGAGAGGCACTGTCAGCTTTTCTGTTCTTTCTCTTGGATTTGTAATTCTAGTGAATTCAAATATGATTCAAAATCCTCTACCCACCTCCAGGCCTTCCAACAAGATTTCTACCATAGGGTGAGCTTTCCAATCATTTTTACCTGTGCTTGGTATATATAACTAAGGAGTTATCGTTTGAAGCTGTTTTAACAGAGATTATGGATTCATGCCAAACATTAAATATTCATCACAAGTATGGCTTAATTTACCCAAAATAAAGTAGCTGTGTGTTCAATTATACTGAGCTGACAGACTAGTTCATACATATCTGTCGAGATGAGGAAGATCAGAGAACGAGGGAGACAGGCTTTGCAATTTATATGGAATCACTAAGGTGATGCTTCCAGGGGCCTGGGTTAATGGCAAGCTTATAGGCAGCAAGCACAGCAGAGCTGAGTCCCAAAGGACAGGAGACACCCTAATCTACTTAGGGTTTATTGCTGTCATCCCACCTAGAGAGGCATTTCAAGGCTGAGTTCTTATTGTTAATATTAGGAACTATAAAAAGGAAAGCGGGGACTTATTAGACCAGAAGAAGGTGGTTCACCACAGTGCTGCAAAATGGGTAGACTAACAATACCAGATCACAGTAATACCAGTCAAAGAAAAAAAAAGAAGGTAATAGGATGTAGCATCCACTAACAATCTGAACCCACGGTTGTGCAGATATAACTTTGAAACTGACAATGTGACGCAGAGTATTGCTCATTATTTATCCAAAGACTCTGCCTTGCCCTGTACCTTCTTCTCCTGTTTTTCCTGAATGTGGCTACATTAGAGAAATGGAAACTGAGTCATGGAGCATGAAAGGCACACATCTGGGGACATTCAATGGACCAATCACGGAACTGGGCCAAGAGGGCACATCCCATGTCCCCAAGTTCAGGCCCAAGGCTCACAAATCTTCAGTTGCCTCTACTAAAACTCTTTCTTTTCTAGCTTAAAGATGACAAGCCCTTGGGTTGCAGTTTCATTAGGTCTCCATATGAGACCCTGCACTCGTCCATTCTTGCATGTCAAGTGCTTGTTGCTCGCCCTGCCCAGAGCCCGCCACTATCCAGGCTGCTTAAATGCTGCCTCGCCAAGGGAGACTTATGAACATAGCTGCATATTAGTGGTAGCTCTTCTCTGTTGTTCTGTCCACCTTGCCTTTTCTTCATAACCCTTATGGCTTTATACCCTATGTTTTGGTTTGTTGGTTCCACGCCTTCCCCTACAGGACTATAAATTTCATGAGGACAGATACATTGTCTTTTGGTACTCCACTCTGTCCCCAGCACTAGAAAGGCCTATCACAAAGTAAATGTAAAGTTAACAAAGGCATTACTGTACTAAATGAATATGAATTAACCTTCCATTGAGATATACTATGTTAATAAAAAATAGTCAAGTACCTGTGAAATATTTCTACAAAAGTCTAAAGAAAGTCCCTAAAATAAGAAATATAGCCAGGCATGTTGGCACATGCCTGTAATCCCAGTGGCCCAGGAGGCTGAGGCAGGAGAATCCCAAGTTCAAAGCCAGCCTCAGCAAAAAGCAAGGTGCTAAGCAACTCAGTGAGACCTTGTCTCTAAATAAAATACAAAATAGGGCTGGGCATGTGGCTCCATGATCAAGTGCCTCTGAGTTCAATCCCCAGTACAGAAGAAGAAGAAGAAGAAGAAGAAGAAGAAGAAGAAGAAGAAGGAGAAGAAGAAGAAGAGGAGGAGGAGGAGGAGGAGGAAGAAAGAAAGAAAGAAAGAAATATGAATGAGTAACATAGATAGAGGTTACTTTAAATTAATATGATTTTTTTAAAACTTCTCATAAACTAACCAGCCTTAATGTCATTACCATAAGTAATTGTGAGTACTGCCATTACTATAAGAGAACTATATTCTCTAAAATCCTACTTATTTTCCTATTATTATGCAAGGTAAATATCCTGGTAGCCTTTTATAGTCATACTTTTCCAGGTGCCACATACATTTAGAGATGTTTATATAAATATATAATATAGGAATTAGGAAATAATATTAGAAAAGCCCATATGTTTTTACTTCTATCCTAAGACTTTCCTATTTTCCCTTAAGTCCTTTATTTGAAAAGTCTTAGAAATTCATACACTAAAAAAAAAAACTCAAAGAATATTCTCACATATGTCAAAACACATTCAAGTCTGAAAATAGAGATGTCAGTCATACCCAAGTTCAAAAACTCTTGACTCTAGACCTAAAAATAGATTTAATTAAAGAGAAACATATTGACTTTAAAAATACAGTTAAAATTAGTTAATTAAGAAAACTGTCACTGAGTGAATAGAGTTAGAAAACAGTAGAACTCACTATTAAAAAACATCTTGAGATTTAAAAAGGACGTTTTATCAATTAAAGTGTTAACATTTGGGAAGTTTAGTGTACTTTTCTTTTTTAAATCTACTTCATTCCTTTCACTATGTTTAATTTGTTCCTACCTGTTGGCTTTGGATATAGATAGCATAATGGAGTGGCCCATTCCACTTACATGGATTCTCTTCTGATGGGGGACCAAAGCCGTGAATAAATCAATTCTGCACAGAAGCCACAAAACACTGATTTGCCATCTGCCTTCTCAGTTGCTCAAATGCACTCACAGGGTGAAGTTGAGTCAGCAGCTTTACCCTGATCTCTGCCATGTACCATTTCCCATATTGTGGTCCACAGGGAAGATATCTTCAGAAAAAACACCTTGAGTCCCCACTGCTACTCCTGTAATGAAAGACAATAGGAAGCTGGATTAGTAGAAAAATGAAGATCTTTCAGGTGAGGAAAGCTTAGGTTTAGGACTTGGCTGTATCTCCTGAATACAACTAGGTGATCTGAGCAAGTTATTTAGCCTCTCTGAGTCTGTCTGTTGGCTTATAAATCTGTATAATAATACTTTATCGTATCATTCCACCACTTAAATTAGAGAACATACACAAACCTTCTAGAACATAGAATTTATTTTATAATACTAGCTGTTTTGCCAATAGTCAACAAAAGAACAAGACATTCTGAAATGACAAGGCAGAATCCTATTCTGCCTTATTCAAGAAAGAGTCTATTTACTTGTAGGAGACCCATCCCTTGTGTTGTACCAGTAACCCATGTTGGACCCTTACCTGGGACCTGTATGACCTTGTATGCCTGTGCAATTACTCAGCTATTTTCTCCACCTCCACATATAGTCCTCTTTCACCTATTGCTTAGTCTCTCTCAAAAATCAGTAAATATTCACTGAGATTTAAATTATGCCAATCTCTCTTGCCAAACCTCACTAAACCTGCTGGAGTTGCTGTCCTAATTACTGAATTTCTTGATTGTGAATATATGTTGATCTCTTCACCACCTTCTCAAACCCATTTCCAAATCCTGCTTATATGACTCTTCCCTACCTCCTGGGTGTTCAGGTGCTCAGGATGAGCAATGCCTCCTCCTCTGCCATTTTGGCTTCCTCAGCAGCATCCACTTCCACAGGCATGTGCTCCACAGCAGGGTTCCTGAAAAGTACTAGTCCTCCACCAGTACCCAAATCCTCATCACTTCAATGAGACAATTCTCAGAAAAGAGGAAATCTAGCCAACTGTGTTAAGTGGGAAATTCCTGTTAAAGCTACCATGGGTTAGATAATTTGGATTTTAAGAGAGGAACTTATTAACACCAAGCCAAAGAGACAGGTCAGGGAATTAGAAAGAAAGGATGTTATTTGGAAGCACTTCTCTGCTAGAAAATTGCCTTGTCCATTCATATCAGGTTTTCAAATGTTTCCAAATTGGGACAGAAAATGGGAAACCTAGCTTCTTGACCATTTCCTCTCCAAAGAAAAGATCTCTCTCTAGAATTCTGATCTCCTCCAGCTTTTCCCACTAGCAATTACATCCCAGCTAGGCACTAAAGCATGGGGACATTATAAGGCCATATAATCCTGTCCCAAAGGTGAGATGACATTCATTGGTTTGTGTTAGAAGTCCCCACAGCCATCCTTGGTTTGATGGTTTGCTCAAAAGATTCATAGAACTTATACTCACAATAACAGTTTATACAATAAAAAGTTACAGAGTAAAATCAGCACAGGAAAAAGTCACAAATGATTGAGTTCAAGAGAAGCCAGGCATGAGCTTCCATGTGGTTTTTCCTAGTGAACTCACTTAGAAAGCATTCAGTTCTCAGCAATGATGTTTGACAATGTGCATGGTATACTACTAACCAGCGATACTCACTCAAACTTTGGTGTCCAATGTCGTAATTGGAGGCCATTCACATAGGCATAGAGCACCCACATAGATACCTCAGTCTCCATAAACTTAATTTAGAATGAAATTTGACTTTCCTTTTCAAGCTGCCTCCAGACTGGTATGGACAATAAAATGGTTCAAAATTATAGATCTGATCAGTGCTTTTCAAATCCAAAGAAAACCATTAATTCTAAAAGCATGCTACTCCTTGACATAAAATGTGTTTTAGATGGGGGAACATTTATACTATAGAGCACTAATAAACCACCGTGGCATGTCCTCCTCTTTTCTGTTTAATGCTGGAGGGCTGCATACTGAACAGAAACTCTCAAGTCATTTTTGATAATAGGTAATGTAATAGACATTGGTTAGGTTTAAAATTTTCTTCTTCCAAATGTGTTTATGCTCACATTTGATATATATCAAAAGCCTGGGTGAAATCACATTGCTCAGTGCTCCTAAGAAAAACTTTTTACCACTACCAGTATCATGAAATAAGAATACACAATGTTTGGTTATTACAATTTGCAGTAAAGCATTAGCTCAGCAGGCTTGGGGGTGCCCAAGGCCTGCACGTTCCAAAGAAAGGATAGCCCTTGACTGGCTCCTGGGAGATGACTTTTAAGCCTTTGGAAAACCTTATCTGATAAGAAAGTTTCTGTATTGCTGGGGTCTTGGGTCATCCAGACAATGTACACTAATGTGATTATGGTATGTGTCTGGGGCTCTGAACCATGCTGTATCAATTTACACACACACACACACACACACACACAAAGAAAGAAAGGGAGAGATATGTATCTGAGCATCTGAGAATTTTACTTACTATTCTTTAAACAACACAGTATAACAATTATTTACATAGCATTTACATTGTACTAAGTGTTATAAGTAATCTAGAGATCATTCAAAATATATAAGGAGAATGTGTGTAAGTTACAAGCCAATACTGCACCATTATGTGCGGGACTTGGGAATCTTCAGATTTTTGCTATCCAAGAAAGGCCCTGAAAGGAATGCCCCATGGATACTAAGGGAAGAGTTTGCAAATTCAAATTTGTAAAAGAGTGTATTCTGCTGATAAAAAGTCTGGATTGCCACAGTGCAGCAGCTATGAGTGTGAATTTTAAAATCTGAGTTTGCATTCTGAGTTGGAATTCTTACTCCTTTTCTTACTAGCTATATAACTTGAAGCAAAGATTCAATTTCACTGTCTGTAAATGGAAACAATGCCCATTTCAAAAGTTTGATTTTTAGCAATTAAAGGTTCTAACATACTTAAAATGCTTATGGTACCTGGCATGTAGAAAAATGTCAATGAATATTAGCTATTATTGTGCTTTTACTGTAATGATTAAATCATTGGACAAGTAACTTGGTTAAAAAGTAACACACTTTCATGAATAAGAGCATACACTCCGTTACCAAATTATGGGGCTTCAGTATTGGTTTTCCCACCATTAGTTTAGTTTCCCACCATTTAACCTCTTCATTTCTTTTCTATAATGGAGTAAAAGTGATGGTGAATATTTAGTGTTTTTAAAGGACTCATGACAGGACTTGAAATACAATAAGTTCTCAATAAATGCTCTTGATTGCATTTTACAAGATCTCAATCTGTCAGTAGCTTGCTTTCTCCCAATAAACCCAATTTGAAATGGCAGAGTGGTGAAAAACAATGGGTGCTAGAATGAAGTAGCCATGAATTTAAAGTCTGCCATGCAACTGATTAGCAGAGTAGACTTTTCCACTTATTTTCTATGAGCCTCAGTTTTCTCATCTACAAAATGAATTACGTCAATCTTGAATTGAAATTATAAAGCATTTTTAAGCTTTAGTAATGGCCACCACCTCTATATGATATTTGCATGTTATATAGGTATGAATGAAATGATTAATCTTAAAACTTTGGAATTATTCACCTTATTTTATTATTTTGGGATTATGCACCTTATTTTATCTGATAGTATTAAGTAACATTAATGCCTTCAGTGAACATTTATTAAATTGTTTTTATGTACCAAGAACTGTTCTAGGAGTTGTATGCAGTGGTGCATGCTTTTAATCCCAATGACTCAGGAGGGAGAGGCAGGAGCAAGTTCAAAGCCCCCCTCATGAACTCAGCAAGGCCCTAAACAACTTAGCAAGATCCTGTATCTGAATAAAAATCAAATGGACTGAGTATGCACAGAAAAATAAGGATTCAAAATAGAGGTATCAGGCTTCAAAGATTGACAAGACAAAATATATATTAATCTCTATTCTCTCTTTCACCTCCATCAAGACATAATCAATGCATAGCAAGCGGTGAATGAATCAACTAATTGCAAAAAAAAAAAAAAAAATTGGATTCTAGGCTTAACTCTGACAATTATTCACTATATACTTATGGCCCTCCACAAATCAATATCCTGCCTAGAGGTCATTTTTTTTTCACATAATAAATAGTTTTATCTATCTGTACTGCTTATTTTGGAGATTTGAGAATTTCAAATGAGTTAATAATGTATTTAAAGTTGCAATGAAACCCCTCCAGTAAAATGTGAAGGTATTTTAATATTTTATCCCCAAAGAAAACCACAGAGCAGTATATCTTATAAAATTCTGTAAGCATCATATAAAACTTTGCAAATGAGAAGAATTTCATGAGGAATGGAAGAAAATGCCCGGCTCCAAGGAAGAATGACTACTTTCAATCTCTGTCAGGGAAATACCTGCTGGCCTGAGCCAGCATATTCTAATTCACATGGATATTCCTCAGAGGGTCTTCCCAAACTTGCTGTTGAACTCAATTCTCTGACTTCAGCTTTCTCAACCCTAGTAAACAAAAGTGACATAGGCATCCTTATCTAGAAATCACCTATTAGTTTTAGTTACAGGAGTTTCTTTCTACCAAATATAAACCAGTAAATACATAAATAAATGTAGATAAATTCTGAGAGACAAAATCTGGTTGTGAATTAGTGAGCTTATGTAACTTCTAGCTCAGGGTAGTTGATCTTAACACCATGCTTAACATGGAAGATGCTCAAAAATATTTGTTTCCTGAATCAAGTCTTTTGTGGCTAATCTGAGTTGCTCTCTTTTTGTAAAAGAAGAATTCCAAACAAAACAGATGTGACTCCAAATTGCTCTGGAGTGCAAAGTATCATTTTGGAGACAAAGAGCTATCAGAGAAGGGAAACCGCACAGCTGAATAATAAGCTGTTTTTGAGATCAGATACATAAAAGTGAAGAAGCAAGAGGAGTGGACACAGAGGTAAAGGAAGGTAAGAGAAGTGGAACTGAAGATCTCATGTGTGTTTTCCTCCACAGACTGAGGCAGCTCTGATGTATGATGCCGTGTACATGGTGGCCATTGCCTCCCACCGGGCCTCGCAGCTGACTGTCAGCTCCCTACAGTGCCACCGACACAAGCCATGGCGCCTTGGACCCAGATTTATGAACCTGATCAAAGAGGCAAGTGGTGGTCTCTTGCAGCCCAGTCAGCCCCTCAGCTCAGCACTGCTCTTTCCCACATGCTTCTGTTGGCATGATGCTTACAGGAGACAGGAAGCCATTGTCAGCCAGTCCTCTCAGGTCTCAGTGTCAAAGATTTGCCTAGAAAACTTTTACGAATTTTCTAATGTGATGCTGAGAAGTTCAAAGAAGCTGTCAGGTCATAATTCCCTCTCTTGAATTTCAGCCATGATGCCAGCTACTGCAGGCCCTCACGGGAGCGTGTCCCCAGTGTAGTAAGTCAAGAGGAGGGTTTGTTCATTGCTGAAGGGTAACAGAAAAAGAAAGGTTCTACATTGTCAGGCATGATTCCTGTGGCTCCTAAAGCTTGGGCTATCCAGCACCCACAAAGCTACCTCTTTATCTTAATAGTACTGTGATTATTTTGCAATTTCTTAACCAATGAGAAGACTTTAGTCCTAACTGAGCTTATTCAGCACAACAGGGCAAGGGGAGTTCTTGGCTAGTGTCCTGGGATCCCTTACATCCCCCACAATGTCCTATTCTTTATAGCACTGTAACTTTGCTTCCAAAGACACTCTTCTGAGAACACAAGACTCTATATGTACGGGGTCTTGGATTAAATTTGTCTCCAACTTGCACCTTAGGGTCTTTATGGACTGTGAAATATAAAATAAGACTCTCGGGAACAGCCAGGCCTGACTAAACATGCACCATATTCCGTGACAGGCTTCGGTATTTTCTCTGTGGGATACAGAGATTTGCCTCTCAAGTAAAGACCATCTTTGATCTCCATACTAGAGGAAGATGGAGTAAGTCAAACCCCTAGGTGAGAAGAATTGGGTGGGGAGATAGTACAAGAGAAAAACTAATGCATTATCCTAAGGAAAGATGCCTGCTTTGGGCTCAATCTCTTCTGGTCTCTTCAGCACCTGCAGACCCTCTTTCAAGCTGTTCAATCCACTTCCCATTAAAGGCTGACTCAAATTCATAAAGATGAGGACGAAACTGGCAGGATGTGTAAGGAGTAAGTCCCCAGCCTCCAAAACAAGGTTGCTTTCAAGACTGGGACTGGGGTGTGAATGAAGGAAGCCCTCACTTTTAGGTGTAATGCCTGCACTTGCACAAGACTGAGAAGGACTTCTTCTTTAAACACTGTGACTCTCTTCTTCCTAGTCCCAACAGTGACTATCTGCATTTATATCCCAGCTCTACGAACTCTCATGAGCAATAGAGTCTGGGCAGGTTATTTAACCTGTGTGGGAACACAACTATCTACCTCTCAGCATTATTGTGTGCATAAAGAGGAAGACTACTGCTCATGAAGAACAGTGTAGGAGCCCAATAAGAATTTGAGGTATTAGCTATTCTCTAGGCAAGGGAACAAACCACTAGCAACAGTTGACTGAGAGAATGGTTTCAGGAATTTATAACTGGCAACAACAACAACAGCAAAGAAATCACAAATAGGCATGAAATGAAATGCCCTTTCTGACAGCTACATAAATCTGACACACTGTGCCTAATAGAAAAACATCACATGGCCTCCTCTTCTCCCCACAGTGATCATGGTTATGGCCTCAATTGCCATCCTGATTACCTTGATCTTTAACACGAGAACAGCTGGTTCCCTTTTATCTCGTACCAGTGCAAGGAGAGGCAAAAGCTACATAAAAGCTTGAGATCAAACACTCAGAGCACCCCAAGCACCTTTTTGCTTGTACTTAAGTTGCATAAGAAGGTGAAATTACCAAGCTCCATTTAGGCATGTTTAAAGAAATAATGAGCTCCAGCATGAGAGACCATATTGAAAGCAAGAAAGCATTTTATATTCATTCACTCCAAAGAGCAAATTCCCCATTCTCGGGCTCCACAGTTGGAGGTGAAAGGAAGGATGTGGGGGAGAATGCATCAGCAATCCTCATCACCTTTGTTCACATCCTCTTTTGTCTCGTGAGATACAGAGCCATCTGCTACCTTTGGCGGGATATAGGTACCTGCCGAGAAGATGGGTTGTGGGAGTGGGTAACCAGGAGCAATGCCCCAGCCTGTTGGAAGACTGGCACAGAGGAAATTCTGAGACGAACTAAAGCATGCAGAAGAGAAAACGCAGGTGTTTCTTTAGATGAGCACACAACTCAACAAAACTTTGCAAGTGCAGAGTTTTATTAGGAAACGTGAAATAAGGCACTTAGTCCTAAAACTTCCCCTAGTCCTTTCTTTTAGGAGTTTCACTTTCCAAAACTAGAATTATAAAGAATGTAAAAGAGAAAGTCAGCGGATTGAATTTATGGGGTGAAGATCAAATTTGTCACAGGAGGTAAACTTCCCGAGCAGAGGTGGTTGCACGTGTACTAATCCCTGATAAATGCACATTGTTCAGAATCAGGAAGCCTTTCGGATGTGTATCTCAAGTTGCCTATCATTCATTGTTTGAAGCTCAGTGGAGACAGGGGAGAGAAAAAGAACATTTGAAGCATGAGTGAGTATAATATAGTGTTAGTGAGTATGATATAGTGCTGGGCATTTGCAAAACAAGTATGTTTTAAGAAATGACAAATTCCCATTTAACAAGAATTACTGGAAGTCCATTATGTAAATTATATGTATAACTTGCACTCTGAAACACACCACACACACACACACACACACATACACACACACACACACGGTGTGGTGCTGAGGATTGAATCTAGAGCCTCACAGATGCTAAGCAAATGCTTTATACTGAGTTATACCCCCAACCCTCTATGTATGTACTTGTAACTTGTCATCACACAGGCTAGTCCTCCAAAATAGCAGATATGAACTCTGCCATTCACTAATATAAATTCTACATTGTTAAGAAATTATAGGTTTCATTGAAGCTTTCCTATACCACTGGGTAAATCCTATACCCTTGATCAGGTTATGTGGGGGTCTCTAGAGACCTTGCCTCTGATCCCCCATGCCATCTCTCTCATCTCCTTCCCAGTCTCCAACACTTGCTAAACTTGCTGGACTCCCTGAACTTGCCATATAATCCTGTTAAATTTTCTTCCCTCTGATTGAAAATTCCATCCTCCACTACATAATACTTTATGTCTCAATGCAAGCAGTAGTTCCTATCTTCTGGCCTTGACTCACAAATGTGGGTTCCTTATCTCTACTCCAGCTGTTATTACACTGTAATTTTTTTTGAGGGGGATGTCTGTTGTTAAGCTATGCTATTCCAGTCTCAATTTCCTAGATTTTCACAACAATGGATGAAGAGTAAGTGCCCAATAACATATGAATTTATTATCAAATTAATGATTGAACAAAGAAACTTAAGAACACATGCTTATAGCCTGTATGTGAATGTAATTGCTCTAGGACATACTCAGTGCATGAATATCACATCCAGAAACAATTCAAGAAGGCAGAGAAAAGGGATGGACCAGTCCTGTCCCAGGCATGAATTCCAATGGGACAGTGTGGCAGAGGTCTTAGGAATACAGCAACCCATTTAGCTGTAGCACTGGCAACACAGGACGTGAGATTCAATGGCAGTGATATCAGTGTGATCTTAGGTCATTTACCTTCTTTGTTACTCAATTCCTGCTTCTATAAAATGGGAATAAAAATATCCACTGCACATGCTTGTGTGGATTACATGTAACACACTGCACATGCTTGTGTGGATACTATGTAAAACCTAGCAAAATGTCTCTCATGCAGTTGTTGCTCAGAAAAGAGTAGCTACCATCAAATAGAAGGTTCTGTTAAAAGTGTGTACCATGGAAGGTGGTGACTTGTCATCACATGGGCTAGTACTTCCCAAAAATGGCAGATATGAACTCTGCCATTCACTAATATAAATTCTACAGAAGAAATGAGGCAGTGAATGGAAAACGTTAAGTATATCGCCAAGCATATTGTAAGCACTGCATGTTTGCAGTTAGTATTTCTGGTGTCCTGTCATTGTTATTTTGACTGGAGTCTAGGATGATATACTAGTGTTTTGCAAAAAGAAGGACAGTGGGAAATCAGGAGTTCCCTGGAGACAGGCATGCAGCATACAGGAGGTGAATGGCAACCATACCAGGGAATGAAGGAACTTTCAATCATAGACCACACACATGATTATTCAGGGAGGGTGAAAGGACAGTAGGCAACAATCAGCCAGGTTGAATGCCTAAGTCTTTTCAGGCTGCTGTAACAAAATACCATTAGGGAGTGCCATATAAGCTGGCTGTGGGGTAACCCATGAAGCAGTTTTGGTGGAGGCGAACACTGGAGGATTCTTGAAAGCTCTCTCATCATGGGTGCCGACAATAGCAATGAATGAGGCCCAAAACAGACAACCAGAAATTTTAGGTTAAATCAGTGGTTCTTAATTATTTTCTGGGTCTCAGAACCTCCATCAAAATTGATGGATGCACAAATCCATTGTCCCCATTAAATGCACACAAATTCCTCTGCAATCTCAGGAGTTCCCTGAATCCCACATTAAACATGCTTGTGTGAAGTTTTAAAATAGACTTCAGTTGGATTCCAGGAAAACAGAAGTATAAATGAAGCATAGGAGTTCTGTTGGGGCTGGATGGAGTGATCCATGAAGAAGTGGTGAGAAATAAATTGAAGTAAATATGGAAAAACAATTGGAAATTGCTTTCTGATCTGAGAAACTCAAATTTGATTGATGATTGACAGGAAGCTACTGTTCTTGAGGCAGAGACAAAATGATGTTTCAGATAGTTTATTTTGGCAGCTGTGGGTAGGCTTAATTGAAAAAGATAAACTCACAAAGATTATTGAGAAAGGTATTGTAGACATCTTGGTTCAGAAGTTATCATCACTCACAAAAGCTAGAAGGAAATTTGATTCATTCAAGAGATGTTTCTTTGATATAACCCTAACTTCTCCCTTAGGTTTAAATTCACCCAGTCCCTTCCTTTCTGGAAATTTCTCCTTGGATGTCCTCTTGACACTCCCACACAAAAACAAAATGCCCCAACAAAGTACATTTCCTATTAAATTGATTATTATTGAAACGCACCCCCCCTCAATTAGGAACCATGCAACTGGCACATCAAACATAACTACCAAGACAGCAAAAACCACTTATTTTTGGCTCCAATCTCACATTTTGAAAAAATTTTTCTCCCTTTTATTTTATTTTTTAATTTTTTATTTCTATATGACAGTGGAACACATTATAATTCTTATGACATATATGAGCACAATTTTTCATATCTCTGGTTGTATACATAGTATATTCACACCAGTTCGTGTCTTCATACATGTACTTTGGATAATAATGATCATCATATTCCACCATCATTAATAACCTCATGCCCCCTCCCTTCCCCTCCAACCCCTCTACCCTATCTGGAATTCATCTATTCCTCCCATTCTCTCTCTCCCCCTACCCCACTATAAATAAGCCTCCTTATGTAAAAGAAAACGTTCGGCATTTGGTTTTTGGGGATTGGCTAATTTCACTTAGCATTATCTTCTCTAACTCCATCCATTTACCTGCAAATGCCATGATCTTATTCTCTTTTATTGCTGTATAATATTCCATTGTGTATATATGCCACATTTAAAAAAATCCATTCATCTATTGAAGGACATCTAGGTTGGTTCCACAGTTTAGCTATTGTGAATTGTGCAGCTATAAACATTGATATGGCTGTGTCCCTGTAGTATGCTGTTTTTAAGTCCTTTGAGTATAGACCTTGGAGAGGGGTAGCTGGGTCAAATGCTGGTTCCATTCCCAGTTTCCCAAGGAATCTCTATACTGCTTTCCATATTGGCTTCACAAATTTGCAGTCCCAACAGCAATGTATGAGTCTACCTTTTTCCCCACATCCTCACCAACACTTACTGTTTTTTGTCTTCATAATAGCTGCCATTCTGACTGGAGTAAGATCAAATCTTAGAGTGGTTTTGATTTGCATTTCTCTAATTGCTAGTGATGATGAACATTTTTTCATGTATTTGTTGACTGATTGTACATCATCTTCTGAGAAGTGCCTCTTCAGGTCATTGGCCTATTTATTGATTGGGTTATTTGGGGGTTTTTGGTGTTTAGCTTTTTGAGTTCTTTATATACCCTAGAGATTAGTGCTCTATCTGATGTGTGAGGGGTAAAGATTTACTCCCAATACCAATGGTACAGAATAGAGAACACAGAGACTAACCCAAAAAATTACAATTATCTTTATTAGACGAATGTCCAAGAACATGCATTGGAGAAAAGATAACCTCTTCAACAAATAGTGCTGGGAAAACTGGAAATCCATATGCAACAAAATGAGATTAAACCCCTATCTCAAATCATGATGCACAAAACTCAACTCAAAATGGATCAAGGACTTAGGAATACAACCAGAGACCCTGCGTCTAATAAAAGAAAAAGTAGGCCCTAATCTCCATCATGCAAAATTAGGCCCCAACTTCCTTAATAAGACTCCTGTGGTGCAAGACTTAAAATCAAGAATCAATAAATGGGATGGACTCAAACTAAAAAATTTCTTCTCAGCAAAAGAAACAATCTGTGAGGTGAATAGAGATCCCATCTCACATTTAAAATCATTCAGTGAAAATCTGGGGACATTTCATGACTTTTTATATCCTTAAGGCAATGACAGTCTTAGAGTCCCTTAGTGTTGAAGCACAGCCTCAACTTAGTGACTACAAAATCCAAGTCAAAGATATGAAACAGTAGTCCAACTTGATTTAACATCAAATTTCTCCCCCCTCTGTGCTTAAACTTGCTGGATGGCTCTATCAAAATAGTGAGAGTGGGTAGACTATCTTCTCTTTCTTCTTCTTTCTCTTACTTCTTTGGCTGCTGTACCTCCCACTAGCCCCAAAATACATAGGACAGTTAGTATTTGGCTAGGTTGACTTCTGACTTGGAGCTTGGTGACTAGTTTAAATTCATGTCTCTGTGGACTGGGAGAGTTTTGAAGCTAACTCTTTCTTGAATTACTTCCGTTGACTCCATGAGTTCCTGTTGGGCCATCTCTCTTGATCTTTCTTTGACCCAGACCAAGGGATCCTTTTTCCACTGGAAGCTTGCATGCCTTCCTCAGCCCTTTAACATCCAGTGGCATACCCTGGGATCTTTCAGCTAAAGTCTCCTAACCCCTCCAGACAGTCCTATTTATTCTAACCCAGGACATTCCCACTGGGGTGCTATGGATACAAATCTGGACACTCATGCACCCACTCCCTGACAATTTGGGGAGTGCCTCTAATCATATTGTAGTTTAAGTGCTGCCAACTTTCTGCCCTAAATATTCTTTAACACCATTCCCTGCCGACTTCCTTGTTCTTTCTTTCCCTGAATATTAAAATAGCCTCTAACTAGGCTCTCTATTTTGAGTCTTGACCCTTTTATAACTATTGCCCACGTATATACAAAGTCATGCACATAAATATAAGTACACTGTGGATAGTCTACCCTCTAGAAATACAAATCTGTTTGTGGTTTTCTATGTCTACCATCCTGTTCCACATACAGCAGATGCTGATGACTTTTCTTTTCCTGACTAAAACTCACCTAATAACATCCCTATTGTAATATTCTTTTCAGCCCAGAAAGTCTGCCTTCCATTTTCTCTCAAGCTAACTCTTACTCAGAACTCATTTTCTCTAGCAAGTCTATCCTCAACTTCTATTTAAGGATAGTCGTCCATTAGATCCCATAGCTCCTACACATCTCCCTGTTAGCACTTAACATGCTTCATTCAGGTACTATAAGATCGTTCTCTGAGGCAGGGAAAAAGTCAATTAATTTTTGTGTCCTCATAGCACCATGCCTAAAAACAGCAGGCATTTAAAAGATGCTTGTTGAACTGAACCCAGGAAGTTAAAATCTAGCACATAAAAAATTTTTGCTGAACTAATACTTATTTTTAAACTATATCAATAGTTCCTCATTGATCTATTCTAAAATACATTTGCTGCATAGGAATGAAGAATTATTTCCAAATATCAATGTGTATGGAAGGTCACTGAGAGCTACAAAAAAATATGGACAGCTTTCTGCCACTGTTTTGCTATGAAAATATAATTTACTGGTTCAATTTTGATGGAATTAGGATAATAAACTTGAATATATAAACTGAATATTTAAATTCTAGCTTTAAAATTCAAATAGTAAAAGATCAAATTCTTTACTGAGGCACCAATATATACCTTAATATTTATCTGGAATTTTCTTTAGCAGGTCTGTATTGAGTGGTTTAACAAACTAGATACAAAATGGCACTGTTGAAAAAAAAGTTGAAATCCTGGAGAAACATAAGCTCTGACATATTTTAATCCTACTGTGACTCCACTGAGGAACACTTCTCATTATTGCATGCTATTTTATTTGTTTGCTAGGACAAGTTGCCCCATGATTGCTTAGGTGACATTGGATGTGGCCAGAAAACTCAGTTAAATTTTTTCTCTTTGGAAAATTTCCATTTTTTTTTCTTGTTCTGTACGTCTTAAAAATTTCCTGCACTCTGGCTCCTTATTTTTCAACCTGTCTACCTAGTCTGCCCTGGGTTAAAGGAAAACATTTCCCCAGCACCCTCCACTTTTAGGACACTTAGACCCAAAGGACTTTTTAGGTCTTTTCCTAAATTCCCTATTCAACTCTGGACAAAGAAAAGAGATGAGTTTCTAACTTTTGGAGTTTATAGTTCTTAACAGTTACATACATTGTCTTACATATAACTCTTAGTTCATATGTAATACTATAAAAATATCTGAGACTGAGTAATTTATAAAGAAAAGAAATTTATTTCTTACAGTTCTGGAGGCCAAGAAGTCCAAAATCAAGGCATTTGCATTTGGCATCTGATAAGGACATTCTTGCTGCATCTGCACATGGCAGAAGATAGAAGGGCAAAAGGGGCCTAGCTAATTCCTTCCAGTCCTTTCTTAAGGACGCTCATTATCTCTTGAAAGCCAAAGCCTCTTAATACTGTTGCAATGGGAATGAAATTTTAACATGAGTTTTGGAAGGACCATAAATAGTCAAACCATAGCAATAATAAGGCACTAAGACACTTGTCCCCGAAATAGCCCATCAGTGGCCAGGTGAATGATCACCTGCCAGAAATGTCAAAAGGAGGTATTAACAAGGCAGAAGATTTGACCAAATACTTCCTAATTTATATGATTCTAAGTATCATTTGTAATTATAAGATAACATCAGGGTTTTGTGTCAATTAGCTTCCTTCTTCTATTCAGCTACTAATGTTTCATTCTGTACCACATTTTTAAATAATTTCCTTCATGTATGTGTATGTCCACATGTAAACATGTTTAATTAACTAAATTAGTACATGTACATATACATATATATGCACATATGCATCATATTAATGGAGGAATGTGAATGTATGTTTTGTATGGGGATATATATGTATATACCTGTGTTGTATGTATATATGTACATATACTTGTGTCTATAGATTTTTTGCTGAGCAGTATTCTAACCAAAAATTTGAGATATACCTGTATTGATGCACACTTATTTATCTTATTCATTTCCATTGAAATACAGCATTCTATAAGTACTTATTGAATACCATAGATGGCAGACACCATTCTAGACAAGAGAACTGAATAATGAGCGAAGTCCTCACTCTCATGGAACTTATACTCTACCTAGGGGAATCAGACATACATAAAAGGGAATACAGTACTTCAGGTGATGAAAAGAATAATTTTTTTTAAAAAAAGGCTCAGAAGAGGTAGAACTTCTTCAAGAAAGAAATGGGAATTTCTATATTATACAATGTGGTTAGAAAACAGCTTTCAGAAGAATTAAATTTAAGTACGTAAATCCCTGGAGGAAAAGAAAGAGCTAGGCTTGCACATTAGGAGGGTAAAAGAGTCACAGAGTGAGAATCTTGGGCATTGAACATGTTCCAAAGTACTTGTCCATTGCCCTGTGAATGGATATTTTGGCTACCTTTTTTTTTTTTTCACATCTGAACAATGCTGTGGTGAACATCTAAATTTATGCACAAAAGCTAGATCAGCTCTAGGCCAGTACTGTCCATTAAAAATGTAACGTGGATTACATATATACTATATTTTCTAGTACTCGCTTTTAAAAAGTAAAAAATAGATGAAGATAATTTAAAGTATATATTTTACTCAAACTAGTATATCCAAAATATTATCATTTTGTCATAAAATTAATATAAAAATTATTATGAGTTTTTTTACTGTATTTAAGTCTTTAAATTGAGTATCTTTTTTTAAATTTTTAATGTTGGTTGTTCAAAACATTACATAGTTCTTGACATATCATATTTCACACTTTGAGCATTATAGGTACAAAACATTGGGGTTCATTCTGACAGAATCATGTGTGTGTAGAATATAATTTGCTCTATTTTAGTCTCCATATTTCCTCTTTTCCTCCCCTCATCCCTTCCTTTGTTCTCCTTCTTCTATTCTCTTGGTCTTTCTTCAATTTATTTATAGGATTTATTTTAAACTTAAACCATCTCTCAGCTTTGTCTAACCACAGCTCAAGTACTCAACAGCCACATGTCACCCCTAGCCACAATATTGGGTAATTATCGTAATCAACTTGGGTTGGTATGACAAAACACTGTAGAAGAGGTGGATTACACAACTGATACATATTGCTCACAGTTCTGGAGGCTAAGAAGTCCAAGATCAAGTTGCCATCAGGGTCAAGTTTTGATGATGCCTTAAATCTGTCTTGCCTATGATTGTGTTCTCACTGCATCCTCACATCATCGAGAGAGGTGGCTCTGGTGTCTCTTTTTCTTTTTATAAGGTGCCAATCCCATCATAGGGGCTTCATCTTCATGATCTCATCTAAACCTAACTACTACCCCCAAAGCCTCATTTGCTAATACATTGTAATTAGCGCTGCAAGGCATGAATTTGGGGGAGACACAAATGTTTAATCCATAACAACAGCTCAGTTCTGGACTATACACCCAGATTCATCTTCTGCTTTACCAGTAGAATAGTTTATTATCACTACACTGAATACCCACAAACTAAGAGGCTTAAAACAACATCCACTTATTGTCTCACACTTCCTATGGATCAGAAGTCTGGCAAGCCTTACCTGGGTCCTCTTCTCAGGATCTCAGAAGGCTGAAAAAGTTGCTGCTTTGGACTGTTGCAGTCCCAGCTAAGACCCAAGGTCCTCTTCTAGGCCCACATGGTTGTTGGAAGAATTGACTTCTGGCAGCTGTGGCAGCTAGCTTCTTTATGATCAGAAGAGACCAAGTCTCTGTCTTCTCAACCTCCATTTAAGGGCTCTCTTGATCAGGTTAGGGTCACACACTTTTTATTAAGAAAATTCGACTGATTAAAAGTCCCATTGACAGCTACACGAATTGCATCACCTTTGCCATTTAACATGACCTAATCAATATAGAAAGACATGCATCATAGCCTCAGGTCTCACTCAAGCTCCAGGGAACAGTATCATCAGGACGTGCTTCACTAGGGCTCATTTTAAAACTCTGTCAACCACAACCAGATTTTGCCAACTTACTCAACAAAGTAGCTCTACAGCCTTGCAAGCCCTCCAGCTTGCTCACCTCCCTATCCGTACTACGCCTTTGCTGTATAAAGACCCAACTTCATAGTCCCCCTGTTTATAGCCAGCCTATTCTATCCACCTCCTCTCAGATTCTTTTCCTTTCCAAAACCATTTAGACCTCATTGTTGATCCATCCTAATTAATATTTTATCAATACCTTCATTTCTTTCACCCACTTTTGTGCTCCACCTACCTAAGAAAATCCCAATGCTAGACCAATACTATAATCTACCTCTCCTCCCCCTAGGCCAGGTGGCAAGGTTGAAGCTAAAAAAAAAAAAGAAAATCATATATCCTTGCAGCTTGGCCCCATGGCAAACCCATGGTTTCCAGCCATAGGGAGGCTCTTGGGGACACCTCTCAATTCTTTCACTTGTCAATGTCCATTTATTTCTTCCAATTCTTCACAATTATCCCACATCATTGTTACTTCCACAAAGCCACAATTCGGCTACCCTTATTATCAGCTTATCTCCAACTTATTTAAGAAAACTGAATGCAGCAGGTGTGAACAACTTTAATTTCAAAAAAACTATTGACAAACTCTTGTCACATTCATTCCCTTTCTCCAGAATCAGAGGGTGAAGTACCAGGCCTTCTCCTCAGTGTTTATCTGGGTTGCTCCCCCTCTTGTATTCTCTACCCAGAATGTCTTTTCTGTCACTCACTTGCCTTCTGACTACATTGGAACAAGGAGCTCAGTACAGGTAACACATTTTCCAGAAGATCTTTTGAAGCAATACCCCTGCCTACCCATACACACACATTTCCCTTTTCCTCATTTCTCCACAAATACTCTGCCTAAACCTGTACATTGCCTTTGTTGTGTTTTTTTTATTTGTTATTTTTAGTTATACACGACAGGAGAATGTATTTTGACATGTTATACATATGTGGAGTACAACTTCCCATCATTCTGGTTGTACATGATGTGAATGAATTACATTGGTCACGTGTTCATATATGAAGATAAGATGAAGATAAGAAAGTAATGACCAATTCATTCTACTAACCTACCTCTCCCTAGTCCTCTTCCCTTCCGTTCATTCCCCTTTGGCTAGTCTAAAGATCATCTATTCTTCCCTGTCCTGCCCACTTTTTGTGAGTTAACATCTGCATATCAGAGAGAACATTTGGCCTTTAGAGTTTAGGGATTGGCTTATTTCACTTAGCATGATAGTCTCCAGTTCCATTCATTTACTGGGAAATGCCATCATTTCATTTATTTTTATGTACCATTGCTTTTATATCATTATACTATGAATACATACATCTATCTCCTTTTTGGGAAAGAAGATTTATCATACATATTAACAAAGTGTCTAGCTCTCTTTCTACATACAGTACGTGCTCAAAAAATCTTAGTATCTAAATAAATGAATGTTTCTTTGAACATGATATCTCACTCAGGTTAACCAGGGCAAGATGTAAATTCAACCCATGTGGGATCCATGTTTATCTTCATATATAAATGACATTGATTAGCTGGAATGATAATCATCTATACCACAAAGGTAGTTATCTGATAGATATGATCAAACTATTTTAATAATTCAAGATAGGATGACCTGATTTCTGGGTTTCGATCATATCTAGATAATGAGACAGTGCCTTATTCCTACCCACACCACCCATGTACTGTCTCAGATTTGTGCCCCTGCTGAGTTAATTGATTTTCCCATACAAAAGTCAGTTTATTCCATTTTAGAAGGTAAGCAACCACATGAGCCAAAACTGAAGGAAACTAGCTTATGTTAAAAAAAAAAAAAAAAACAGGTGCATATTCTAAGATAAGTCTTTAGGAAATAAAACTAATTTACTCAGAGTGTACGGCATAGATATAGTTAAAGTCAGCAGATTTAGAGTTGGAAATCAAATATTGGCAAGAAAAGCCATTATATTTTTAAATTATGCAGTGATCCATGCAAGCTGTTATTGCAAGATAATGGGTTATAAACAACACACATAATAGTTAAAATAATTATATATTGAACAGATGAGAATATGATAAATGCATCATTTCAGTTCCGGAAATAGCTGACATCCTAGGAAGTTATGTGGTCTAAAGGTTATGTTTATCATTTCTTCCTTTGCTTAATGTTTATTTTCATTGCCATTATTATGTATACTTCAGATTTGTTTTTAAATGGCTTTTCTGAGAACTAACATAAAATTGTAGGTGACTGGACATAGATTGCATTGCTCACACAGAGGGTGAATTTCAGATATGTGTCATGGTATTGTACTCTAGGGATCTGAGAAAGACACTAATTGTACAGTTAGTCCATCAGGGCTGTGTTTATATAAGAGATGCAGTATGCATTTCCCTTAATTAAAAACAAATTAAATAACACCATGATGAATTGCACCTGTTAAGTCAGGAGTCAAGGCCAAGTGTAGACAAATTTCCGAAATCCATAAAATGTGTTACATATTTTCGTTTCTCTGTATATGTTCCTTGGTATCTTGATCTTATTCCCAGTAATCCTATATTAAAATGTTAGCAAAATAAAAATTTGTTAAGTGAATAAATAAGTGATTAAAGGAGTCACTCCTGTAATGTACTTTCATGGTCCAAGAGAGCATTCCTAAACTTGGAAAATCTTTTAAATTTCCTTTGGAGCTGAACTGAGATCTGAGAGTTGATTTGGGGATGCAACTGAACCAAGTTTGACAGCTTCTCCAATCCTATCGCCATGGCGCTGTGGCCTTGGGCGGGCGGCAAGGAAACACAGAATTTCACCTCTTTCAACAGCCGGTTGTAGTGTGCTTATTCGAATCTTCCCAGGAGGAAAGGGGCTGTGGGAACAAGGTAGGATGTAGACACATTCTTCTCCTTCCTTGTAATCTTATGGCCTTTGGGGTTTGTTGGCCACTAGGAAGAAGTTCCTAAATCCTAGGCCTGGGTACTTTCCCTCTACTTTCTTCTCACTACCTAAAAGGGCACAACTTTCCAAACACTGCTATATCCAATCATACCTTACACAAGTATTCTAGATGCCCACCAAATGCAGGTAATAGAATTCAAAGATAAAGAAAACATTCTTTGTCATCTAGGAATTAGCTAACAATTGGGGGAGAAACTGCTAACAGGAACAGCTAACTTAATACATATTTATTATTCCTGAACACAAAATAAGTAGAATATCAATTGTTAGGAAAGCAGTTAATATGTTTAACATAATAAGTAAGAAGTAGTATAGAAAGTAGCACCTTGCAAGGACATAGGGGATCTTTTTAAACTATATTTTCTTCTCTTAACATGTTTGTATCACCTAACTCTAGCTTTTTTTTCCTTCCTTTTAATTTCTCCTTTAAAACCCTTTTATGGCTGTGAAACTTCTAAAAATGTGATTTAATGGCCATTTCAATATGCAGCATTTGTTTTTAAATACCTCATTGTTGAAGGAACCCATTCTTCAGTCACTCAGGGCTTAAAAACAAAGACTCTTGTTACAGGAACACATTGAAAAGGTGCTGGGTGATTCATTTACTCTAACTGATTTTTCTACTGAATTTCCAGACTAGAAGTAGTGTGCTTACAAATGCACAACGAAATTGATGGTGCTAAACACTTGCATCAGTCAATAAAATTATGACCAGAGTATATGAATCAATTAGCAAAAACAAGAGAGAGAATTGTCAAGCACTATCCTACCAATAAAACTCCTATTTGAAATACAGATAGGAGGAGAGGTGATGCTTTCCAACTGTATTCAGACCTGCTGGGTATTGATACCTACTACTTAGCAATTAGTTGAAAGCTACCATGGTTCAATGTTAGAAGGTTCTGACAATTAAACTTTAATTCAGATTTTTTTTTTTTTTAACACATAACCAGAAACCAGGAGCACTGTTTCATTTTGTTAGATTTACGTGTTCAGACAGCAAGTCAATTGTGTCTTGCAGGATGCAGGGACAGACAAGCCCATTTCAAGGAAAGCTCAATAGTGTGCTAGTGCAGATGTATAACAGTTTCTCATAAATGACTTATATTTGTTGAGGAATTGTGCCTCTCACACACGTACATGTACACACACATATTTACATACACAGTCCTCCAATTGAGTCTTAAGGATGAAAAAAATCACCCAATCTCATCTTGGTGCCACCACTATGGTGGGCAAGTCACGTAAGTTCTTTTTCATATCAGCTCTCTGTGATCTTATTATAGGAAATGTTATAAAAAGTGAAAGGAAGACTGATCTATATTTTTCCACCATAAAAATTCACTGAATACCTATTTCGTGAAGTTAATCACATTGGGAGGCTTTGTTCACTCCAAGCCTTTTAAATTGAAGCTATCAGGAGCAGCAAACACCACAGACATGCAGTTGAAAGGAAATATGAGGAGGAAGAAGAGGCAGGATCCAAGATCCCTGTCCTACCTTACATCAGTGGTGACTGGAAGATGGATGCAGACATGACAGGAGTCTTTGTGATGTCCACCAGCAAAGAACCCTTGTCACTTAACAGCCTGCCTAAAGGGCAGGTGGGATATAAGAACAATCTTTCCAAGTACCCAAGTCTGACTTCTCTAATAGAGCCATGTACTGGTCACAAATGGAGCACTGTGCCCAAGCTCAGGGCTGGGTAAAGGTGCACAGCTTTTTGAGTTACTGTGAAGACAAGTGTTTGAGAGCATTAAGAAGATTAACAGAGAAATAATGATTATTGGTCAAGAATAATTAGGAGCTTACAATATATTTAAGTGCTACATTTGTTTCCTAGAGCTGCCGTAACCACATTCCATAAAATGGGTGCTTACACTGATTTTTAGTGTCATAATTTAGAGACTGGAAATATGAGATTAAAATGTTAGCAAGACTATTTTTTTTCTGAGGCCTGTGAGGAAGAATCTTTTCCAATCCTCTTTCCTAGCTGCTGGTATGCTATAAGTTTGGGACAGGAATGTTCTTCCAAATGTCAATGTGTTAAAGCTTAGTCCCCAGCTTGGCATTTTGGGGAGGTTGTGAAACTTTTAAGAGGTGGGGCCTACTGGGAGATCTTCAGGTCACTTGGGGGTGTGCTCTTGGAAGGGATATTAGAACACTAGCCTCTTCCTCTCTTTTGTTGCAGGGAGGGGGTAGGAAGTTCCAGGGATTGAACTCAGGGGCACTCAACCACTGATCCACATTCCTGGCCCTGTTTTGTATTTTATTTAGAGACAGGGTCTCACTGAGTTGCTTAGCACCTTGCAGTTGCTGAGGCTGGCTTTGAACTTGGGATCCTCCTGCCTCGGCCTCCCAAGCCTCTGGAATTACAGGCATGGGCCACTGTGCCTGGCTCTCTTTCTCTCTTTTATTTCCCAACAAATCTATATATGCTTTTTGCTATATCTGGCACTCTCACCTTGATGAAATATCCATGAACAGAGACCTAGACATGGACAAAAACTCCCAAACTGATAACTATATAAACCTTTTCTTCTTATAAGTTGATTATCTCATGTGTTTGTTATAGTAGTGGAAAGCTGACAAACAAATGGTTGTTTTCTGGTAGTTTTTGGCATTCCTTGGTTTGTAGAAGCTCAGCCCCAACCTCTGCCTTCCTCTTCACAGGGCATTGTGTTTGTGCATTTTGTCTTCAAATGTCTCCTTGTTTATAAGGACACCAGTATATTAAATTAGTCCACACCATAACGACCTTGTCTTAATGACCTCCATGAAGACTCTACCTTCATATGTAATCATATCCTAAGGGTTAAGGCTTCAACACATGCATTTGAGCCTCTATAACAAGAGCTTTATGTACACTAGCTTTATGTAGCCCTATGAATCTCATCTCAATTTTACATGAGGAAACTGAGGCTTAGACAGTTTGAGTAACAGGCAGGAAATAAGATAAGACATGTTCCAGCTGCAACTCTCATGCCAGGAAGCCAGTGCTTTCAGCATCTTTCCATAATCTTAGCTTCCAAAATTTGGGGATGATTAAATGGAACTTTAATATCTACCCAGTGGTAATTATCATGCCCCACAACATTTACACTTATTACTTATATATGTTTTTATTTTAAAATAAATAAAAGTACCTTGGTGTCATTGAAAATATTCAGAAAATTTATTCAAAGTCCTCTCTGGTACCCAGGATAGCCTGAAGGGACACAGAAGCCTATGGCCCAGAGTTTTGCTCTGCACTAAATAATGATGTGACCAAGGATTTTCCTGTATCTGGGTCTTCCCACAAGTGAGTTTTCAGACTTCTTAGATGTAAAATATAACTCTGTCCACTACACGCCCTATAATTCTCATTTTCAGTTACAGAATATTAGAAGAATTTAAGAGCTTTACACTGAAAATATAGCAACCCATGACTTTTCTGATGTTCAATTGCTCAACTGTTTCACTGGTTGGACAGTGTTCCTTTTTTCTCCCTAAATAGCATCACAGAATGATAGAGGGTTAAACTTTAATAGAAATGTGGCAAATTAAGTTTAATAGGAATGTGGCAAATTTTTCAATTCCCAAATGTTGCAGTCAGATCAAGAAGTAGACAAAGCAGTCTCTGGGAATCTTTAGATAGATGAGAGAGAACTTTCTGGATTCTCATGCATAGAGCATGTTCTTTGGATGTTATTCTAGTGTACTTAGTCACCTCCACTGAGCACTGTCTTGCAAGTCAGAGAACATGAATAGTAATGCATGCCTTGTTCTTCATGGAGTTTAAGTACCTCACCCTCTCACCTCACAGGACAAGGCAAATGATTCCGCTTCATACAGTTATGAGATGGAAAAGAAATAGATTTGGTGAAACTGTCCAGTGTATCTGACAGGGATTGAGAGAGCGTCTTCCAACAATGAGTTATATTGATCAAATCTGTATGCTGTTTGGAATGATCCTATCAGAGAAGGACAAGCTGATAATGAAAGAGAAAGAAATTGCTGGAGCACTGTTTATGGGAGGGTGGGAACCTGATCCAAGTTTTGATGGGTACATGCATAGTTCATTCCACCCAACAGGAGAGAAGCTACAGAATGCAAGAGGGATGGTAATTAGGTCATGGATGTGCTGATGGAAACTTGTTTCTGCATTCTGTGTAAAATAGAGCCCAAGATCATCAGCTGACAGAGAAGATGAACAGAGACAGGAGACAGTATAGCAAGCAAAACTGGGAGAATGAGTGTCAACCACATCACCTGTGTTAGTTGGCTTGGGTTGAAAAAGCAAAATATCACAGACTGAGCAGCCTAAAAAGACATTTATTTCTCACAGTTGTAGAGGCCAGAAGTCCAGCATCATAGAATCAGCTGGGTTAGCTTTTCCTGAGGCCTCTCTCCTTGGCCATCTTCTTACCATGTTCTCACATGGCCTAGACTCAGTGCAAGCATCCCTGGTATCTCTTCTTCTTCTAAAGAACTCAGTCCTATTGGATGGGGGCCCCACTTTAGGACCAAATTTAACCTTAATTACCTTCATAACATCACCTCTATTCAAAAACTCTTCCAGTGTGGTACCATTTAATGAAGTGACAAATATATCTATGTACCATTTATCAAGGTGGCTCTGAAACATTAACTCTACAATCAACAGGGAGCAAAATACACTATGCCTCCAACATTTTTACAGAAACTGTTCTCTAAGACAAGTTAGTCACAATCCTTGGCTTCGAGGAGTGCCATGTCCAACATGTAGAGAGGCACAATAACAAACAAGTACCTTAAAGGTTATCTGTGAGGGAGTGGGCAGTCACCTGGGTGATAGTGTTTTTCCACCCAACTTGCATTAAAAACCTTCTCAAAGGACAGGAAGATTGGTGTACGCTTTGAAGAGCAGGATGAAGAGTAGCAGGCAGCAAGTGGGGAAGGGCACTCCATTCTTGAAAGATGGTTGTTGGCTAAATGAATTAGAATAGAATACAAAATGGCAAGTGACAGCAAAATCAGATTATCAAGGGCCTGTCATGCTGAGGTAAGGATCTGGCGCAATTCTATAGGGCAGACATTCTCACAATTTAGCGTACATGAAAACCATCCGACAAAAATCCATGACCTCTCATGTTCAACCCCAAGACTTAGATAATTCTTATGCCAAGTTTGAGAAAGTGACATTTTAGGAACCAATATGAAGTTAAACTACATTGCCCGGGCTCTATTCCCTGTGTAATTTATCACTCACCAATGATGTCAAGTAGACTGTCGCATTGGAATGTCTTATAATTCACAAGCAAAGCTTCACAAGGATCCACAATATGGAAGATACTCAGGTTGTCAATAGACTTAAAGCAAAGTAAGCATGGCCTCTTGCCCTCAGAATGCCCAGCTCAAGGAAGATCTAACAGCAGCACAAAGGGGCTGAACTCATACTGAGAAACAGGAAGTAGAAGGGAGGGAAGAAGAAAGGCTTGGACCAAACTGTTCTTTGCAAAGGAGGGCAAGACCTCTTCACCTTTCTTCCACCTTTCCTTCTTGGTTCTGCATGGGCCAAATTCAGCCCAAAGCCTGGATTTTAGCTGTTTGTGTTAAAGAAATTACAAACCAGAGATATGAACTTTAAGCTAATTACCACTCAAAATAGTATTTAAATACTGACTCCTCTTATGTGCAGCATAAGAAGGATCACTCAGAGAAATAAATGAAAATATCTATTGTTAGCTTTTATGTAGATAGATGATCCTATGTTTGCCTTGAACATTCAAGCTTCACATGAATTGAGCTGAACTTCTGGGTATAAATATTAGAGATTTTCTACTCATTCTTTCATTCATTTCCTGGTAAATACAGCTTAAGTTGATGTGGCATGATAAGTAAGAGTAAGGCAGCGCCTTTGAAGGGAACCTCTTTTTCACTCATAAATATTCCAAATCAAAGGAAAACAGATTGGTACTAACATTATCTAGCTATCCAAATAATTCACATTTAAATAATCTAGTCATTATTTTTAAC
This sequence comes from Marmota marmota marmota, assembly GCF_001458135.2. Classification (NCBI taxonomy): domain Eukaryota; kingdom Metazoa; phylum Chordata; class Mammalia; order Rodentia; family Sciuridae; genus Marmota; species Marmota marmota. Next base: position 50,078,239 of record NW_025999968.1, on the reverse strand, counting down.
ACCCCCCCACACACAAAATGATCTAATCAAGGAATGACAGTATTTGTGGTTAAAATTCTTCTGTGTGAGGAAGTGAAAAACACTTTTCTGAGTGAATATACATAATGAGTGTAGTTGTTAGTAAATATTTTAAAAGGCAGTGCCAGTAATTACAAAGTAGTTAGTTTTAAAGAAATAATAAAGTTTTGTATATATGAAAAACTGTTGACCTGATTTTGAACCTTGACTAAGTTTGTTCCAACAAGTTACACATTTTCTTTTCCTCTTACTATTATTAGAAATGGAGTCAGAGCATCATTACACAAACAAACCATATCCAATAAAAGAATGCAATTACCCACACAGCCCTCGCACTTTATCAACACCATTTGCCAACAAAACATCTCAGAAATAAAGTCAATAAATGAAATTCTCCCTGGGAATGTTTGCCTCAGCATTAGACAATTATTCTGCATATGTTTAGCTTGAAAGAATTCATATACTTACTTTAGTACACAGCGTTGTTTACCCTTATAGGGTCAAAGTTACCAACTAAATTATACAAGTGCTTGTTATTCATTCTGTTTTAATTACTTCAGGTGTGAGCTTTCAAAATGAATTACAGCTTATGAATTTATGAAACAAGTTCAACAATTTTCCTTTTGATGTTATTGGTTATTGGTAAAACAAGGGTATTTTCATAATTTTGGACTGGGGTCATACTTTAAAGAATAGAAAATGAAAGGAGGGAGGAGTGAAGAAAAACAGATGTTCAAAATAAAAACAAGCAAACACAAATTTAAAAAGTCTTTAGAATGAGAAAACCAAAGTTAATCTTTATTCCCCATTAGCTAATGATGCTCTCTTCGCCTGGGATTCAGTTTCTGATCAATAAAACAGAAAAAGGAGATAAAAGTTACCTTCCTTGTAGGCTTGTATCCAGACTAGATGAGAGGATATATACCCCAATAGGTAATCGATATGTCAGATCCCACATTCTTTCTCCTCTATGACCTCATGGAAAGTTTTGATGTTGTCTTGAAGATACCATAATTATTAACAAGAATGGCCAAGTAAATAGTAGCAAATATACTGGTCTTGGAAAAACTTAATAAATTTAAGATTTGCGTATAATACACTAGAAAAGGAGCCTAAGAAAAAAAATCTGTGCAAGTGATTGATGAATGTGTGAGCTCAGGAGAAACCAACAATTGGGTAGGGCAGAGGAGGAAACTTGGAGAGATCTGACCTCATTCTTATCCCACTAGAGGAACCAGGAGAACACGATCTTTCATCCAAACACTCATGACCACCTTGGGAGGCTAACACATCCCTGTGTTATTTATTGACTATACCAGCAACCCCCAGGATTTAGAGACACACTGTCTCTAGCATTACAGAGCTGGCAGGCTCCTATAGGCCAGGGGCAGCCAACATTAACACTCCTGTAGCTGGGGCATGAGTGGACCAGGCCCGGGACGGGATATTGGGAAGTCAACAGCAGCAGCTGCTTCAGGTATAAGGGGGAAAACTGATTTTGACCACACAGATTTTACTCTAATGTAAATACTCCAATGTAGCATGCTCCCAATTTAAACCAGACCAATGTAAGAATTTAGTTTTTACAAAACTAAGTGCAAGAACCATTATTCACTTTTAAGAAAGGTTTACTATATGATTCTTAGGACCCAAAGTATTCTTAGAACATCTCACATTGAATTTGATTTGCAAATAATTCATTTGCCTGCAAATTTTAGAATTTAGATCATCTCTGAAATCTTTTCCAGCACTATGATCCTGGAAACCCACAGAGCACAGAGAGAACGTTACAGCTATATAATACGTGTTGTTCTGTTTTGTTGATTCAGAAATTAGGATACCTTGATTAAAGGCTCCTTACTGATAAAAAGGACCACTCAATACTGGAATTACCCTGGTATTTGAGTGGCTAACTCTCCTAGTTTGCCTGAGGCTGAAGATGTTTCTTGGGCATGGAATTTTCAGTGTTAAAATCAAGGGCAAATCAGGACTAGTTGATCACCCTTGGCAGAATTTATCGAAAGTTCCCTGTACCTATTAGTTAAGAAATTCATGGACTTAGTTTTTCAGTTTTAGATTATACAGATACAAAATCTGTCTCTCTGCATTTTGAATTGAGAATGAAACAAAGACTAATACGTTTTAGATCCTTTTTTGATAATCCCTCCCCTTCCCATGCCCAATTCTTGGAAAGCTGTTTTTATATAAAGTTCCTAGATGCAGGGCAGGATTTCCATCAGGTGTCACACTGAATTGTTCTTGAGAAGAAATTGAAAATCATTGCCAGTTTCTATGAGTCATCCCTGGCTCCTCTCCACAGGTATCTGAGTAAGCTTTATCTTGTTTTGAAAGTGATTTTCTAATTTTGTGTTGTTAGTTCCTGTTTCCGTGGCCTGGAAGACTAGGATTCCACCTTCCCTTAATTTGAAAGCTGGCATTCTAGTTCTCAAACTTTGAGAAGGCACTTTGTTAGCTAAATTAATTTAAAATTGGATTTAGTCAATTTACCCTGAAGCTTAGAGTCCTATGATGCCAAGAAAGAATACTTGGGATTTTAAATGATTTGCTAGAGAAATGCTGGAAGGGGGATATAACATGCACCCATTTTATATCAGCCTCAGTGTCTTTCCTCAGAACACTGCCAAATTCTGGACAAACCTAGTGCCAGACTATGCCATGAGGTTCTTATTTCACATATTCTTTTTTTTTTTTTTAATCAAAGGCCAGTCTCTGTCATTCAGCCTCAGAGGAAAGCACAATTGAGATTTAGGTTCAGAAAAGGCAAGTGATCCCTGAGAGAAGGAAAATGGGTGGTGATCTCTCTGGAAGTAAGTCTAATGAATGCTTGACCTCAAGGGCAAAGCATGTCCTCTATTTTAAGGGCTTTTAAAGAGGGCCATGGTGAAAAGAAGATATTTCTTTCAATAAATTGCTTGATTGGGTTCCAATTATTATTTCACCCTTGTCTTGTAACACTTTCACATGTGATGACCTGGTCCCATTAAAAGTGCTGTAAACCTTGCATGAAATCACCTCGTGATTTGCTGCAAGAGAAAGCTCACTCTGAACAGAATACCTGATATGTCTCCATTTCTACCAACATTTCAAAATGACAGAGCTCATGCTTGTTTTACCTGCTGGACTACAAATGCCATATCAACGTCCCAACTGGAACACACGCAGATGGACCCATCCTAATTAATTGGCAAGTAACTTCTTAACATCAAATGCCTCACACAGCTTCCTACATGCTTATCTATCTAAGAAGGTCTCCACATAGCACAGCATCTCTAAGGATAGACACTGAGTCCAATCACTGCATTTAATGGAAACCTCTGAAGAGTAAGGAGAACCACAACTATCTTTGGTCATTCATTGATGCCTAGATTTGAAGAATAGCATAGCTCTCATCCTCACAACATTCCACAAGGTAACTCTTTGTATTTCCACTCCAAAAGTGGTAATGATTTGGTTATATCCATTTTTCCTGCTAAAGGTGCAGGAAGGATTTAAATCTGAGATGTGAGAAATAAAAATCCATGCTGCTTTCATCCTACCATCCTGCCTTCATTAAAGAAATTTCTGTTCATTTTGTTGAACTGAAAACCCAGCCAGTAGCACAGTAAGAACAGTGAGTACTAGTTTTGGGAGGCACTAATATCCTGCCCTCAGTGAATCAGTTAAATAGGAGAGGCAGACAAATAATCAATCCCATACAGAGTCCTAGAGACATTAATAGGGATAATTGTAGTGCAGTATAGGAACTCTAGAAAGAGTACCTAACCTCTTCCGTCTCTGAGGTTAGCTAAGGCTTCTTGCAGGAACATCAGAGATGAAATCTGAAGGGCAATTAGAGATTAGTGAAGTGACACTAGTTTACCCCAAGCCTTCCAGATGTGATAAATGAACTGAGAGGTTAATGATTATATGTGGAATCAAGCCAAATGCCAGAGTACAATGAAAAGAAAATGCAAATGAGCATGAAGCAATAAAGAATAAACAGACTTTGAATAAACATATTCTAAAACAAATAAGCTGCTGTAAATTCTCAGACACTAGGGTATACAATTCCAGCCCCAAAGGCTCCTCTTTGTGCACATTGACCCAAAACACATTAAAGATGCTGGGGAAAGTATTTGAAGCCCATGCCATGCTTCAGGCCTTTGTCAATATGGAATTTCTTTAATACTAAGCAAAAATATTGATGGCAGATATCAGATAATCTTTTATTCCCTATATCCAGTGAATTTTCCATTCAATGAAACTATGCTACCTGTCTTAGGCATTCAACAGCCTTGTCCAGGAGCACTTGTGAGGCTGTGATCCAAGTTACCTATGAGATGGGCAAAGGATGGATGAATGGAAGTCTTGTCAGATCAGAAGAGAGAACAGTAGTACGTGCATCTTTCAAGAGCATCTTTAATTATTATTTTTTTGCATAGTTCCTACTATATACCACTTTCAAAATCATTCAGATTCAATATTACATTCTTACACTTGCCTGAAGGCAACCATCTTTGCAAGAACTTAAAGAGGACCAATACTGGGATTGCCATGGGACAAGACCAAGAAACTGACTTTCCCTAATTGTATCATTGACAGATGGGGCTTAACACTAAAAATGGAGCTGCCACTTAAAACAAATACTTTCATTAATACACTTTCCAAGTAGTTTGCTAATGAGAGATCTGAGAAGCCCGTCTTTTATACTTTTTTTTTTTTGCTAATTTTGAAAACTTTCATTCAATGATAGCCAACAGTAAATTTTGCTCTATACCAAATGGAAGAGAATGAAACATAGTTAGATGTAAATGAGGACAAGCCCAACCCATTCTAAGGAACATTATGTTTTAGTCAGCTTTTTCGATGCTGTGAAGAAAGGATCTGACCAGAACAACTGTAAGGAGGACAAGTCTGTTTATTTGAGGGCTCACGGTTTCAGAGGTCTTAGTCCATAGAAGGCCAGCTCCATTCCAGCTCATATCACGGTGATCCAGAAGCAGAGAGAGAGAGACTTCACTCTCCAGATACAAAATGAATACCCCATAGCCATGCCCCCAGTTAACCACCTCCTCCAGCCATACCCCACCTGCCTCCAGTTACCGTTCAGTTAATCCCATCAGGGATCAATTCACTATTAGGTTAAGACTCTCACAACCCAATCATTTCTCCTCTGAACCTTCTTGCATCGTCAGATGGGCTTTAGGGGGATGCCTCACATTCAAAACACAACACTATCCAATTGAACTATGATGGTATGGAAATAATTGGCTTTTGGCATTCCAGCTTAATTATTCTACAGCAGACAGAGGAATGTATGTTGCTTTCCTGCTTAAAGCAATTTTGAAAGCAATGTCTTTGAAGTATGTATAGCATCGAGTGATTTTTTTTCCTTGCCCACAATATGTGAATATTGTTTTAAAACATCATTAAGTCAAATAACCATAGTCTAATCTAGTATTTGTGGTGTTTTGTGAAATGCCATGGCATTTGACTCTTTTCTTCAGTTGACCGAGAGTTTTTCAGATACCGAGTGAATTTCAGAATCCTCATCTTGGGGAAATAAATGCTGAAAAGTATTTGGGTTGAAATAGTATTGCTTAATGTAATGTTTGAAGAACATAATTGAAGGGCCTGCTCAGCAGTTCTGCCAAAATATCACGAGATTGCTTTAAACAAGTCCCATTCCCTCCTCTTTGCTTGGATAGGCACAGTGGCAAAGGGGTTAATTAAGAAGTTTCATGGGCATATGCACTTGAGATTCAAACCATGAAAAACTGTCACAATATGGCAAAAGATTCCCTAGAGCTAAATACATATGTGTGTGTATACACACATATATACACACATAAATATGTATATATATGTGTGTGTGTGTGTGTGTGTGTGTGTGTGTGTGTATATATATATATATATATATATATAATATTTTAAGAAACTGAATTTATTTGCTTGATGGGTAAAGCTATGCTATGTCTCTCAAGAAATGGGTTCAGCAGATCTCCTGAACTTGAAAGTAGCAGAGCTACTACAGAGGCAAAAGGGGGAAATTTCGTTCCATGTTATAAGGGTTCCAAGCATTATGTGTTATTGATTCATTAGAGAAAGGGGCATTCCTCCCCAGATGAGCCATTTTTCAAAGGCTCAAAGCTAACTTTCAATGAGGTTGGAGATGTAGTCCTAAGACTGTTGGGCTCTGAAGCAGCAGATGCTTGCATGAATCTAGGAATTGAAACAAATTTCTAAACTAAATAGAGCAAGGAATAGCATGGTGAACTCTCAAAGGTTCTCCTGTTCTACCTCTTCATGTTATAGAAGACATGGAAGCCCTGTGGGCAAAGTGACTATCCACTACTCATAGATGTCTTGATAGTTGCAGGAAATTCAAAGTTACAAGGGACCAAGGCTGGGCATAAAGCTGACATAGTATGGTCCAAGTAGAATCACAAAACCTCTGACATTGGAAGGTTTAACAGACAAAGGCTCATTTTGTTTTAGAATACTTTCTGATGAAAGTGCATCATTTTTGCATATTTCAAAATTTTAGAATTAAATGTCTCTTATTGGAATATCTTACTCAGAAATTCAATTTAATTAGCATTACTAAGCACAGCTACTATAATCCATGAATGCAGCAACTTTGCAAGAGAAGTGGTAAGCCCTGAAGAGAAATGATGAATGCACACAACCTATCTTTTAAGGAAACCACGATTCAGAAGGAAATATGCACAATTAATTGTAATACAAGACTGCTATGATGTGCTCTATAATCAGATATTAGTAAAATACTATTAAAACCTAGAATGAAAAACTATACTTTCTGAATGAAATTATTCAGAACAGTTTTAGAGAAGAGGTGACCTACAAATTGACCTTGTTTGATTCTTATGTTAATTCAACAGGTATTTAGTGAGTATCTTCTAGGCACCAAGCTCTATCCTTGTTGGTTGAGATATATCAGTGTGCAAAACAGATACCCCCCTTGCCCTTGTAAGGATTCGCAATAGGTGTTAGAAGAAATTTCAGGAAAAGGAACAAATTCATGAATTATGAAAATTAAGAGCATCTTGGGAGGGGTCACAAGGTTGTAACACAAAGTTCATGAATAGTAGCTATTATCGTTGAGATATGAGATTTCCTCCAAAAGCATGTGTGAGATAATGCAAAAATGCTCAGAGGTAAAAGGATTAGGTTATGAGTTCTGTAATCTAATAAGTGGATGAATCCACTGATAAGGATTAACTGGGTGAAAACTCTAAGTGTAGGGTTTGGTTGAAGGAAATAGGTCACTGGGGATATGCCTTTGGGATTTATATTTTGTCCCTGGTGAACAGAGCTATCTTTGTTTCCTGGCTGACATGAAGTGAGCATCTTTCCTCCATGACACCCCCTGCCATCATGTTCTGCCTCACCTCAGCCCCAGAACTATGGATTCAGCTCACCATGGGCTGAACCTCTGAAACCATAAGCCAAAATAAATTTTTCCTCCTTCGTGTTATACTTGTCAGGTATTTTGGTCACAGTGACACAAAAGCTAACTAAAACAGTCGCCATTGGGATAGAACATGGCAATAGATGGGAATAGAAAGGAGAACAGGGGATTACCATATAAAATAATGTTATAGAGGCAAGGTTTTTTTAAAAAGAAAGAGAGAGAGAGAATTTTTTAATATTTATTTTTCAGTTTTCGGTGGACACAACATCTTTTTATTTCATTTTTATGTGGTGCTGAGTATTGAACCCAGCGCCCCATGCATGCCAGACGAGCGTGTTACCCCTTGAGCCACATCCCCAGCCCTAGAGGCAAGTTTTGATTCTCTAGACAACTGAAAATATGATTTGCTGGAAGTATTCTCATGAAGAGTCTGAAACATAGGGGCTTATGATCAGTGCTACAAAATTCCTGGAGATTAATAAAAATGTGCCCAGGACTGCTGAAACTGGGGTCCTTGGACAATGGGCATGAAACTTGATGTTTCTAAGTCTCCACACTAATTTATAAGCTTTGGACTGTTATGGCCATGTCATAGAAACTAGACTATCAGGACAAGTGGGGTCCTTGGCTAGTGCTCCACTGAGATAATACTGGGGAAAATATTGGTTTGAGACCATACACGTGACTGGTACCCAGATGCCCAGAGGAGAACCTGTGAGAACATAGTGATCACAGGAATAATTATGACACAAGGATCTGTAGGCAAACCTATCTTTTCAGGGCACCCAGAGTCTGTAAAATGAGGCAATATATATCCCTTGCCTATAAAAATTATTGTCCCAGAGTGGTTTTGTATTACTTCTAAGACTCTCTTAGATTATAGGAATAAGGATCCATCCAATGCCCAACAATATGATGGCAATAGTTCACTGCTTCAATAACACAGCAAGAGTCTTAAAGTTTTTCAAATCCTGCTTATCTTCACTGGGTAGTTCAATCTCTTCTTCTAAAAATGGCTAGCCATCCTAGCCACAGCTACACTCCCAGTTCTGTAAAAACTTTATCAGTGCTACCATTGACTACTCAACTGAATGTTCCCTGCAAACAGATAGATAACAATAGATTTAATAGATGGACAGATGAAAGATTAGATAGATAATGATAGATTTAATAGGTGAATGATAGATTAGGTAGAGATGATGATTTCATAGATGATAGATTAAAGAGATGATCAATAATTACAGATGTAATAATGGAAAAATGACAGATTAGATTGATAACGATAGATTTAATAGGTAGGTGATAGATAAATAAAGATGGATTAATAAAGAATTCCAGAATTATCAGAATGTGAACTCATTCGTAGCTGAAACCAGATGTAATGCTTGATAGGTAAGTGTTTGGTGGATTTTTTCCTAAGGAGTCTTGGGAGAGAGTGACCTTGACTCAGGACAAGTGGGGTCCTTGGCGTATGTAACAGAAAAGAATTGCAACATATGACAGTCGGAGATACAGACAGGCTTACATAAGGAAAGCAGATACACATTCAAGGAAAAATGTAGGCCCCCTCAAGAGTGAGAAACAGCAATCCCTTAGTCTCAGGGGTTAATGTTTATAGAACAGAAGCTAGGGGCTGGATTAGAGGTTGACTCAGGGTAGAGTTATATAATTTTCCCTGTGTTTGCCTATGGTCCCCAACCTGTTACTTTTTTCAGGTAAGGACATGAACTAGGTTCCTCACAGTGTTTATTTTGCATTTCAAAGGTACATGGACATTTCTTAAATTCCAAGGGCTGATAGGAGTTTCTCTTTCTTTTTTTTTTTTTTTTTTTTTTTTTTTTGTATCCCCAAATTCCTTTCTTGGGGTTATTCTGCAAACACAGGCAATAAATATAAGCTCTGTGGAGCTGGAAAGTTTTGAGCCCTAATTTAATGACTCTTAGCATGGTATAAGGACTTTCTTCACCAAAATGAACAAAAGAGCTTGTAAAAACTGGAAATCCTTTGCTTCCATCTCAAATATCCCAATGTTTTATGTTCCTTTAAAATGTGAGAGTCCCTTCATTAATATAATTGATGATGTAGGAGGGCCGCTGGTTTTTCACCAGCAAGCAGCATGAGAAAAGATAAAGGAAAGCATGAGAAAAGATAGAGGAAATTTCATTGCAACCTGGTCTATGAGTAACCATGCATCTGTGTGGAGAGTTAAGGAAATCTTCAGTAGGGCATGAAAATAAGGGAACTGGATTTTTCTGAGCTTCCACTCTAGAAATACTCTATTAGATGCTGTGATGAAATAAATCTTTTTACCTTTATAACATCTAAGCAAAGCAATATTCATTTTTGCAAGTAGAGATTAAAGAAGTTGAGTAACTTGCCCAGAGTCACCAAGTGTCCTAAATGAGCTGTCATTAACATAGATCAAACATGTTTGTGTCGATCTGCAATGTCAGAATTAATTGTCTAACAAATTCACAGGCCGCACCACTTTGGTGACAGTTCACTGAATATTTGTGCATTACCTGGTAGGCATAAGTTCTTTTATTCCAAACTTAATGTCTAGTATAAATAACACTCAAGTCTCAAGTCACACATTATAACGTCACACAATTGTGTGTGTGTGTGTGTGTGTGTGTGTGTGTGTTGTGGAAAGCCTAAGTAAGGGTCAAAGCAGCCACTGGGGTTCAGGAGGCTGAACTGAGAGCAAAGGTAGAGAGTAGATATGAATGCAAAGAGTCACAGTAGGAGGTCAGCTAAGATCAGGAACCAGCCAAAGAACTTATTCAAGAACCAGAGCTTTCAAAGCATAAGAAGGGACTCATTTCAGGCCAGGGGCTGGACAGAGGGCAGTTTCACAGTGTCATCTTGGAGAAGGCCTTGTGTGGTCATCTATGGTAGGAGAAATCACACTTTGCCCAAGCCCAAGGACAGAGATTAGGAGGTTCATTACTGTGGCAATTTTTCTGGGCAAGGCTCATAACATGTGACCGGGTAATGGGGGCAGGTTACCCCAAGTCCATTATTGAGGGTCTCTTTCTTTAATGGGTTTCCAATGAGGAGGTTGCAGCTGGTAAGGTTAATAGCTCCCATGTCTGGTGTTCCTGGTATGATTTGGGATATCCAAGTACTCCTTGATTTAGTTTGGTAAGTTGGCACATGTAAGTTACTTATTGGTTTCTGCCTTATGGTTGCACCAATCAGATGGTTGTTGTTTATATCATGGAGTAACACAGAATAGGGCCCAGACTTCTTTCCACGCCAAGATAATCAAAGGTAGAGACAAAATTTGAACTCACATCATTTGATCTCAGAGCCAATTCTCCTGAGACACCATGTTCGGCATTGAAAACTTGATAATGATTAGAATTAGCTATCATTATATTGAATTATATATATCTCATTTACAATGCCTGGCTTATGACTAAAATTTATTTGTAAACAGTGTATGAAAATCAAAGGATTACCTGTTAGTATTTTTTAACTTTTGAAGGCAATGTAATTTTTTTTAGTTGGATCAATAGAAGCACATCAATTTATTATTTTATTAAATCTTCCTGTTTTAACTGAAAGTTTTATATTTTCCATATAGCTTTTTAAACCACACAATGATTCTGTCATATATTGCTATGCAACCTGCCTTAGAAAAAGGCATTATTAATATCTCAGAACAGAAAATAAGTTATTTTGAACTGGTTTTTAAAAATGAGAGGAAAATAGAGAATTGGGGAAATAAAGAAGTTTCAATGGAAGGAGACTTGTGTGACTGGAGATAAAGGACTTTAACACACGATTTGTAGTCTTACAATTAAATTTTAAGTTAGCAGAAGTCACCAATGTTCATGGTAAAAAGTTTTAGAGCAGGAATACACAGGTAATTCAAAACAGAAATCGCAGAAAGTATGACCATCCTAGGACCCATTTAATCCAGTGGATGGCAAACAGAATGGGGTTATGAAGGGCTTTGAAAGGCAGTTTTCTAGCTGGAAAATTAGAGCTATTTCAACCAAACTAGCATAAAGTCAAGCGTTTAGACACTTCCGCCAGAAAGTCCTTTACCCAGAATTCTCATGACAGCTGGGATATTGTGCCTTAATTCCAGTTCTCCTAATGGAGGGGGATGCCCAGAAGAACATCCTTTGTCTCTACTCCTGCTATCAGCTTTTTCCAGCCCTGTGATACCCTGGGACCACCCAGATAATCCAGGGTGACTTTGATTTTCAGGACAGGCTGCTCTGTGCCAGATAAAGCAAGGAAATTGATAAGTGGAATGTGGAAGCCAGAGTGAAGGAGTTCTGTCTCTCTGATGAAACCCTGCAGATCTAAGACAGGTCAATTTGAGCAAGTCAGGCTGATGAACTGTCTGGATCTCAGGGATGATTCAAATTTTTTCATTGATTTTCTCTTTTATTTTTGGCTTGAAAATGTTCTCAAGATCCATGTGCAATCCACAGTTAAGATGTAAAATAGGAAACATTAACCCACACTTGTTTCTTTGGTGTGACCTTATCCATCCATGGGAATGGAACATGGTGAAGGAGGAAGATTGTGAGGAGCATCTGGACCTGATTCCCTCTGGGGTATTTTACTAACTGTAGAGTCTCCATTCTCACCTTATCTGGTTGTTCTATGGATCAACACAATAATACATGCCTTTGCTTTGCATATGCCAATATATAATTTCATGAAGTTGTCAACATGACTATCCTGCAAATTAAAAGTAAAAATGTCCCCAAAATGCCATTAACGCCATAATGACTGAAACTTCTGGACACTAAAACTGGTTCAAAGAATTAAAGGAATAATGGTTATATAGTAGCTGAAATACAGATGCTGAATTAAAGACAAAACTGATTATGACCTACAGGGCAATAAAGCCATAACCTCTGAGGTCATCTTTTGTAGCAGAAATGAATTACTTGAATCTCTTTTGGACAGAAGTCTATAAGTTAATATGCAATTTCAGAGTCTTGACCCTAAACAGTAGAAAATAGTGAAACAAATAAAAGCACAATCCCCTAGAGAATTAAATCATTCCCAGATGGGCCTCTTAGACAATGATCCCATATGACTTTAAAGAACATACAGTCATTCTTTTATTTTATTTCCAAGTTTTATATAATTTTTTCTACAGTCCCCTGTTGTATCATAAATAGTCTGGAAAGATTATTCATATTATAAGGAGCCTATTGTCTGTGTGTTTGGACGTGATTAATTTACATGGGGGCAGTAAAAGATGTTAATTAACTACATAAGCCTCTTTGGAAGGCAAATCAGAGCTACTGTTTTAAGCCACTACTAAGGCCAGAAAATTAACTTACTGGAAATTTTGAAAGGACTTTCTGGGTTGTATTCTTAAAAGCCTCTTTTTTTCCAGGTGTGTTTTGGATGTTCTTAGTGGTTTTTTTATTCCAAGTTGTATTAATTACCTATTACTACTTAAATAAAATACCACAAACTCTGTGGTGCAATACAACAGAAATGTAATACAACACAAATCTCTTGACAGTTCTGGAGGTCAGAACTCTAACACAGACATCATGGGGACAAAGTCAAGGTGCTGGCAGAGCCAATTCCTTCTGGAGGTTCTAAGGAAAAGTCACTTCCTTTGCTATTCTCAGATCTCGGAGGCCTTCCGTGATCCTTGCCCATAGGTCCTTTCCTTTCTCTCCAAAGCAGCCAGGTAGCATCTTCCAGTTCTCCCCTCTGTCCTCTGCTTCTGTCCTCATCTCACCTTCTGTCTATCTCACGCCTCCTGGGCCCCTGTGATGACATTGCCTCCCCCATAATTCCTGAACCTGATCACATCTGCATAGTGCTTTTTGCCACATCCTAGGTTCAGTGATGAACACATGGACACTGGGAGTGGGAAAGGTGTCATTCACCCTAACACAATAGCTAAGAAACTACATTCAGGAAATGCAAGCTAGGCGCAGTGGTGCACACCTATAATCCTGAAGTCAGGAGACTGAGGCAAGAGGATAGCTAGTTCAAGGCCAGCCTGGGCAACTTATCAAAACCCTGCCACAAAATAAAATAAAAAGGGCTGGGGAAGTAGTTCATGGGTCTTTGGGTTCAGTCCCCAGTACCCAGAGAAAGAAAGACAGAAAGGAGAGAAAAGGAGAAGAGAGAAGAGAAGGGAAGGGAAGGGAAGAGAAATTCATCTGCCTGGTATTTCTACAGTATCTGTACATTTTGGTGAGTTTAACTCTTGCAGAAGTGCCAATATCTGGTAGATTTCCTGACTTTCCAGGAAAGAACTATGCTTATCACCTGTAAATATCTGTCTTATAAACCATAGAACAATTTTTTTTAAAAAAAAAGCTGTTTCCTGAGATTTCTGTACCTTAATTCCACATTTGAATGTTTGTTTTTTAATGGTATGTCTGCTGTACTCAAAAAATGAAAGTTGTTCTCAAATATAACAATACTGGTGTATCAGTCAGAATAGTCAGTATAGTATATAGCATATATACTATATATTTTGTAGCATCAGTTGTCTAAATGATGTTACCTTAAGCTCCAAAGTCTATGCCAATGACTCTTAAAGTACCAACTGGTAAGGGCATGTGGTGCCATCTTTCCATGAGGCTGTGAGACTGCCACACTTTGACAAAGGTTCAGTTTCCAGACTGTAGCTTATAGAAAAATCCTCAGACAAATATCAGGCTAAAGCAGAAACCACTTGTACATGGGAATGGAAAGTCTGTCTGAGCAGGTTACATAGAAGGTAAACTATAAATTTTTAAGTGTTCTTGTTAAGAGTAGACTAAGTACTCTAGAAGTTATCATTTTAAAAGAGAAAAAAAAACTCTAGTTTTGCATTAATTAGTACTTAGAAAGGATTCACAATACTTAAAATATGTATCTTATTAGTAATTCCATCAAATCTAAGTAATCTTTCCCAACATTTCAATACAATCTTTGCTCATGTACTGATCTCACACTCTAAAGCAAATGAAATTCAGTTTCCCCAAATATTATATATTAGGCGCACTAGTGTTTTTCCATTACCTACACTTTTTCATAATTAAGAACATTTTTTCACCTTGTAAACATAAGTATAGCTCATTACCTTTAACACATAAGCACATGATAGAACTCTATATAAGAACATATTCTTTTGAACACTTTTCTTAGCAACAAAAATAAACATGTTCATTATCATTACCCAAGAATATAGTTTATCTAAAAAAGTAATGATATATTTGATTACTGAATGCATATATAAAGATAAACACACATATGATAAGCAATATATCAACATTATCTCTTACGAAGAAACTTTCTAAATATCCAAAGATTATCTATAAAATAACTTGATTTAGTGATAGTTTCCTTAAACTTAATTGGAAATTAAGTTTAAATTGATATATCACAAAGCATAATTTCTTTTGATGTAAAAATTAGGATTCTAATTTAATATAATTACATACAAAATTTTATATCTTCATTTTAAACCTTATGTGGAAATGCTAGCTTATCTAATCAGCGAATCAGCACAATAAATTTAGGAAATTTAGATTTATTGGCCTCTTTAATCAGGAAACAAAAAGCAAATATGTAAACAAATGTGTACTTGAAACAATTCACACTGATCAAATTAGGGGAAAGGCAGATAATGGGTTTTTAAGGTAATGTTTAAAAATCAATTAAATGTAGGTAAAAAAAAATGTACTTGGGTTGCATGAACTTGTGTTTTCACGCAAAAATGCTTCTCAGATAACAATTTCTTCTGAGATAACAATTTTTTTCAAGTATAACAAATAATGTATTAAAACTTCAATTTCTCTATATCATGTGAATCCTGGAAATATTGACATAAGCAATCAAATATGTCAACTGTAAAAACAGTAGATCTTTAATTTGTCAGGTTTTACTGTCTGCTGTATTAATAGCTTCTGAGGTAGGAGTATATTGCATGCTCACACAATGGGGTGAAAAGGCTGTTTTCCATTTCCAGATGTGGCACAGTCACTGAGTATTGCAGCTTAGTTCTTCAACCTCAGCCCATCATCACAGCTCCCAGCGGAAAAAGACTTATGAGCCCCGTACAGGCCAGACTTTCATACAGAGGGGCCTTCCGACCATGCTCTTGAGACTGGCCTAGCATTCAAATACCCACTAGTCTGTACACTTGGTTGTGGCCCAAACCAGGGCTTCTGAGACACACAGAGCTCTCCAGACCAGGCAGTGGAGATAGCCAGTGATCTGAGAGCAGGCACAGACTCCTGCACCCAGGCATGGAGCAGAAGTGACTAAAGCTATGAGTTTGGCAAGTCATTGTTGAACTGGCAGACCAAAAATCATAACTGAAATATAATCAGAAGAAAAGAAAAAAAGTAGAGAAGGGGAGGAAAAGGAAAAGAGAGAGAGAGAAGGGAAAAGAGAACAGAAACAGAGATTCAGAAGAAATGAATTCCATCACCCAGGTTTACTGCAGGACCAGAGGGAAGAAAAACGTTTCCAAGTTTAAATGATGCACAATGTTGGCTCAGTGTGTGAGTGTATTCGGAAATTTTGGTAAGACAAACTCTAAACAGTTATAGATGTGACTTGAAAAGAAATATGAAGAAAGCATGTGTCTTCTTCCACCTCTTGATTCCAATTTTTTGTCCATTAAAGAGTGTATCCAATAAAAGAAAAGAAAAAAGTCATACCATTTAATTTAGTTGCTATTAAGCAATTACTGTCAAGAAGCCCAACAGGGTAGATATTAAAGCTATTTCCTAAAATAGGGACAACTGTTTAAGTATTGTTTTGAGTTCAGTGTACTATAATTGTCCGCTCTGCAAATGTTTCCACACAAGGCAAACAAATTGTAATTATGAATAATATAATTATATATCATTATATAAATTGTATATGTTTCAGCCTTGTCCCAGAAAATGGAGTCCTTATAGATCTTATTTATCATGTCTAGGAATTAGTCATTGTAATCAATAGTTTGGATGGTAATTGGGAAATAGTTATCAACAATTACTTTGCAAGTAAACAAAGAATGTGTATAGAAATGGAACTTGTTTAGGGACAGGTGGTGGCAAGAAAATACGGGAAGTTGTGGCAATAAGGAAACTTGACTTTGAAAATCAAACAGTACAGTTAAGCAAAGAATCAGGCAGGGTGTCTTTGTAGATATTTGAGGCAGGGAAGAAAGTATTGTCAGAGCATGAAAAGGGAACATTTTTGCCACTTGGATGAGCAAGAAGGAAAGCAAGAAGTAGGAATTACTCTGAACCAGGGATTAGAACACAAAGTTCAAGAATAAAACCAATACAACAGAAACAAACAAAGGGGCACAATAGATACACTTCATGGAAATGATATTGGATTTCAGAACTGTGTTTAAAAACCCTGCTATGAGCTATCTGCTACTTCAAGACAAAAAAGCTTCCAATTCTGTACATTTTCAGAGAGCCTCATAAATTCTGGACAATGTACAAAATTGACCTCCATAAAAGAGAAGTTGCTTTTAGGAAAAAGCTTTCTAAAAATCTTGTAGAACTTAATGAAGGTAACTGTCTCTTTCCAAACAGATCAGGATGGGTGTTAGAGCTGCACATTGCTCACAAGTGTGAAGAAAGTGCCAGAAAATGATTTCAGCAAGACCCCTAATGTGGTAGAGATTTCTACTGATCCAAAGACAGACAAATTTCTCTTGGCAATCAGGCACTTGCTGTAATCCTAATATAGCAGCTTATTTTTGCAGCTTTGATTTAACCCATCAATCCACAAAGCCGGCTTTGGCTTACAAAATAAGAAGGGGGTAACCAGAGTCCAAAGACTAAAATTGGGATTTGATGGGGTGGGAAAAGATACAGGGAGGCTCCTAAATATGCACAAGAGGACACTCCCTGCTTGCATATGCGTCACTGATGGTTTTTATCTTACCACAGAGACTTGCTTCCCTTGTCTCAGCCAGTGTAATCACAGGTGCTACCGCTGACCATAAAAACATGTCATCTCATTTCTAAAGCTAATGGTAGTGTTCAATGTGATAGGCTCCCCTTGGAAATGAACTCTAGGGACTAAGTCCTATGATCCAAAAAGGCAAATCTCTCTGTGTGCTATGGCACTTGGACAGCTTCCATCCAGTTCACCATCTAGACTGCTTGGATGAGAATATTATAGCATTTCCTTGCCTATGTCTCATTTCCTGACATTAATTTAACTTCCAGGATTGTATTTATGTTGTGATATCTATTGTATCCAAATGATAACCAGAAAATGTACTAGTAAATATTGTTGGTTCTTGACATTCAGGTTGACTTCTTCAATTCTAAACTCTGCCCATTCTGGCTGCAGAATAATTCTACTGCAAGATAGTGGAACAGGGAGATGAAGAGTTGTGCCTGTTCCTCTGTTCATATGTGGGCGTATGAATTTGGTTCTATAAATTTTATTCTATGAGAACCACCTGCTAACACCCTGATTATCCTCTTGACCATCTCCAATTTATCCTCCCTAATTCTGCTAAAGTGTTCTCCCTATAATGCACATCTGAGCATGACACTTCTATGCTTAAAACACTCCAGTGATTCCCACATGTCTACAGAGCAATGTCCAAGCAAACGAGAATGATTCATAACACCTTTATGTTATGAATCCCTCCTGGGCTCATTTCTCGCCATCCCTTACCCTGCATTGTAGACCCAAGCAAACTTAAAGTTGAGTCTTCATTTTATACTTTTACCCAGGCTAGGAATCTTCGCTTGGCCAACATCACATCCTTTGAGAGCCCAGGTATCCTTGCCCACAGGAATCTTTTGCTGTTTTTTTTCTTTCCCTGTAGCTGAAATAAGTGCTTTTTCTTCTTGTTCCTTTCTTCAATACTCTTTGCAAGTCTTCTTCCTCACACTCCTGGCCTTCTGTTATAATTTGTTAATGCGCTTGTTCTTACTAACTGATAAACTGCTAGTTGCTGTATTCTCAGCAAAGCCCCTCACACAGAGAAGATGCTCAATACATAAATGTCTTCCAAATGAATTAATAGTGATGGGAGAGAAAAATCAATCTAACTCTTTTTTCCCCAACCAGAGAGCAGTATGTTTTACCTGAGAATATGAGGATGGCAATGCAGATCACAGGTGCTCAACAAAGGATTGCCAATTTTACATTAAATATCTTTGTGGGAACTCCTTTACTTTTTTGGAATTACCATCTTATTCACTTAATATAACATTCCTCTGTGACATGAAGAAGAGAAAAACAGCTCAGTCAAGGTCACACAACCTCATCATGGCTTTAAGACTAAACTTGGTTTCGTGATTCCAAGTCGTGGGCATTTGCACCATTTTTAGATGGAATTATAAATCAAGAAATTGTAAATTGAGAGAGAGAGAGAGAGAGAGAGAGAGCTCAAAGAAGACAGAAAAATAAAATTTGCTAATTGGTATAATTTTGTTTTGAAACAAATTAGAAAATTCTGGAGAGGTAAGTAAGGCAAAATTTTGAAAGACCTCTATCTTATATGACATTCTTCAGAGAAACAAATCACTAGAATATATAAATACATATAAAAAGATCTGTTAAAAGAAATTGGCTGACACAATCATGGAGGCTGAGAA
This sequence comes from Marmota marmota marmota, assembly GCF_001458135.2. Lineage (NCBI taxonomy): Eukaryota > Metazoa > Chordata > Mammalia > Rodentia > Sciuridae > Marmota > Marmota marmota. Next base: position 50,059,222 of record NW_025999968.1, on the reverse strand, counting down.
GTCCGAGAATCTGCCATGGGCAAGCTGGAGACACAGGAGAACTGGTGATGTAGTTTCAGTTCAAGGCTGAAAGCTGGAGAACCAGGAACCCAGTAAGATGAATTCCAGTTTGAAAGCAGACTGATGTTCTAGCTCCAACAGCCAGGCAGAGGATGATTCTTCTATTGTCTTGTTCTACCTAGGACCTCACTGCATTGGGGGGTGCCCACCCACATTGGGGGAAATATGCTTTATTCAGTCTACCAATTCAAACACTAATCTCTTCTGAAAATACCCTCACAGACACACCAAGAAATAATATTTAACTAAATATCTAGGGATCCTATGACCCTGTTAAGTTCCCATAAAATTAATCATCACAACCTCCAATGGAAAGTCAAGGTTCAGACTGATTTGCAGGTGTCATGAATCCATAATATAGTTTATATACTGGGGAAGTTAGCATGAATATGAAAATTGCATTTTGGGACAATGAATCTGACAGTGATTTGCATAATGAAATACAGTAGAGACCAATATAGAGCAGATACATGAGTCTTCACACGTAGGTAATATCCAAACTCTAGAGTTATGAAAGTATAGAGAAGCAAGTTAGTGGTAAAAAAAAATAATAATTCTTAAAATTTTAAATGTTTTAATTGTATTATTTGTTGTATTAAGTTCCATTTAATTCTCGCAAAATCTTTGCCTGGATTGAACATTGAAGTTCAAGATAAACTGGATTCAGGTTAAGTGACTTAACTGGAGTCATGATCCCTAGATTCAAACCCATAGTTGTGTACACAACTTGTGTTCTTTCCACATACCACCTACCTCTCTTGGCCAAATGAGTAAATACATTCAGTAAGTGCATATGATGTAAACAACTGAAAATATAAGTATAATTCTTTAGGACCTCTACATTTTACAACTGTCTGATGAATTTCATGAAGTTAAAAGGGAGAAAAACAAATGCATATTTACTTTATCCACATTTATAAGCAAAACTCAAATAACTAGGATCCCCAAAATGACCAAATGAGCTCAAAGAGCCACTATTTTTTATTGAATGAAACCACCAAAAATTTATAATGTGAGTTCTATGAAGGGTATACAACTGCGATTTTTAATTCCTAACATGATGTTGATCCATGCGGTTGGTAGAATAGGGTCTCCCTTAAAGGATACCCAAGTCTTAATCCCTGTACTCCCTTACACACAAAAGATTCTGCGTATATGATTAAATTAAGGATGTGAGATGAGTGGATTATCTTGGATTATATCCACAAGCTCTAAATGCAATCACAGGTGTCCTTAGAGAAGCAGAGGGGGGTTTCATACAAACAGAAGAGTGGGAGGCAATGAATTCACAGAGGCAGAACTTGGAGTAATGTGACTACAAGGCAGGGCTGGCAGCCACCAAAGGCAGGAAAAGACAAGGACCAGTATCCCCTAGAGACTCCAGAGAGGCCACAGCTCTGATGACATGGATTTCACCCAGAACTGTGAAAGAATAAATTTCTGTGGTTTTAATCCACCAAGTCTGTGAAAATCTGTCGCATAGGAAACTACAATGCCCAAATTACATTAGACAGCCGTTTAGATCACAAACACCCTGCACATACAATAATGCATGTTGGTCCATGTCTTTTTCACAGAGAAACAGGAGGAGGCACTTTCCCTTGGCAGTAGCTGGAAGGGGGCTTGAATTGACCTTGGAAAATGAAATATCACGATCTCCAAGTCTTTTCTTACTCCACCTGCAGACTGTGATGCAGTAATTTTTTTTTCATGCTGCCCATTTTGGTTGCCACCCTTACAGGTTTGACTGGTGTTAGCATGTTAGGAATGACAAAATAAGTGAGTGCCAATAAAATGGTGACAGTTTCTGGTTTTTGTCACTGGGCCAATGCCGTAACTTGCAACAGTGTAACGAAGATGAATGACTGGATGCTGCAGTGAACTTGAGGCTTTGCAGTTTGTTTGGTCCTAAGATCACTCTATGTTAAGTGGTAACGCCACATGCCTTTTGTCTACAGGCTCGGTGGGATGGATTGACTGGACGAATCACTTTCAATAAGACCGATGGCCTACGGAAGGATTTTGATCTGGACATCATTAGTCTCAAAGAGGAAGGAACTGAAAAGGTAATCTTCTCCATTAACAAATAAATAAATTGATGAATTAAATAAATTAATGACTAAAGAGCACTGCACAAGCATTTTTGATACATTGTGCAGATGAGAGGGGGAATGAAAGGTACTTCTCTGAATAATCTGCAGATAGACATTGATATACTTATGCATCATACATGTGCTGTTAATAGCAATGCTAGTCAATGTTTATCAGTGCTTGGTTTATATAGCAAGTATGCATACTTACTATATATTACTCTATGGGTAGGTGTGACTTGGCCCATTTCTCAAAGGTTTTTAGAGATTGTTTCTAGACTTGGGAAGTCAGAAGCTGTCAATGAGTTATCATGGAATGGCATCCAAGGGTTTCTCAGACATTTATTTTAACTGCATTCTATTTTAAGATTGGTTACAGAGGATTGGAATAAAATAGAAGATGCTTACTGATGCAAATTAACTTTGCATTCTTAACTTTAGGACAAATGCTAAAAAGAATTAATTTTAATGTTGGATTCTTACTTTAAAGGTTATTTTAGTTGTAACTGTCAATCCCAAAGTTTAAAGCTTTATTGTAGTTAGTATGTAGGGTAACAAAAATGTAAACTATTTAGTTATTAATGATGAAAAAATTCCAGCTAGTAATTGTCACTCCCTCTCCCCCCACTGCCCCACAACACACACACACACACACACACACACACACACACACACACCTGTAATCCCAGCTATTCAGAATGTTAGGCAGGAGGACCTCAAGTTTTAGATCAGCCTAGTCAAGTGAGACCTTATCTTGTGGGGAAATAATTTGGCTACTCAGTATATTTTATTATATCAACTATATCAACTTATTCATATTGCGTGTATCAATGACTAGAAATTGAAATTAACATGTAAATTTTGAAGATTTTTCCCTTTAGGATCATAAGGAAAAAAATTTTGAACACCACAAAAATCATCTGAGCATCAAAATTCTATAACATTTTTATGGTCATGAACAAGATGGTGTGCTTAGTATAAGAGTGTCCTTGAAAGCAATAGATTGATTACTTAGTTTTAAATAGTCGGGTTAATTTTTTTTTATTGAGGTGTTTTCATTTCTACTTTATTGCTGTTGTTAACTGAGGTACCTTTTTTTTCTTTATTTTTTGCAGATCCTAACAACCTTTCCCCCACACAACTAGCATTAATTGGTTAAATGCAGTAGAAGCTTACCACTGATGTTGAAGTATTTGAGGAAAATAATTAGTTTCCAGTTTTGAGAATACATATCTACATGCACATTCCCCACGTCAAAAATGCTGCCGTCTCCCTCTTTCTGCCTTCTGCTTCATGCTGATCTGCTCCTCTGCTGGTTTAATAGCATGGGGCATTCACCCAGCCTCCACAACGACTTGTGGGATTCAGGCTGGAAGAAGCAAAAGAAAGGAATACTCCCTTTGATCTAAAAACCTATAATTTTTTTTTTAAAGAAAATGTCTGCTTCTCTAGGCACGCCCCCTTTTCTCCTCTTCTTTCTTCTAAATGTTCAGCACTAAGGGAGGAAGAAAAGCTGTTCAGGAAACATCTTTTGGGCTCAGCTGGGTGATGAAGTAGATGGAGCTATTGTTATGCCTTCGCAGCTATCTAGACTCTGAAATATTATGCACATTCTATTGGTGTTTTTCCATCACAGGCAAAATGGAATTAGATGAAAGTGTTTCTGTTTGTTTCTTATCTCATCATTGTTTGCAATAACTTTTCTTTCTTCAGGTGACATGGGCTCAATTCCTGCAAAGTCTGATTGGGCCTTAAGGCAATGGGGGAAGCCAACATATCTCTCTCAGGAGCCGGGAGAGGACATGTCCAATCTTTCCATGTCAACCTCTCTCAGGGTCCACAAGGAAAATTATTAGAAAAAGCCCATTTCTCACTTATACTCAAGTTTCTGCTGTCTGGAAACCCATAGCCAAAGAATGAATCTCAAAGTATGCTCTCTTGTGTAGCTTAGGAATAGTGTGTGTGTGTGTGTGTGTGTGTGTACATGTGTGACCCACTAATTTAATTACAAATACCTTCAGCAAATCTTTTTTAAACAAGGGAGATACTTTAACGCTGCAGCATAGATAACTGTGTATATTTTAAAAAGTGCTTTGTCTTTTTTTTTTTTTTTTTGCATGTGAAAGGAAAAGTAAAAATTGAGTCTTACCACACAGTAACTTCTGGAAAACCCAAGTTTTGATTCCTCTCATTACTGTACCCATTATCAGGCTTAATATTGAATTAAGATGCAAAATTCCAAACGACAGGTGGAGAATGTGAACACTTAACATTTGTACGCCAAGTTCCTTTTGGGTTCTATGCTCCATTTTAATTCAGTGCTATTTTTATTTTTTCCTCTGTAAACCAAGGCTGCTGGCGAAGTGTCTAAGCACTTGTTTAAAGTGTGGAAGAAGGTTTGTACTCTGATAAAAACTGCAGGAAACCTGGGGTGGGATGGGGAACACCCACGGAAAAACCTGCACCCTCCACTTGTGCCAGACTAGTAGCTTTCCATTGCAGTTTAGAGGTGATATTCTATATAAAGGGAGAAGGGGGTGATTGAATATATTCTTGCCCAACATTATTCATAAGTTAAGACTGACTTGTGATGGATTAAATAATGAAGGGCTAAATAACTTTCCCTAGATTATTTCTGTTCCTCCCAGGCAGGATTTGCAGCTGTTAGGATAGAAAACAGGTAGCTTCAACTGAAGCAAACATTGGCCCATTTATATTACTTCTCATATCACTAAATATTTCCCCTAAAGGGAATAAAAACAACAATAGATTAGATCCATCTGACTAATTAGATAGCCTCCATCCTCAGAAGGCTGGGACATCTCCTTGAATGTCACCACCACAAAATATGAGCCATTTTCAGAAATTCCTCATTCATAGAACGAGCTTTGTTTTGCAAGATATCTATGTCATGGCATATTGTCTTGCAATTTATTTTAGAACTAGTTTCCAGAGGACAAAAGCATTATAAACTTTGGAAAGGAAATGAGATTATCTTATAAACAATAATACCTACTACTTCATAGTTTATGGTACAGTATCATGCTGCCAGTGAATGTGCTTAGATTTATATAAGCAAATGTTAGCCATTAAAAACATTCAGAATGGAAAAACATCCCGGGGCTAGGCAAGCACTGCACTGTCTTTCCTTCTTTCTTCTCCCTTCCCCCTGTTCCCTTAAAACTACTTGCTGAAAATCTGTTGACTGATGGATGGATCTTAAATTACTTCAAGTTATTCAACTTAAACAGTTTGTCAGGTTCACTTTCATCTTTCAAATTATCAGCTGAGTCACAGAAAGCATAAGCAGTTTCTCCCTGTAGCCAAAAACTTTTCTCTCTCCTGTTAGCATTCAGCAGATAGTATTCAGCTTGAAAGTTTCCCCCTTTTAAGTTTTAAAAAGCATGCATTTAATGACCTTGTTCTAATCTTCAATGAACCAGACTACTAAAGGCATAGAGAAGTTGAACTAGTTTCCTCATTGCTAGTGAACAGATGACCCTAACTGAAACCCAGAAAGCAACTGATTACACTAATCCAACTGGAGACTCCAGGCACTTATGCAATGTTGAATTAATCCACACCAAGTACCCTAGGGAATGGAATCCAAGCTCTGCAATTGTACACAGGGGAGAGGGAATGTCCTCTTTTTGCCACTAAACTGCAATATCCATGCCACATCCCAGGGATGTAACCTCTTGACCTTGCTCGTCCACACCCATAGTAGTCTTCATCCTTCCCAATGCCCCCTCATTGCCCACCCCATCAGCTGTCTATGCTGTGGTGTGCTGTTTTGTGTTATGACTGTTTTTCAGCAATTCACAATATCCAGGACTCTAGCAGAGGGACTCATTCAGACATACTGCACTCTGCCAAGAAGACTCCATCTGAAAAGACAAGGATTTGCCGCCATCATATTTAAATTCCAAAAGCTATTCTGGCACTCCCATCTTGGAATAGTTCACCTGAAATTCTTTCCAAAGGAGGAATGTGGAGTAGCTGGGCACAGTGGCACAGGCCTATGATCCTAGCCACTCAAGAGGCAGAAGAGAAAAGATCACAAGTTCAAGACCAGCTTGGGCAACTTGAGGAGACCCTGTCTCAAAAAAGAAAATAAGGGAGACTTAGGTGTAGTTCAGTGGTAGAGCCCCCATCTCAGTATTGCACCACCCCCCAAAAAAAAAGCAGATGCATTTCATGTTTGTCACTGGTAAAAACTTGATCATTTCACTCAGAAATTTTGGATCTGGCATTTATGCAAATCCCTCTCTAGGTGTAGAAAATACAGATACTAGTGACTCTGAATGCCCTTTGGTCATGCCACTTTTTTTAGAGTTTGCTAAGTGTCCTCGGAGCATTCCTTTTCAAAGCTTCCCTCAGTTGTCCAGGGTAACAAATGGCTGGGGCCTCTTGCCAGCTTGTACAGAGAGAAGGCAGAGCGAAGGCAAGCCAGACAATTTAGACTTTGAATGTGCCTCCCCACAATTTAGCCATAATTGATCCACCCTCCACTGATTCTCACTGGTACATTACTGCTGTTTGCTTTGGCTATACAGTTTGAAAATTGAGATTCCGCTTCCTGGAGGCCCTCCTCCAAGGTCATAGCACAAGACCTAGATGCCAGTATCTAGGAATCTGGGTAACTGTACTCCCCACACCCGCGCATCACGGGATCTCACATCTTCAGAGACATTCACTCACTGACCACCTGTTCATTTCAATTAGCAGGCAAAGTCAGTTGACAACTTAAGTTTAAATGACACAAGCATGCCTGCATACACGTGTGCACACACAGAGACAAACACACCCGGGCTCTCGGGTTTTGCTGATTGAAGGGTTTAAAAACAGAAGGCTGAGGTCATGCAAATTGCATATGAATATTGTTTACTTCCCCAGAATAGCCTGACCTTTACTATATTTTGCAACTCTTTTCATTTACATTTAAAAGCTCTTCTGTTATACAGCTACTAGGAAAAAAATAGCTTCTCCTTTCTCTCATTTTATGGAAAATTTGCACTATTGGGACTCTGGGACTTAGTTGATTGAAAAGGCAGCAGCAATAATCTCTTACCTTCTGCACTTTTACTGGGGATGGTAAAAACAGCAAAAGCCAGATATTAAGCTGTGACATATATTTGTCTACAATTTCAAGTTTTATTTTAGAATGGAATGAGACCAAAAACCCCTAAAGTCACCATTTTTAAATATTTCAAAAATACTTCCTTTAAACACACACACATGCAACATTAATGAAAATGAGATTAAAGAGAACATACTCTATCACTTAGCTAAGTGTTTAAAAACATGTTTTCTATCCTTCAATGGTTACTTAATTAAAAATCAGGGCCCAAGTCAAGGTTTAATCAAAATTCTTCCTAGGACCCAATTTACATACAGTCTTCATGGAGTTACAAGTTCATTGCTAACAACCTAGAACAAAGCTTTGAACAAAAGCCAACAGACAAATGTATTTAGCCTGAGTTGCTTCCTAGAAGCAAGTGTCTCTGCTTCAAAAAAAGTAGGAGAAAGGGAAAAGGGTGAGAAGAAAATATCTTATTTCCTGGGTTTAAGGCTAGCTATAGAAAACTGAAAACTTTTTAATCAACGGAGGCATGTGTACATTCCAGGAGACAAGCATCACCAGAGGCCCCGGGAATACTGAACGGTTACTAAGGATGCTGGCCTACATCCAATTCTACCTCTAACACCCCCTCTTTAGATAGTGTCACAATATTTTCATGCAAAATCTGTTTCCAAGACTGCATTTACTTCTACCAATTTCTTTATTTCTCCAATGAAATAATCCTAATTAAATACAGAAGGAGGGAAAACAGTGAATTCGAAATAGTGTACATGAAAATGTGAATGTTTGATAGACTTTGAAACTTTCCTAAAACATTTCTGTCTCTAAAAAGGATACTTGCCAAGCAAATGAATTTAGGCAGTAATCAAATTTGGCCAGTAAATCAAAGTAAAGTTAGAAAAAAGCAAAGATGAAAGGTGCCTAATATTTTCACATGTGATATGTTGTTTAATCATCAGAAATTCCCTATTATCATATTCTGCTGGTGAGGATATTGAGGCACAGAAGGGTTAAGTAACTTTCTCCAAGGTCACATGGCTGGTTAGTTTCAAAGCTAGGATTGGGACAAAAGTCTGTCTGCAAAGCTCACTCTATTAAGCTAGCCCAGTGTCGTCTTATTGTGGAATTCAAGCATAGATCCACCCTACCAGAGTATGTTCAAATGTTAGTTTTCCTATAACTGGCTCTATTTGTCATAGCTTCTTTACTTTATCATCTTCTAAATTAAAAAAAAATCACTATCAATTCCCTATTCTTTTATAAGGCAAGCTTAAAGAAATTCCTGGGACAGTCATTTCAATGTCCTTTATTATTAATATTTGTGCAGCTCTATGCACACACCAACACTTCCTCATATATCATCTCATTTGATCTTCTCGGTATTTATAATAAAAAAAAAAAAAGCTCAGAAGGGTTAGCATCAGGTCCAAGGTCACATAGCAACTACCTATTTCTGCCTGACACTCAAACACCCTTGTATTTCATCTCAAAATTCTCCCAGTAAATGCCTACAGGACTCAAGACAAGTAGCTCAATTCCCTAAGGCTCATATTCTGGGTTCCCTCAAAAGCTAAGCAAATCAGTATACAGGTTGAGTATCCCTCATCTGCAGTGCTTGGGACAAATAAAAATGTTTTGGGGTTATGGATTTTTATTTTGAAACATTTACATACATATAATGAGTATCTTGGAATGAGACCCAAGACTAAAAACAAAATGTGTTTGTTTGACATACATCTTATACACATGGCCTGAAGGTAAGCATCTGCAATAGTTTTAGTGCACATGCTTGGACTAAGTGAGACACATCACATGAGGTCAGGTATGGAATTTTCCACTGGGTGGAATTTTTATCATGTCAGAGCTCCATGAGTTTGTCCTTTGAGACTATTTTAGATTTTGGACTAGGGGTGCTCAACCTGTGTTTCTATAGGACATAATAACCCAGGAGTGACTAGGCCACTGGAGAAAATCAGAAATCATTACATTTTAAAAGCAATGGGCTTCACAGAATGCCAGTGGCTGTGGTTGGTTCTATGATTGAAAGATCAATGAGCAATAAAAAGTGCATATCCTCACTTCAGGAGTTCATGGACAAGTGAGCATAGAAGATAAGCAAATGGATAATAAGAGAAGACTTAGATGTTATGACAGGTGTGAGCAGAGTCCTACTGGGGTGTACACGAAATGCCTCCTGCCTAGCACTGGCTCCTTAGTGATAGGCCCAAAACTTGGTCGACTTCTCACCCACATGTTTTCTCCCATTTATCTTTTCTATTCTGGTGCCCTGTCTCCCCACAATCCACCCTGCTCCCTCCATCCCATTCTTCATGAATTTTAAAGGAACTGATGATACAGTTTTGGCAGCATAAAGTTTTTATCAATAGAACATCATCTCCAGAAGGGCAGAACTTTTTGTCGGTTCTTATATCTCTATCTTCCAATGGCACAGAGGTAGGTGCTCAACAAATGTATGTTGAAAGAAAAATCTGAGAGTTATTGAAGAATTATTAGATTTTTTTAAAGAACAATCAGCTTAATAAATTAAAAACAAACAACCACAACAAGAAGACCTCTCCCAATTCTGTCCCTAATAGTACAGATCCCTCCCATTCTGTCTACACCCTCACTCTTCCATTGTTTCGTTTTCCCACCTTTAGTAGCTTCCACTGTGATGCCTGGTGTCCCCAACTGTAAGCTTTTGTGCCCATTCCTGGTATAGAAGGGGCCTCTCAGTGTAAATGCTGACTTGGAGAGCTGGCAGCCTCTGATGTGCTGTGTCTTGTGTAGATTGGGATTTGGAACTCCAACAGTGGGCTCAACATGACAGACGGCAACAAAGACAGGTCCAACAATATCACGGATTCGCTGGCCAACCGAACCCTCATTGTCACCACCATTCTGGTAAGTCGTCTCTGTGAAATTTGGGACATCTAATCTCAACTCCTACCCTAGACCTTGACAGAGTTTTCAGCCATCATTTATTTATTTATTTGTTTGTTTGTTTATTTGTTTGTTTGTAGTAGTAGAGTAGATGGACAGAATGTCTTTGTCTTATTTGTTTCATTTTTATGTGGTGCTAAGGATCAAACCCAGTCTGCCTCACACATGCGAGGCAAGTGCTCTGCCACTGAACTACTGCCCCAGCCCTCAGCTATCATTTTCATGCCAGCAATTCTGTGTGCACCTGTCTGTTTTCCATCTGGGGCACTAAAAGCACGTGCTTGTATGTAGTTATACTAGGACTGAACTAGAAGCTCCAACATCTATCTGAAGAGCCCTCACCTCAATTTTTTCTGAGCCCTGCTCTGCCTCCCTGTCAATGCCACCTAACTGGTCCTGTTTTGCTCTCTGGCTGCTGATTGGTTCACTGGTTTCAAACAAGAGGAGACTCTACTAAGAGACCAGGGAAGTGGGAGGAGAAAGGTGGAGGAATTTCCTCCCCTGATCCCTTCCTACAGTCAACCAGTGGTTTTGTCAAAAAGTCTTTCCTTCCATAGCCATTGCTCCTGTACTGTCTGTCAATGACCCTGCATCCAGACTCCAGCTCTCCTGGCTGTGGGCTCCAGGAGCACTCTTCCCCTTCTCCTTGTCTCAGTTCTGTCCCTTACTGGCTTCCTGATGCAGTCTGAACCCTACCTCCTTGGCTCCCTTTCTCTGTTAACACCTCTGTAAACAGCCCCTTCATCAGTGTTCTTCACATGTCCTGCAGTCTGTTGGAACACTGCCAGCGCCCCCATTCAGTCCACCATGCCCCTGCTGGTTATTTCTTCACCTCCTTTTCCTTTTCAAGGGGTTGAGTATGAGTAGCCCTCTCTGAACTCATCACTTACTGGTATGCCTGCCTTATTTCATTCAGCCCATGAGATTGGAGCTATTTATTTTTGTACTAGTTAACTCGTAAGAAATGTTCATGCTAAGTTCATCCAAGGTTTTACTCTTCTGATCACTAATTTCCTCGCAATGGGCCTGTAGCAACATAAGGCTTTCTGTTATATTTGCATGACCTACAGGTTTATTGATAGTATAACTTTTAGAACAAAATAACTGTCATTTTAGTCAAAGAAGAATTAATAAGTTTATAGATGCATAGTAGCAAGGAAATTTCCATTATTCATAGGACAGGGGAGTTCCAAGTGAGCATATGAGCAAAGAATCACCAAATCTGAAATCTGAGTTGCTTTCAAACAAGACTATGGAACTGATGATAAAAGAAGACATGGAAATAGCCAACCAAAATATGTAAAAAGTAAGCAATAGTGAAGTTGAGATGATATGTAGAAGAGAAAACAAGAATATTTAACAGACAAGAAATTTGAAAAATGAGAGGATGTATTTGGTGATTTTGATTTCTCGATTATAAGTAGATGAGCCTCTTGGGTCAAAGTCAAGGGGAGGAGGTCATGCCAAAGAAGCCCGGATGTGACACATCAGAGGCATCTGGGCTCCCCATCCCCTCTGAGCTTTTCCAATTTCCCAGAACCCAAATTTAAGTACAACTGTGTCTCTGTCACACCAACTCACAATAACTGCCTCACCACTGGAAGAAAAAGTTCCTATCCAAAGAGGCAGGAGAAAAAGAAAATTACAAAGTGTTCTATATTTGTAGAGGGCGTAGGGAGAACAAATTTAGCAAATACAGGAAAGTAAGTGACTGATGTCAGTGCGTTTAACTCTTAAAAATCATCTTCATAGTGGTCTCCAGGGACTGCGGAGAGGAAGGAATGCGAATGGTGGCAACTGTTAATGGATCTGGATTTGTCGGGGAGCTAGTGAAATGTTCTGAAATTAGATAATGATGATATTTGTATGACTATACAAATGTACCAAAACCTGCCGATCTCTATACTTCAAAGGGATATATTTTATGGTATATCTTATATCTCAATAAAGTTTTTCTAAAACAAGGGGAAAAATCATCTTCAAACATTGCATATCTTCAGGATGCTTATGAAGCAATTCTTCCTTTTGTGATAATGGAGGTTTTATATTTGGTTTGTTTCCTTTAGGAAGAACCCTACGTGATGTACAGGAAATCTGACAAACCCCTGTATGGAAATGACAGATTTGAAGGATATTGCCTGGATCTGTTGAAAGAATTGTCAAACATCCTGGGTTTCCTTTACGATGTTAAACTAGTTGCCGATGGCAAATACGGAGCCCAGAATGACAAAGGAGAGTGGAATGGGATGGTTAAAGAACTCATAGATCACGTAAGCAAAAATATATCTCACATGTCTCAAAAAACACACTCTAGTAGAAAGTACAAGAAAAAAAATGGTTGAGTCAGAAGAAATGTTTTCTTTGTTTAAATTATGAAAATGATTTTTAAAAAGGTAGGAGAAACAATCTTGATAGCAAGCCTTGCTTACTTGGAAGGGCAAGTAAGGATAAAAATTGAAGATCAAAACTTATGAGTCCATTCTTCATACCAAATAAACTTGAGTGATTCTTAAGCTAGATAAAGAATTCGAAGATTTAGGCTCAGAGCAAAATTTCATCTTGTCAACTAATATTATGAGCAAGCTGCCCATTCCTTCCTGTTCTCACATGCCCTTTTAAAAAATTTCCTTCTACATTGTTTTCCTCCATTTAGTCCAAGAACGATGTCTATTTGTTGGTGTATGTGCTTTATTCCTTCTGGTTTCTCTTTGCTCATAAATCCTATTTCATAAATATAACTGTAGAAATTGTCTGCTTTTATATTGAAGCCAGTTGTCCCATCACAGAAATTTCTTGCATGAGAAGCATTTGGAGTTGAGAGTAGGGATCAGGAATACCCAGAAAAAGTGTAGACATTTGCAGAGAAGTGAGACAATTAAGCTGACAAGTTTTGCATTTGCTTTTTGCAGAAGGCTGACCTGGCAGTGGCTCCTCTGACCATCACTTATGTGCGAGAGAAAGTCATTGACTTCTCTAAGCCCTTCATGACCCTGGGCATCAGCATTCTCTACCGGAAGCCCAATGGGACCAACCCGGGCGTCTTCTCCTTTCTCAATCCTCTGTCTCCAGATATTTGGATGTATGTGCTCTTAGCCTGCTTGGGAGTCAGTTGTGTACTCTTTGTAATTGCAAGGTAGGTTTGAGAAGACTGAATTCACAATAACAGGATTAGGTCAGTCTCAGATTTACCTGTATGCTTTAGAAGTAGACAAAAATTTTAAATTCTTTATGAATACTTTTAGTTTTGCTTAGTGTTCTATTCTCTCAAGGTCTCTAGATAAAAGCCATGCTTAAATGAATATTGTATAATTACTTATAAACATATTTTCAAAAGAGAGTAAAAAGGCATTTCATATACTTAATATTTTTTAGTATTTGAAGCCATATAAAATGATTATTTATCCATTTTCCCTGAGCTTTAGTGTAATAAGAGAAAAATCTCAACTAAAATATCTAAAATGTTTCAATAAGAATAATAAAAAGTAATATCAAGACATTTAGAATACATAAATAAGGAAAACAGAAAAAAAAGCTAGAATTATAGAAACTAAGAAGCTCTAGAATGAAAGATTGCAAAATCCTTAGGAATAAAGAAAAAATGTTTTGAACATTCTGTGGAATTTAATTTTTAAAACATTCAAGAGAGAAGAAGAGAATTCTAGAAATTACACCACAAGAAATATCACTTCCAGGTAAGGTGAGGAGGCATGGAATTTTTGTTACCCTAGGATGCTTTGGTTGGGTTTTATTTTTGAGATTTAACTCTATCTTTAACCATTCTGCTCTATATAATTCTTCAAAGGATTTTTTACCTCTCAGTAGATCACATATTTTATACATACCTTTGATGTTCAATTTGAAGCATCTATTTTATCTTTCGGTTGGCTTAAATATTGGATATTCCTGGATAAGTCAAGTTTAAAAAAAAATAGTTGCTCTTGTGTATCATCTGCTTGTTTTCAATCTCCTTCACCTTTCAACAAAATGCAGTGAACTTGTTCCCTAATCAATTTTTGTTTTCCCTCCAGGAATTTCTAAGAGAAATATTTCTTCATACTAGCCCTTTGTCATTGTTCACTGACTGGTTTTGATTAATGCCAGGTAATTCTTTTCCTGGTGCAATTATAGAGAAAGCTTGGAAAAATAACCCAGCCTGGAAAAGTCTGAAAGATCTACCAGGCCGACATAGTGTCACTGAATAAATGTGTGTTTCACGTAGACATTTATGCATTCGACATGAAATGAAAAGATTTGAAGCTTTCTATACCTTAAAATGTGTGTACCATTAGCAAATCTCAGATGTTGTACTTTTAAAAGAACCAAAGCTCTTTTACCATATACCTTGCCTCAGATAATATAGTAAACACTATTTATAGGGATAGTATTCTTTGATACTTTAGTACTCTACATCTGGGGTTCTCAACTGGGAAAGATTTTACAGTTGTCAATGGATCTTTTATTTTATTTATTTATCTAGGGTTCTGAGAATTGGACCCAGTGCCTCACACATGCTAGGCAAGCACTCTACCACTGAGCCACAAGCCCAGCCCCCAAACATGCTATTTCTGTTATGATAGCAGCCTCCAGATCCTATCAGTGCCATCCACTTAATATTCCTACTTGTTGACAGTACCATTTATAACACCAGCTCTTTCTCTTTCCAGTTATTCTCCTGGTCTCCCTTTTCTCTTGCCCTGGTTCTTGAGGAAGTGAAGGTCTTATGTATCACATGCAAACTTCAAATAGAACAGTGGTGAAATATAAAAATGAAAAATAATTCCCTGCTGTGCACAAGTGAATTGTCATGGAAACTATCCTTTCAACACCATCTGCCCTACACTTTTAAGTCTATCCCTGCTCCTACTTTATACAACCACTAAAAACATTTCACAGGAGATTCTCCAAGCAGAATCCAGTTGAATAGGAGGTGTGCCAATTTACCATTACCTGCCAGCCTTATAGTACAAGACCATGAACTCAGTCACTCTGCTCTGAAAAGCTAAGAAGTAAAATGATTTTGGTCAGCATCTTAATGGTTTGAATTCCATGTCAGTGAAGTGGAAATGAAAAGGAGTTCATCTCATAATCATCTTCAGCCCTTGAGAGCTTTTTAAATTTATGTTGTGAAGTGTGTCCTTTTATATTCTTTTAAAGGGGACACAGAAAGCCCATCACTGCATTTAAACCAATCCTTCATTGGATAGATGCTTAAAATTCATTTGCTGAACTGAGTTAATATAATTGCAGACATCAATGGAAAAAACTAAGGGGGTAAATGTAACAATTTCAATTACTATCATTTATAACAAAAGCAAATCTCATGTTTTTTGTTTTGTGGTTGACATTTTCTTTTCTTTTTACTTTTCAAAAAATATTTAACCCCAAGCAATTAAGCCTCTAGTGAAAAAACAATTTAAATAGACCCAAGTCCAGATAAAATGTCTGCTTTTATTTTATGACTTATGATTGCCTTCATAAAAATTAACTTCTTGAAAGTTTACATTTGGTAAAAAATTAAAAATAATTGAAGAAAGAGAAACCCTTGAAAGTAAATTCTAAGGTTACACTATATCCCTAACATTTATGTTACAACTTCAAATAGAGCTTTCTTCTTTAAATGATGAATGGATCTCCCTCTTTTCAATGCAGCCCAGTGTCCATTCTCAGCCATAAAGAGATAGTCCTTTAATCAGAAAACTTCATGATGAGGGTCATTTTATGTCTTCCATTCAAATATAAGCTTTACATATATAAACATAAACCTGAAGTGTACTTTCACATTTCAACATCAGACTTCTTTTCTACATGCCAGTTTTCACACTGATTCTAAGCATATTTGTCCCTTTCTCTGTCCTTTTAGAGAACATCATTGCTGATTTTTTGAAAGTCATTTGGGAATAGCAGTTTCAGATTATCATTGGTGCAGGTCATATATTAGTTCTTACCCCAGAGCTTCTGCCACTGGCATGATGTCACACTAGCTATAGTTAAGCAGGCAGTAGGAATTCCAAACTGAGATATCTACATCCAGACATAGGTAGATCTACTGCAATATATATATATATATATATATATATATATATATATATATATATATAACAATGCTGTCTTATAGCAGAGCTTCATGTTATCATTTAACAATCCTCAGTCCACATACTCCCTAAGTCACTCAGAATCCCAGAAAGAACCTTCAATATCTCTGCAGTGCAGGTAGAATCACATTGCTATTTAGATGGTTTCTCCTTTTGGCCAAAAAAAACTTAATTAGTTCCTCACTTATAAGTGCAAAGTATGAAATACTGAAATAAGAGCAAATTCAGAGCAGCATTCCAAGAGATAAGCTCATGGATCATAGCGGTTCTAGGAGGAAAAAATGCTAGAATATCAGGGGGCTGGCAGTTGCCACGTTCTATGGTCTATTTGAAAAACCCCTTCTCTTGAAAGTATAAGCCTCCTAATTCATTGCAATTAATATTTTTAAATTATTGTACAAGTGACAATAATATTGTTTAAGTAACAGCATCTTTATTCTGCATGCTGTTTCAATTAGGAGGTTCATTAATATTGGTATTCATTCCTTCAGCTCAGCAAACTACTATGGTTATAAGGGTGTATAAATTTGAAACTTAATTATATTGTTGAAACAGTAATTAAAATGTATTGGCATGGCATTGTCAATTACAGCAATATTCATAAGCTTCATGGGAATCTGCACGGTGCACCCTGCAGCTGTGGAAAAGCTTCAGGATGAGTTGGATACCATTATGGTGGGATAAACTACCAGGCTGCTATCCCCGTCCCCCAAGACTTGATGAAGAGACACTGTACACCTTCTAGAAGGTGTCCAGGGGGTTAGAGAGTAGTTTTTTCATTAAGAGAAACTATTCACCCAGTTCCTTGTGCATGATTCACAGTATGCTCTGCTTTGCACTGTAGATTATATATTCACCTTACGCCCTGTTCTCCCCAATGTGTCAGCAGCCTGATACTGTTTACTGCTGAAACCTTATGGCTGGAGAGCATTCCGTATGTTCTCATTGGCTTTATGGTGCTTTAACATTACTTTGATACTCTTGCTTGCATTAAAAAAACCCAATGGCAAATGGCAAAGCTTCCAGTGCTAAGAATTATTGCATTTTTAAATCATTCCCAGATCACTTTGCTGAGCATCTGGTGATATCTCTTTGGAAAAAATAAGCACCTTTTAGCAAAGTAGCCCCGAAAAATAACCACAGAGGGAACACCTCTTCTGAGTTATAGAGGTCAGATAGACATATAGAAAAGGAAACAAAATGGATGCAATTCCCCAGATTTTTCCCACATTTTTTAATCAGTGCATTATAATTGCACATAGTGGTGAGATTTGTCATTACATATTCATACATGCACACAATATACCAATATATGTAATTTGGCCAATATCATTCTCAAGTTTCTCCCTTTCCTTCCACTCCGCCCTCCCCCAAATCCCTTTCCTCTATTCTACAGACTTCCCTTCAATTTGCATGAGATCCCTCCAACACTTATATACTTTTCCTTTGTCCTTTCTAATTTCCCACAAGAGAAAATACAATCCTTGACCTCCTGAATTTGGCCAATTGTGCTTAACATAATGGTTTCAAATTCAATCCATTTTCTTGCAAGTGACATATCTCCATATTTTTACTTTAAATACATCCTCAGAGATATCTGGATTCCCTCCTCTTTACTAATAAAGAGACTAAAGTCAAACTGCTTGAGTTTATTTGCTAGGGTTGACTCCCTACACTATAGTTGTTTTTCCAGGAACCTGTGTTGCTTGTGGCTCTGCAGACAGAGCTATGACTATGCTATAGAAACTTCTTACCTAACTAGGGTTGGTGATTAACTGACCGTAGGACATAGTTTTAAAAACAATCAAATTAAAAATGAACCAAGAGGAAATTATGAACTTAAAATTCTCCAACAACCCACACTATGGAGTTAATACTAATGTACCTCTATGCCTGGACTTTGATAATTTTCAAAGTTAACCTTGTCTATTCATTGAAGGATCCTAATGTTTTCCGTATATTATACTAAAAATATCTAATAGGTCCCAAATCCAATCCCTCATTTTTATTCAGGAATTTTTTTTTTCAGACATGTTACCTCTTTGATGCTTTGCAAAATCATTAGACAACTCAGACTCCTTCTAAGCACCTGGCCATAGAAGTCCCTCAAAGGCATGTCACCCTTCTTCTTTGTCTCCCACAGGACCTAGCAACACAGGATCTTGACAGTGTAGTTGCTATGCCACAAGTGTGTGTCACAGTCATCACTCCTTGGTGGGGTAAATACTTGGGATGAGGGAAGTTTTCTTTACAGTTGACCTAGTCTTTCAGTAAAATGGAAATTTAATGAAAACTCAGAAGAATTCAGTAGACCTAGATCTGAAGAGTGTGATTCCCGCTGACCGGTGGGATTTACTTAGGAATAAGAAGGCTGGTAAACACTAACCCAAGTCTCTCGCACTTTGCTCATCAAAGCAGTAAGTTTTTGAACATGGCCTTTGGTCTTCTGGTTTGTTCTTTTATCATTAACTGTTGGGTTTTCTGCATTGCTCAGCAGGTTGTGTGGGTACCCCGTGTATCTATCTGATATTGACAGACTGTTTCTGTTGACACCACAGGTTTACACCCTACGAGTGGTACAACCCCCACCCCTGCAACCCCGACTCAGACGTGGTGGAAAACAATTTTACTTTACTAAATAGTTTCTGGTTTGGAGTTGGAGCTCTCATGCAGCAAGGTACACCGGTTGCCCTTCTCTGTCACTCGCATCCCACAGTCTGCTGACAGGCTTTCGTGCTGGTAAACTCCACCATGAAGCTAGAGGGTAGGCTGAAGCGTCATCTCAGGAATTTCAAATAATAGCCACTGACATTCTAACTAGTTCTGAAGGCAAAGAAAACGGCAAAAATATGACCTTAATGGAACTCCCTTGCTATATATCTAAAATAAGACTTCTCTCAGGCAATGAATACTCATTTTCCTGTGGGTAGCAAAGGATAAAGTACCTTAGAAATTGTATACAAATTTGCATAGATGGAGGTGTCAATCTTTTCTTTTTAAGCCATAACTCCACAAGTCAGAGGTTTGAAAGGAATGAAATTTAAATGGTTTGAAGATTAAGTTCACTTAGATTCCTCCAATTGCTCACCATACCTAGAACTTTCACCTAATTACCACTCTGACAAACCCTACAGAGATTCATCTTAGCCTCCCAGGAACTTGTCACAATCTCCCTCACTGGTAACCTTAGCAACAGTAAACTGTAGGGGTTGAAGAAATAAAAATCAAACTAGAGAAATGTAGTGCATTTTATCCATTTTCTATGATTTAGGATATTTTGGCTTTGTTGCCGGGGGAGGGGTGAGTTGTATTAACCTTTGGAAGAAATCCATCTCTTGTGGGTTTTCTTCAACTTTGATTCCATGCATGGGGTCTAGAAAATACTTCAAAGATTAAATACATCAATTTAAGAAAATCATAAGTCACAGATATTATTGTGTTTGGAATATCTGTTCATTTGACAATAAGCTACAAAATAAATTGGCAAAGGAAAATCCAACTGGGATATACCATTAAATTGTGTTTGTTATTTGAAATGTGAACCTAAGGTTTCTCATTAGAGAGTTGTTATCTTACCACCTGAAATGCTTATATTCTGTATCTCCAAATGAGACAGAGACAGAGCTTAAGAGCCGATAGTAATTATTCAGAAATACAAAATAACTGAAGAAACCAGGTAGATCCTCTCTTTATGCAATTATGCATAGTTTATGTGGGCACTGCTAAATAGGTACCGACACTACCTGATTTACTAGAAACCATTGGCATGAATTTAGAGCACAGCACAGAGCTATAAATCCTGCAACAAACCCCATTAGAAGCTATATCTTGCTTTACCAGTGCATTTAATTTTTTAGGGTATTTATCTTGTAAGCAATTACTTTCAAAGTGAAGGAGACCTCCTCCCCTCCCCAAAAGTTCACCTTCTTCAGCCATTAGAATAGAAAAAAAAATGCACTTAGGTTTCACAGAGCATGCAGCAGGCTGTGCAGACATATGGCAGTGACCGCGTTCTGTCCTGTGAGAGTGCCCACCCCCAGAACTTCTCTTTCACATTCTACCTGTTTGGAGTTTACCATCATCCACAGCAAACTGTGGGATGCAGTGTCTGCTAGTTACCACTACCTTGGGTACATGACAGTCAGCCCCAACCAGACTCTGCTTGTCTTTCAGAAGTTTACCAACCTTTCTCAGGTGCAACAAACTGTTTCCATGCTCAAACTCGGGGTACTCGTGACTGTTAGTGTATCTGTCCTTGGCATGTGGCGTTGGACCAGGTAGCTCTGCTCTGTGGTGCTCTCTCTTGTTTGCAGAAGCTTTGTCACTGTACTCGATTGGAAACCATTTTGTTTAATTTCTTTCTGAATGTGATGATCAGACTTTCTCTTTTCTACAGAGCGTGAGCAAAGTCTGGATCAGGATTGGCTGTCATGTCTGCCGTAAATGGCACTAAAGAGACCTCAGCAAGTATTGTCTCTCATCCCGAATGTTTGCCAATGGTGTTTTGCTCTACTTTTATTGTTTTCATAACTTCATCCTGTAGAGTTCTGAATTCACATAAATCATCTCTTCTTCAGGGAAGCCATTTCTAAATATGCCAGTTAACACTGAGAGTCACGAAATTCACAAAATATGTGAATTTAAAAAAAAACAAAAAATATTGAGGAATTGAGTTGATACCATCTACTGAGAGTTTAAACTGTAATTTCAGTAGGATTCTATAATATGTATCTTTTTAATTTTTAAGAGAATTCCATCCAAAAACATATTTATTTTAAAGTGTGCAATGTGAATTTATATTTTACATGTTAACAGTTGGTTATTAATCTGTCCAGTTTTACTGTCGTACAATGTACAAATGTGCAAATGTGTTAAAAGCTAATCTTTTCATGAATGTAACCAAATAACATACAGATAAATTAACAGCAGAAAATCTGCACCTATACACTAAAAAAAATACATATATTAGCTGTGTTATTTATTTCCTGTGGCTATTTTATGAAGTAAATGGTACTTTAATGATAACCAACTAAAGATCTAAAATAATATCACATTGCTACAAGGCTGCTAGATCAATTAAGTACAAAGATATGAAATAACCTTGGGCTTTAAACACATACACCCATAGGCATATAAATCCCATTTAACCACAGGATTAAAACAACAACAACAAATTATTCCACTAAATCCTTGGAGGCAATTTAATGGAAACTATTATAAATTTATGTAATATTACGCACCCAAATTTAAACAAACAAAAGAAGGAAATGCAAACTGCAGTCCAACCACTTTTCTCATTAAGAGGGAGTAAAGCACAAAGATCCCTAATAGCATTAGGAGAATAGATCTGTTTATTCAAAGCCCAGAATCTCTGCCAACCTTCATCTGCTTATCGCCAGCCTTGAGCTAGCTTTAACTTCGTGAGCAACGTGTGTGTCTGTTTATAGATTAAACCTGAGCATAAAATCATTTATTTGTAGATTGGGAGACTCCAATTTCCCCTTCTATCTTAAGCCATTATTAACAACAAAATTTCAAGACACCAAATCGGTATAGATAGAGAAAGGATCCTTTAAACAAGATATTGGACCTACTCTACTTTGTCCTCTAGGGTTTTCCACTCAGAGGGTTTTTGACTGGTCTCAAAAACTCTCGTGTTCTCAGATTCCCAGAGGAAATGCTAAGTACAGGACCAAGGGTCAATTCCAGGCAAATGGACTAGACAAAATGCATTCATGAATCAGTACAACTTGAACTCAAATTGTACCTCTGGGCCCTTCTGCTTCTGCTCCTGTGTTTGTAGACATCCACAATTCAGTTAGATCAAAATTGAACCAGACCATGTCTAAGATGTCTGCCTTTTATGTAAACTTAGCCGATATCCTTTCTTTCAGAAAAGAAAATTTTCTTGGTAAACATAATAAGTTCTTATATGCTATCTTTAAAATGTAATCATCTGAGCCGAGCACTGTGGCACACGCCTGTAATCCCAGTGGCTCCGGAGGCTGAGACGAGAATCGCGAGTTCAAACCCAGCCTCAACAATAGCAAGGTGCTAAGCAACTCAGTGAGACCCTATCTCTAAATAAAATACAAAATAGGGTTGGGGATGTGGCTCAGTGGTTGAGTGCTCCTGAGTTCAATCCCTGGTATTCCCCCAAAATAAATAATCATCCGAATGATACCCAAAATGTATATTCTTACTAAGAAGGGCCTCTCTCCAGCCGAGAAACAGCCAGTTTTTGAAGTGTCCTTAAGAAATAGCACTTTTTTAAAGGACATAATTAGATTTTTCAAGGAATATATTCTTTTTTACCAAACATATGACTCTACATTAGAAAAACATAATTGTGACTTTAAAAGTAACATAAAACTAGTAAAATAATTCATTCACCATCATGTATGACTGCATCTTAATTCATTTTATTAAAAAATTTCATTGTAAATGACATGTGATAAATGACATAATATGTTAATTTTTGAAAGTTTTTTATATTCTTTAACCTTAAATAAACATAAGTTAGCATTTTAATTTTTTTCATAGTTATAAAAAGTCCTGGAACATTTTAATTCACACTATAGGATGTATTTTAGACAAGAATAAATGGACAGAAGTCTTACGATTAATGTTTCAATTTTAAGCAGCTAAACTAAATTTTAGACAAGGACCATCTCAGGGTTAGAGCCATTTTAATACCATCAGCTGTTGATAAATGATATTTTCAGCAAAAGTGATGACTACTGATTTTTAAAAAGGATCATTTATATTTTGCTCCATTTCTTTAAAAAAGCATTTATTTTGTCTACATACATGATTGAGAGTCCTTGATTGGCTTATCACCCTAGAATAGAGTCCAACTGTTAGTCTTCCCTTTTCTTCTCCCTCTATTTAACACTTTTACTCTGATGATAACACCACAGGATCAGAGCTGATGCCCAAAGCTCTATCGACCAGAATAGTTGGAGGAATTTGGTGGTTTTTCACCCTAATCATCATTTCGTCCTACACTGCCAACCTGGCTGCCTTCTTGACAGTAGAGAGAATGGAATCCCCCATAGATTCAGCAGACGATCTGGCAAAGCAAACCAAGATAGAATACGGGGCGGTCAGAGATGGATCAACAATGACCTTCTTCAAGGTAAGAAGCTGACTGCGTTCTCATCCTGGAGAGAAAGAGGGAAAAATAAGAGTCCATTCAATTCAAAATGGGAAATTTCCTAATAAAATAAAACATATAGTGACACAGCCCCACTACCAGGAGTCCCTGCACCTTCAGCAGTCAGCATAAAGTGATTTCTTTAGTCATCAACTTGGTATTCTCAGATCCACAGATCTGTCTTCAATATCCTTCTGGTCTTCACACCATAAAAAACAAAAGATGCTTTCTGAATACAATATAGCCACCTGTTAAATAATCACTCATTTATTTTACCCACAAAAGAAAGACTTCTTAATCTGAAGTTCTCAGAACAAGACTCCTTGAATATTATTGTTTTGTTCTTTTTGTTCTATACTTAATGAGATAGAAGCAGATGACAAAAATAGGTGTCGATGTTGGCATTTAGTTGGAGAATTTAAAACCATAACAACAACAACAAAAATGCCGTGGGACTGTGGTATAATACTGCATCTATAATACAATATCCCCAGCCATGCCTGATGTTTTCCAGCAGCCCGCTTACCAGGTACCAAAGCAGAGTTAAATTAGAGAGGGTTTAGTTTTAAAGTCAAGTGCATTTCCTCGTTCAGGTATTTTAAATTACTTACGCAGAATAATGAAATTGGTTTTTTGCACTTGCTTATGGAGTAAGCCTTACTAATTTTATTATCAAATCTCAGATACTATAATTCCCATAGGGAAAATATGAATTTGAATAGATCTGCCAGGTTTATGAAGATCATGAAGTTTAGCCCTTCATTTTATGTGTGAAGAGAACAAGACCTTTGGAACCTCAGTGATCCGCTTGCAATCACATACATGGTTCCTATCAGAGAAGGGGTTGGGATCTTCTTTCAAGAAACACTGGCAGAGATGGATGTGCTTGTGAGAAAAAGGAAAACAACTATCAGAGCTAAAATAAACTCTTACAAGAGTAATAAATCAGAAGGTAGGTTTGTATTAAGAGTAAACTAGCAGGCACAGTGGTACACACCTGTAATCCCAGCAGCTTGGGAGGCTAAGGCAGGAGAATTATGAGTTCAAAGCCAACTTCAGCAAAAGCAAAGTGCTAAGCAACTTAGAGAGACCCTGCCTCTAAATGAAATACAAAATAGGGCTCGGGATGTTGCTCAGTGGCTGAGTGTCCCCGAGTTCAAATCCCGTTGCCAAAAAAAAAGAATAAACTATACCTAAGGTTTTAAAGCAGAGTAATGTAAAAGGTAGGATTATCTTTATTTTTCCTGTACGTTAAGAAAAATATTTCAAACACTTTTTCATTTTAAAATGATGTCATTGATTTAATAAATGTATAAATCTTGGTGATTGTTTCATCCCTGAACACTAGTATCTTAAGGACAAATTATAATATATGGCTTTCCAAGCTTCTGAAAGTATTTTCCTAGAATCAATGGCATAACGAGACACAAGTTACCCCAAGCTAGTGATTAATGATGGGTCTTGTCAGAAACTAGGAAAGTCACTTGCCAGGTACATGGTACAGATGGACGGTACCTAAGTAGAACATGGTATGTCTGAAAAAATATCTGAAATGATTTACCTCCTCCATTAATATCAAAGAGTTTTAAAGTTCCAGGAAATGAGCTACTAACACAGAAGAGATTCTACGTCCTTCAATTTGACATTAGGAAGAGGCTGGTCTGCCCTTTGCAAAGCGATAGACCTGACTTTTCCACTGTGCAAAGATCTGTGTCTTTACAAAGCATCCTTTGCGTTCATTTTGATTTTTTTTTTTTTTTTCTCATGTGCTTCTGTGAATGTGCAGGGGGCTGGATCCCCTTTTTCCTGGCAGGACCCTGGGTTGACAGCATGAAGGTGTGCTTTAATAATGCACTTCTAGAACACAGGCATGTGCTGCTCTCAACTGCTACTCCCTGGGCTGATCCCTGTTCCTGAAAACGAGGCACAAAGGAAAGTGGTCTCTCAGGGCACCCGGCAAATGATGAGGCAATGAGCACCGTAGGGAGAGAGAAAGTGCTGAAATTGCAAACAGCATCAGTGGAAATAGCTGCAGGGACGGTGTGCTCACCTGAGTCTCACATGCTGTTTCTAAATGCTTTACATGGGTTCTCTCGTTTTATTCCTTTAAAGGGTAACTGAGGTAAGTACTGATATTTGATAAGGAAAACGAGGCACAGAGAGACCGAGTAGCTTGCCCCAAAGTTACAAAGTTAGCAATGGAGAAGAGTCAAGGTTCGAACTTTAGAGAGTTGTAGAAAGCTCACTCCTCAGGATAGTGACCTGATCTGCTTTATTTGCTATTATATCACCAGAGCTTAAAACAGTACCTGGCACATAATATGTATAAATGCTCACATAAGTTCTCTTAGAGAAAAAAAAAAGTTATATCAGAGAAGGAGAGAGAGAGAGAGAGAAAGGAGAGAAAGCAGCAGAGAGAGGTGTATGGATACAAAGAGACCCACACAGGAAGAGACACTGCTGCCAAGTTCCTCCTTTTACAAGTTAGCTTGTGGTCCTGAAACTCTATTTACCAAGAAGAAATTTATTTGCAAAAAGAGAACAAGGACTAAATCCGATTTGGTTTTCCCCTTGAGGGAGGCAAGCTGTCAGAAAGCTTCAGAGGGATGCACACTCAGAGTTCTTAAGCTGGATTATTCCACAAGGGAAAGAAATGTTCCAGCCTTTTAGTTCCTAGGGTCGTTTCACCCTGAGAATTAAGTCACTGAGTGACAGCAGTTTCAGGCACAAGGACCCAATCCTGACCTGGCTGCACTCTCACATTTCAACCTTTGCTGGTCCATCCTGGCCTCCTCCCACCCTCCCTCTCTTAAGTAAAAACAATAACCTCTCTTGGGCTGTCGACTGAATTAGGAAAGCAAGTGCCTTGTCCAAGTTAGCATCTTCTGTTCAGTTGTTGGAGCAAAAGCCATTTGCTCAGATGGGTTCTGTCTGGATTCAATCATGAAGAAATTTCTAATAAGAAACATTTTCTCATCACACACAGCGTAATGAGTGTTTTTGTTCCCAGAACAAAAACATCCCTCTAGCAGCGCCCTGATGTAGAAAACTGTCCCTTTGCTTTTGAGTTGATTTTTAAATCATCTTGCAACAAAAGAAGAGGCTGTTGTATGGGGGGCTACAATCACAAACTATATGACCAAAAAAAAAATACACTAATCCCTCACATTTTATCTCTAGATCACAAACAAGGGATGTTTTCAGTGAAGTATCTCCTTGAAAGGAGTGGCCAGAAGTCTCTCACTAAAGTTTCAATTAAAATCCATTGACATTTTCCCCTAGACTGTTATTTTTTATAAATAGCACAACACCATAGATTTTAGAATACTGGTGTTCAATTTTTAACATGGAAACCCCCACCAAATTTAGTCTTTTATAAACAGCTCAAGTGAGGTTCCACTCTGTACCCTCTGAATCAGGTAAGGCAGAGGAGATAGGTGGACAGTTTTTAAGTAAGTACTGGGTCAAGGTTATGCAGGTCTGAGAAGGGAGAGGCAGTCGCAATTTTCCTTCATTGAGTCATTTGTACGTAGAACAATGAAATTGATCATCAAAGATTATATTTATTAAAAACAAGGACTGAACCATAAATTAAACACCATAAAGTTTCCCAAAGTTTTAAATGGACCTCCTAAATTCTAACCACATTGCACATTAAGAAAAGAACACAACCCTATGTTTTGTGGCCAAGGTCACTTAGCTAATGCTACTTATTAAGCACTACATTTTCCCAAGTTCACTAGTGCTCAGATCTTAAGTCTTAAGCACTGTGAATAATATAATAGCCTCTTTGATCAAAGGGTGTCAGTCACCATGAGGACAAGCAGCAAGACAAGACTAGAGAAGGCAGAGCACTTCCTCAACCATCCAGGGACTGTTGGAGATGTTTCAGGAAACTGTGCTCAGGGCATCGGTATCAGGGGATCTTTTTTCCCCTTTATCAAGACTTCAGTTCGTTAATAGACCATGCTTAAAAGTCAAAAATATTCATAATTCAGAACTTCAATAGACTTTAAGAAAATTTTGAAACAAACTCTTGTATTACTACTGGCATAAAACTAATTAATGATATAATATTCAGTGGATTATTTGTTTTGCTGGTGAATTGTTTTGCCCTTTTGTTCAAAAAGTAAAGGTTTTTCCAGCCCTCCTGAATCTCTGGGACCAGCACAAGAATCTTAAGAGGTAGAGACAAAGAACAGTCCATCTGTGGTCGAGCTCTGTGAACCTTAGGTGGGTAAAGTTCCCCTAAGGTCTCCATGACCTATTTCTCATTTTGTACCCAAGAAAACTGAAAGCAATGACATCTGGCTACAACTTCCCTTTATAAATGTGGCACTGAGACGTTCCTGGTTTTCCCTCCCTCTCTCTCTCTCCCTTTCTCATAGAAAACAGGAAATATACAAAAATTCCATTTTCTCTATGTTGTAATTCTATTAATACCTTTATGGAATAATGAAATTGTCCAAATTTTGGTTTCACAGTGACAGTATAACAAGTCATATTTCCCCCCATGTTAAAAGAATGATTATTACAACTAAAAAAAAAAAAGTCTAATAATCTGAAACAAAAGATTTCTCAATGCCCTTTGTGAATAATCATCCAGGGAGGATGATGGTTCTGGCCTGTGGTTTGGAGATTAGGAATACCAGACAGTCTTCTCAGGACATATGACTAACATCCAGTGCTGGGATATAAGTGAATGTTTCACACTGCAGAGTCTGGAGCCAGAGAGCCTGGGATCAAATCTCAGTCTACTGCTCAGTGGCTGTAGCAAGTTACTTCAACTCTGAACTATGGGTTTCCTATCTGTAAATTGAGGCTATTATCTTAGCTCATAAGATTATTTTAAAGACTAAAAAAAAATTAATAGAAGTGATAAGCTTGCTGCTTGGCAAACTATAAGCAATTTTTAAAGTTATATGACTACCACCAATAATATCATCACCATCATTATCAAACCCTCATCTTTGCTATAAGTCCTAGTTTTTCCATTCCTCTGGATTTAAAAATACTCTAGTTTGACCTTCACTCAGCTTCTTTACTGTCAATAATCTCTGGAATGTGTGACTTCTGCTAATGGACAGGAAAATCCAGAGAGAGGGCCAGGGCCCAAGATTTCAAAGGTATCCAGAGGCCTGATCAACAGAGACCCTAATCCTTGGGAGCCTTTCCTAAGCCTTTCTGTGGCTTTTGCAGAAGAACACTATCCAGATGGCAGGTAGGCAACAGATGGCGAGGCTGCCCTTAACATTGAGCTGAGGAGTAGAGTGAGGCAGCTCAATTTAATTCAGTGCAATTTATATATTTTCCAGGATCTCCAACATGGCATGACTGCAATTGGCACTACATGGATGGGATGGGAGGGGAAAAGGATAGAATCTTTCAGGAGGCCTGAGGATCTGAATAGCAATAAGAAGCAAGATGCATGCAGACCTGTTCAATATTGTACAGCCTGTGGCTAAGGATGGATTGTATGGACAGGAAGCAGGGTGGACACCTGAAGAATTCCTTGTGAGCCAAATTGGCTATGAAATACTCCTGTCAGAAATACTTCTGGGGGGAGTCTTGCCTTGTAACAAATCACTATCCTCCCAGACTCAAGCCAGAGGATTACATAGATTAGATCGTGATTCAGTCTAAAATGACTTGGATAAAATAGGTTTAAAGAAATCATAACAGACTTGTCATTTCTGGCTTTCATGGTCTAGGGACTTTGGACCAGCTGTGGGAATAAGGGACTCTCTAACCTTTCTAATCTCCTTCCAGTGAGTGGTTAGGTTCTGTCAGCAGCCCAAAAGACATTTCAAGGAAGTCCTGAGTTCTGCACCAGTGGGACTGAAGCAATGAGCTATTATGAGCAACAGATTTCAGACAGAAATAATCATTGAGGGAAGCAAAAGATGAAAGAAATTACTCCAACGTCTCTGCATAGGAAGGTACTCTTCATATAAACACTATTAGCCCAGACTAGAAAAATCCAACTAATTTTATCATGAGTGTCAAAAACATTTGGTCTCCATTGATTTAAAACGTATTTGTTTGGGAGGAAATTTGAGGTCAATTTAAGTTAACCTTTTCCAATGACTGGTATATTGCCAGTAATAAACCAATCTTTTTGTTTTTTTTAAACTCTGGACAGGAAAAAAACATGAAAAATATATTAGCAAAGGTGTTTAAATCCCACTGAGGGAATTTTCTAAAGGGAACCCATAAATTTTTGAAATCTTGGAGAGTTTTCCAATGTCACAACTTTCTATCAATTCCAGATAAAAGCATAATTAGCTGCAATGATCACATACACATTTAAAAGACAGAGACCCCTCTAGATCATAAATGCTTTCTTCAAAGTAATTGTTATGCATTGAATCATATATATGCATGAATATTTATTATTTAATGAAAACGATATTTAATATTCTGTTAGATGAAATAGTGGTCTCTAAGGCAACTATTTACCTCCAATGTAAATGTTTTGCAAGTTTGGTTTTCTATGCCTTTGGCTGATTTTTAAGGTTTTTCTTATATCAGAACTTACCTAAAGTAAAAGTAAATTGGAGATTTTAAAATGTAATTGTGTTGATATTTCATTTGTTCGATGTGTATATATTTATCACATTCATTTTTGCTAAGAAAACAAGAATCAAATAGCAATTGTTTATTCCCAGTGTGTGTGTGTGTGTGTGTGTGTGTATATATATATATNTACACACACACGCACACACATTGTAAATCACTTTACAGGAAATGTTTAACTTGCATGGTCATCAATATTGATTCAGTAGCACTCTCTTTTAGCAGATTCCCCATGAAAGTGCTTATTCTTTGCCAACAATGTTTCAACAGCA
This sequence comes from Marmota marmota marmota, assembly GCF_001458135.2. NCBI lineage: Eukaryota > Metazoa > Chordata > Mammalia > Rodentia > Sciuridae > Marmota > Marmota marmota. The sequence continues at coordinate 50,028,950 of NW_025999968.1, read as the reverse complement.
TCAGGATAGCCACATAATCAGGTTAAAACCGACAAAAATGAACTGATCTAAACCTCATGCCTTTTTTAAAAAAATCCTAAATGATTTCAGATTTAACAAATGAGGCATTTTCAGTTATAGCATCTTATTAAGAAGCTTGGAGGGCATTACAAATATTCTAATTAACTTTTGACATATCTGTTGAAATGAAAGACAATCATGGCTTTCATTGTTTAAATATACTGTATAACTCCAACTACAGGGTGAAGAATACACTGGCTCAGGATGCATTTTCTTTCCAAATCATGATAAGAGGAAAAAAAGTAATTTAGAAATCTTGCAATTGTTGAATATTGAGGCAGCAGTGCATGATCTCTCTTCTTCTTGAGCTTAGATCATTTTGAGCTCTAGGGAGCACTTAAAGTAGAATGAACCACATACTAAGCAAGTGCCATAAGACCACAGCTAGCTAAGTCCTCTGTGAATTTAGAAAGTAATGAAGTCTTTTGCCACAGAAAATTTGAGACTCGCACCTGACAGGGACCTAATAACAACTATATAGGGTTTGTGCATCCCTTTTACATGTCCTTCACTTCCTTGGATGCCTTATCAAACTCTCCACATTTTATCCACTTATCATATCTAAAAATAACCATTTGCTTTTGTCTGATCTTTTGTCCCCAAATTCCACAGACCAAAAATCCAGTTTTCTAACCATTTATGGCATTCATTTTTTTAATTTATTTTTTAGTTGTATTTGAACACAATATCTCTATTTTATTTATTTATGTGGTGCTGAGGATCGAACCCAGGGCCTCTCACGTGCGAGGTGAGCACTCTACCCCTGAGCCACAACCCCAGCCCCAACATTCATTTTAATATGATGGAAAATGTTCCATGGAACGTTTTATATGGAGGCTGATTCTTTTCTCTAACTTTTTTTTTTAGTTGTAGTTGGACACAATACCTTTATTTTATTTATGTATGCTTATGTAATGCTGAGATCGAACCCAGGGCCTCGCACATGCTAGGCAAGCGCTCTACCGCTGAGCCCCAACCCCAGCCCCTGAGGCTGATTCTTATTTTGTATTAACATGAAACAACTAGTGAGGTGCTTTGAGAAATAATATCAGTCCATGAATTAAAGATATATTTCACCTGTAGATCAAATAAGATTATTCTCAAAAGAATTGTGGCAATGTAGACATCCACCTCCCCAGATCAGCATGAAAGAGTGGAAGAGCATTGAACTACATATTGGGGGTCCTGAGGTCCAGAATTTGCTCTGATATTAACTTGCCTTGTGACTTTTTGAAGTCTCCAAACCTTCTGTACCAAAATTCCTCACCTATAAAAGTAGCAGTTTGAATGAGCCAATCTCTATCTAAAGTCTCTAACAATGTTAAAATTTCATACTTCAAAGAAAATTATTTTCCCTTAAGGTAATTTCCTTATGAAGGAATCGTTTTCCTAGCTTAACATCCACTGCCCTAAGACAGACTGACCTCCCTGCAGTTGTACAAGTAGTGCTTTATGATACGTTCAGTATTTTACAGTCTCTTCGAGGCTGGATTCACACAGCAAATGAAGCATTGACCCCCAACCTCCAAATATGACTTTGTTGTGGAAACATGAGCTCCAATTTGCAGGTGTCTCTAGGGTTGAGAAATAACTCTCAGGGGCCTAATTCTGACAAAATGAGTTCTATAAAATACCAATATCTATAAGGTGCTGTTTATTGAATTGTTATTTGTCTTACAAGATCTTTTTCAAGGGGCTCTTTAAATGCCTAACAATACAAAAAAAAAAAAAAAAAAGCCATCGGTCTTCCTCTAACTCATGAAGCCTACAGTTTAACCCAGGTCTTATATAGAGTTAGGAATTGAGTGAGTTCCCAGAAATGCTTGAGCAGGAATAAGCACAGAATTGATTCCACAAGTGTTCCATTTACTGCCTACAGCCCTAAATCATGTTTTAAGTCTCTTTGCACTCCTAGGATGGTACAGCCTATGCTTTCCAAGGAGTCTTCCTAATGCTTCAAGTGTGTATGTGTGTGTGTGTGTGTGTGTGTATGAGAGAGAGAGAGAGAGAGGAGAGAGAAAGAGGAGAGAGAGAGAGAGAGAGAGAGAGAGAGAGAATGCTCATGATGGGGTTAACTTGAAAATGTCAGTAACTCCCATGATGACTTTCATCTTTGAAATAAATGGAGGGCAGTACTGATGCAAATGAAGACAAATTCAGGGGGAAAACTTGGAACAATATGAAAATTACAGAGTGAAATGCAAAATGCCTAATCACAGATAGCTATTCAAGAGAACAGAAAATTCATACGTAAGCAATGTGGAAATTTAGGCAGTATATTTTAACAAAGAAAAAAGAAGATAATGAGATAATGGTGTGTATTTATAGATGCATATATCTTATATCATATATAGTAGATCATTGCATCTATCAAAAAAGCTGAAAAATAAAAGACAAAATCATAGAACACTTTGAAATGAAATATGCAGTCCTCATTATCTGTAATACGATTGCAATGAAAAATTGTATACAAAAAGTATGAAGAGTTTTCTGATCTGAATATTAAATTGGAAAGAGCCTTTACATTCTAGATTTTGTAGAAAAGATAAGAATGAATGGCAGTTCTTTCACAAACAATGTAAAGAAGGCAAATGCTTTATTCCAGGGCTGTTCTCTCAAAGGAATACTGATGAGGGATTGAGAGTTGCATACTTGAAAAACGTAAGACAAAGCCCTGGACCTGATGGGCCATGGTGTTTTGTTCACACTGTCCATCTGTCAAGCACAGTCATTGATGCCAATGTTCATTCTTCCTTAACCAAAACCAAGCAAAGGACCTGGAGTCCATCACTCTGTCGAATCTTCTTTTTCTCCGCAGCTGTCTCAGTGCCTCCAAGTGCTTTTTGTAGTGAATTGGGTTCATTTCAGCTACCAAACCAAAGTCCCAGGACCATCCATCTCCATTCCCTACCTGAGGGGAAAAGAGTTTTTCCCATATTATTTGAACCTCTGGGATGTTGAGTAGCTTCCAACCCTATTTTTTCCAGCACTCTTCTGCTGGTGGGTGTGTTTTTTCTCCCTGCAGAAATCAAGGATATCCACCTATGAGAAGATGTGGGCTTTCATGAGCAGCAGGCAGCAGACTGCCCTGGTTAAAAACAGTGACGAGGGGATCCAAAGAGTGCTCACCACAGACTATGCCCTGCTGATGGAGTCCACCAGCATTGAGTATGTGACTCAGAGAAACTGCAACCTCACTCAGATTGGGGGCCTCATTGACTCCAAAGGTTACGGCGTGGGAACGCCTATTGGTAAGCGGGGCTAGGCATTAACCAGGATGGAGATGGGCCATCTGGATTGCAAGTGCTCCATGGGAAAGCCTGCCAGACCTTAGCAGACTATAATTAAGAGAAAGATCCATATCAATCAGACACATGGTCTGAATTTTAGATTCCCAGAGAGTCAACCTAATAAACCTTCTACTATAATTTCTTTCAAGTTCTACCATAGCATAAGCATTTAAAAGTATATAGGTCTTATTATCTTAAGAGGATATTTTCCCAATTACTCCTCTTCACAATATTTCCTTTGATGTTAACATAGTCTATACAGTTTCTCTGCTTTAAATTATATTAGAATCTGAGAAAATTAATTCTGCATATAGATGAAGATTTATACTGCACATAGAGGACTAGTATTTCATGTCAATAGATGAAAAATCAAGGCTATATCTATCAAAAGAAAAAGTATAAAGATTACCTTATAATTATAATTTGTCAGGCATAAACTAGATTCAATGATAACTATCTAAAATCTCCAAATGTTCCAGTTGTTTGACTCTGTAGCACCATTTTCCCTAGGGAAATTATAAGTTGGTAAGAATATGTACCCATATAACATCTTCCTGGGTGACAGTCATAGACATGAACAGAATATTTTTCTGCTGTTTCCCTCTCTATAGAAAAACTGCATTGTAAAAGATTCTGGTGTGGTAGAATAGGTAGGTAACCTACTGCTCTCAAGTGAGTCCTGTTACTTTGTTCATAAGCATTCTAATGGAAAGGAGTCAGGGCTCATCCAATGAGAAGAAATCCTAATTGCAGTCAAGCCAGATAATTGAGAGCCTAGGTAGATTTGATTTGCTAGTTTGTATTATTTAGTTATTGTTTGAAAGGTATCGTCCAGTTGGACTCTCAACATTAGACAGGGATCACAACTAAAATGCTTATTGAGTCCAAGTCTCTCCCTAAATGAGGAAAGCTTGTTTGCTTGCAGAAATAGGAGGGAATCCTGGCAGCCCTAGTCTATTACAGACACAGAACTTATCTGAAGGAGGCTTCTGGACAGCCAGCCATAGACATGTGGGAATTTGAGAGAAAGTTTGTCAGATGTAATTCATTTATCCACACAAAACAAATCCAGATTTTTCAGTGAAATCTTTTAAAGTTTTAATTTGGCACCTAATTAATTTTTTAAAAGGCTTGTGTATCCTGCATTTAACTTATTATTCAACTGTATAGACTATATTAATACTAGTTGAATTAACTAAGTAAAGGTCAACTGTCTTCAACATTTACGATGAATATACAGTCAATTTGACTCCCTTATATCTACCTGGTGTTAGAAATATATGGTATGGGGGAAATAACTTTATGTATGTCTTCTACAAAAATCTGCAGAACAAATTGGGTTAGGGGATCTGTCATTACCTTTTTAGCCTTTAATTTCCAGTAACTTTTCTTGATAAAATACCAGTATTGCTAGTGAAGTGTAGCTTTTTTTTTCCCCCAAGAGTAAAACTGCTATAATTTAGCAACCTGTTTTTCATGGGACTCTGGGGGGATGGCAAACCACAAACTAAAAGGTTACTGTGCAGTTTTTTTATTTTAAAAACAATATCCTACCTCCCTAATCAAGCTTTGCTACCTAATTTTAGATAACAAGGGGTGGGAAAGTTAGATAGATGCTATTGAAAACCTCTGGGTGCCTACATATGAATGAGGTTGACTCTCAGATAGATAGATAGATAGATAGATAGATAGAGATATAATATTTATATATAACATATACATATATAAATTATGGAGAGATCTGAAGGTACCTATTAGTCTCTTTTTTGCCAACCTCACCCATAACAAATTCCAAAGTTAAAAGAGGCTTCCTCCCTCCCAAGATGAAAAGAAATATACTTCAGGAATTTTTCATAGCAGCTATAAACCTGTCATGCTTTTAAACCAAGAACAATGAAGGAATAATTGGAACAGATGGCAGACCTCAGAGAGAATACATCCATTGGGAATGCAGCTGTTGGATAAATTTTTGAGATGTTCCTTCTATGATGAATTGACTCTTTAAGAAAGATCAGTTGCTATTCAGAAAGATCTGTGTGTACACATATACATTTTTTTTCGAGTGACTTGTAATAAGTCACTTCTAATGCCACTCAATCCATATAAGCAATAATATCAAAGACTGACACTAAAATACATACAGATATCAAAACCTCTCAAAACCTGTGGCCCAACCCTGACTGAGCCCTTGAGGCTCCACTCTCTCCAATAATGAGAGACTGGCAAAGATGTACCAGTTGCAACACAGAATTGAAAACTTTACTTCTTAAAGATTCTCGGGACAGAAGCTCTGGAAATGTGCCTCCTGAAGGATTTAAAATAAAGCTTCAGGAGAATGAGAGCAGTTAAGGTTTGAACAGGTTACCAGGAGCCTGGAAATTGCCTTCCTTAGAGACCAACTTTAAACAGAAATTGTATCTCCATCTGTCTGAAATGTTTTGGGTACTGTGCAGCCTGGAGGCAGAGGAGAGCGACAGTCAGCATTTATTGAGTGCCCACTGTGTATACTGCTATGATCACTGTGGCAGCTACCACTGTACGAATCATTCTTGAACCCTTCAAAGCACTTTCCTGTACCTTGAAGCAAAGTGCTCCTGGTTCACCTAATTGCTCACATGCTGTGGGTATGTTAATGGTGCTAATTTTGACATCGGTCATTATTCTGGGGGTGTTTAAGCAAACAGCCAACATCTTTTAATGTGGCTTTCAAGACCCATTTTCTCACCAAAAATCCATACTCTTAATTGACAAGACATAATCTCCCTCTGAAGCATTTTGCTCTTCTTTTAAACTCAATTTTGAGTGCTAATCATTACTTTTAAAAATCTTAGGAGAAAAAGAAATGACAAATGCTACAAATGTTAGCACTTTTCAAACTTAACCATGCCACAAGAGGAAAAGCATATTTGGGGGTGGGGGAGTGATGTGGGAGCACTTTGATGAAAACAGCACCAAGAAGTAAGAAGTAAGGAGAATTGAATTTGATTCTTGGCTCTGCCAGTAACTATTAGTTTCACTCATACTTTCAGATTCAAGATTTCTACCAAGAGTGACTTTAAAATCTGTAAGCAGAGAAAGCCAGTATGTACTACTTTCCTACTGAGTAAGAGAAATGCTAACAAAAATTCTTACCATCCAAGGAAAAATGGAGTAAAAGACTCTTGCTGTGTCTCTTTCTTTGCATTAACATAGGAATCCAGTATTGAGAAGATGCAGATGTTGGTACTTTCTAACCCTTACATAATTAAACATTAAGAATATTATTACTCAAAGACAGAGCATAAATATTATGAAAAAAAATCTGTGCAAATTTTTGAAAGTTAATTGAATTTAGTAGGACCTTTAAAGTATTTAAAATTTATTCTTAAGTTTATCTTACTAGGAAAATTAGTCAGTATGGATGAACGGCTATAACCAATATAACCAATATTCTGTGACTTACACAGTGAGTGGTTATTCCTTGACCCTTGTGGTTATTTAATGCAAATTGAGAAAGAAGCTTTGCTTTATGCAGGCATCCTAGGACCCAAGTTCCTTCTATTTGGCAGTTACACCATGCCTGGTGACTTGAAATCTTTTGCTTCCTGCCGTGTATTTGGGGTGGGAGAGAGAGAGCACAGAAGAGAATGTTGGGAAGGCATATGATGTAGGATTAGAAATATCCATAAATCAGGTTAGCTCCCATTGGCTAAAAATCAGTCACATGGCCACAATGACCTTTAAGGAGGCCGGGAAATATCTAGCTATATAACATATCTAGCTAGGAAGAAGAAGAAATGAACAGACTCAGTCACAATATAGGAGAACCAAGAACCTAGAAAAGGTAGAAAGAATCTAGGCAATGAAAGCCCTTGACACATGATAAGACTCATGAAGAACTCCCCAGAAGCAGAATTATGTCAGAAGTCCTAGCTTAGCTTTTCTTTACTTAGAAGGAGTAAATAGTCCAGGTCAGAGTTAATCTCAACATGTCAGCTTTCCCCTTTCCCATTCTTTAGGACCTCCAAAATAGGGGATTGCACTTTCCTGCCTTGCCTAGATGATTTGTGGATTCAGCTTTTACAACAGCCATGATCTATTTACCACTAAGTTAGTAAAAAACCTCTTCTTCGGCCTTTTGGTGACCAGTATCCCAATGATTTCACTTTCAGGGTCTCCTTACCGGGATAAAATTACGATAGCTATTCTTCAACTACAAGAAGAGGGCAAGCTGCATATGATGAAAGAGAAATGGTGGCGGGGAAATGGGTGCCCTGAAGAAGACAGCAAAGAGGCCAGTGCTCTGGGAGTAGAAAATATTGGGGGCATCTTCATTGTCCTAGCTGCTGGACTGGTCCTTTCTGTATTTGTAGCCATTGGAGAATTTATATACAAATCACGCAAGAACAATGATATTGAACAGGTGAGTCATCTCTTTCTAAAATGGGATGGTTTTTTAGTTGGAATTATCTGTCTTAAGTTTGAAGTTTCAAGGAGGTTTGCCCTTTTTGTAACAGTCTATTGAATTAGATGCCCAGAAGAGCCATTTTTGAGTTAGAACAGAGAGATGTTGAATACCTGCCAGGTGCTGCTGGCACCTTAACTTCATCATTTATTAACAAAAAAAAAAAAAGAAGAAGAAGAAAGGAAGTAAGGAAGGGCCTCAACACTAACTCAAATTAGCACTATTTCCAATGACAGTGCAGAAATTCCAAAGTCAGTTAATTTCTTGAACAGTTTTGTGCTCTTAAGATAGAAACTACAGGTAGGGTAAGGAAAGAGAAATCCGAAAGGGGAAAAGATACTTGAGAGAAGTGTTAACCAGCCCTTCAGTGGAGATTCTGAGCACTTGTACTCATGCAAAACAATTTACATGACAACATAAAGGTAGTATTTTGAAACTGAGCTTTTACTTCCATCAAGGTATGATTTATAACAGGATAATTCAATTTTTTGCCAGTAATATGATCAACAACACAAAATGACAATTAAGTATATTTGAAGCTTTATTTTCCAAGTTGCATTTAGGATTACAGGATGATTTCAATGATGAACTATTTTTACCTATTTTATTTTTAAAGGAATTCATATCATAAACTTAATCCCTACAGAAAAGATGCTTGTGGTTTCATTATTCCTTCATAAGCATACTAGAAAAAAATGAAATGCAAAACTCACAGCCACTATAGTGTATTAGGCCACCTAATTAATTTAAAGATGTTGCTCAAATTTCAAGAGTATGAACTTTTAATAACAGAGCCATTTTAATGCTCTGCCATATCTATCTTGAAATTCTTAATCATTTTTTAACAAGGAGTCACATATTTTCATTTTCACTGGCCCTGAAAATTATATAGCTGGTTCTGATGAATAATCTGATACCAGACCCACTTCCTTTAAGTGGAAACTCTCCTTAAGCACCAGGAACTGGAGATGATTCATTATAACAGGTCTGGTCGTGAAAATCTTCCCCAGAATCACAAAGAAACAATGAAAATATTGAGTACCCCTTTCCTGGACCACATTATGGAAAACTATCTTTAATTAAAAAGGGAAAATGGACTGATCTGCTTTGTTTTAACTTTCAATTTGCTCTTGAGGTGTCTTGTTTTATGCAACTAATTTAAAAAACAAAAGCTTGTATATATTATGCTTTAATGTGCTTCTCATAATTGCCAGCTTGATTTGATTTTAATTTTCATTTAAACATTCATTTTTGCTTTTGATTTATTCATTTTTTATATTTTTTTCTCATTTCTTTTGCATGCAAGGCTTTTTGTTTCTTTTATGGACTGCAGTGTAAGCAAACCCATCCTACCAACTCCACTTCTGGAACTACTTTATCTACGGATTTAGAATGTGGCAAATTAATTCGAGAGGAAAAAGGGATTCGGACACAGTCCTCAATTCATACTGTGTAATCGGTTTAAAAAAAAAAAAAAGTGTGCCCAGTAGAAACCATGACTCCTAATTGTTGTTGATTTTTGTCTGTGTCTAACCAAGCATGAATAACCCTAACTCCCTATCCCCATGTTAGCAACATACATGTGGACAGGACTCTGTTGATTTCAATGCAGATGTGCACTGTATGTAGAGGTGGGGCCACATCAGGACTGTACAGACTCCTACATAAGTGCATATACAGGAATCTACTTCATGCAAAACAATCATCTTTGCTCTATCCCATGCATCAAAAATAAATGACTCTTTTCTCATGAAAAAGAAGATTCAGACTTTCAACAGGGAAAAGCATGAACACTAAATGCTGATTCTGCAGACTCCTTTTCATCTTGGTGAACTCTTTTTCCCCTCCTCTTTCCCTCTCCCTGTCCCCCGTGTTCTTTAGAATCACATATTTCACATTTCCGGAAACTCTTGTCTTTTCAATAAGTACACATGTAATTCCCTAACAATGTTAATTTTTTATTCAAACTGATTCCACTATTTAAAATACGTTATTTACAAGAAGACTCATATGAATCTTAGATTTTAAAGATTCAAAAATTATAATAATCTATTGATTGGGTTATTTGGGGTTTTTGTGTGTTTGGGGGTTCTTTCCATATTCTGAATATTAATGCCCTGTCAGAAGAGTTGCCAACAAAGATCTTCTCCAATTTTGTAGGTTCTCTCTTCACACTCTTAATTACTTCCTTTGCAGTACAGAAGGGTTTTAATTTGATGCTATCCCAGTTATTGATTTTTGGTTTTATGTCTTGAGCTTTAGGGGTCTCGTTAAGCAAGATGGTACACATACCAATAGGTTGGCGTGTTGAATCTGTTTTCTTCTAGCAGTTGTAAATTTTCTGGCCTGTTTTCTGGTCTTTGATCCACTCTGAGTTGACTTTTGTGCAGGGTGAGAGATTGGGTTCTAGTTTCATTCTTCTACATATGGGTAGTTTTCCCAAGACCAGTTGTTTAAAAATTTATCTTTTCTTCAATGTATGTTTTTGGCACCTTTGTCGAGCAGCAGATGACTATATAAGAAAGGCAAAGTCCAATGTTTTCTCTCATATGTGGAAGCTAGAGAGAACCAAAGAATTAAAAATGGAGGTTGGGGGATGGATATCCCAGGAAAATAAAAGGGACCTTGGTAGAGGAGAGGAGGAAGATTGAGTGGGAGGGAGGAGGGATAGAAAAGAGAAGGAACTGCAGAATGAAATTGACCAAATTATACTATGCACATGAATGAATGTGCCACAGTGAGTCTCACCCTTATGAATATCTATAAAGCACCAATCAGGAAAAAAACAATAAATAAATAGAGTGGAGAAAGAGAAGCAGGGGGAGAGAGGAGGGGAAGGAAAGTGGAAGTACTGGGGATTGAAATGGAATAGATTACATTTCTTGCATGTATGAATGCGTCAAAACAAACCCCACTATGATATGTAACTATAATGTACTAATAAAAACATTTTTAAAAAAAAATCCATGACCCAGAGAATCATGGTTGAACATGAACCTCTGGTGTCAATGCGGAAGAGCATTGCCTATATTGGTCACTAGCAGATGTGCAACATGGTCAAGAACAATCCCTAGGAAGAAATACAGTAACACCATGCTCTTAGCATTTTCTTGTAGAATTTAGCAATCTTCTGTAGCTTTAGAGTCTTTAAGACCATATATCATTTTTTTGAAGATCTAAATCAAGTCCTGAGCTGGAAACGAATTCATACATCTCGTATCTACTGCTCACCCTCATTGATGAACATCTTTGCATGAGATGCTGTCCACGTTCTCCACATTCACCCAGGATAGAACAGTTGTACCTTTTCTGAGCATTGCTACTTCACACTCATTTCTTTGGATCCATCACCATTATTAATTCATTCAAAGCATATTGGAGAGAAGGGCAAAGAGGAGAAAATAAATAGAGGAAAGAATTTCCATACACATTAGTTACAGATCTCCGTAGATTTATTTTCCACCTGCATTCAAAGTGCTGTAAATAATTCCCACACTAACGCACGTTGGTGACACAGAAAGCCAATTGCATACTTAATTTGTTGTGACAGAGAATGTCTGCTGGTCCCTCTGGGCTTGTTTCTCCTTCACAGTGAGGAGGGGAATTGAAGATGCCTTTCATCTTCCCTCAATATGGGATCGGATGGTCTTTGTTGTCCTTAGGGGAGTTACCTCTTGACATATCCAGTGATCCTCTAAAATATATTCCTCAGAGGCAGAGACGCCACCTGTGCAGTCACATTCCATTGTCTTTTTCCTGCTCTGTTCTAAGTGGCTCCAATTTTTGAATCACATCTCTCTCCAATCAATCCTATATTTCTCCAGCAAAGCACGTCCAGAAAAGTTGATTCTTTCCCTGATTGTTTCTCAGCGTTTCCTCTTCCTTGAAATAAATGTACTTTTAAGAAAGTGTCTATAAAGCCCACTACAGTTTACTTGCCACTATTGAAATACAAGTAACTTAACCATTTGCCTCAGGTCAAAATTCACATTTTTATAATCAACAGAATCAAATGTGGGGATAAACATAACACTGTTCTAACCACTGAAGTATTTCTCCAAGAACTATTTAATGTACCAAAAACACCACCAAAAAGTTTATAAGTGATTGATGAAACAGATAATGATGAGTAACAGTGCTTGCCTTTCTACAGAGACCACATTTAAAAGTTTGATTCAGAGATTTGGATAACGAAATAATCTCTTTCAAAAATTAATATTTGCATAATAGTTTTAACTGTATACTGTCTGATTCTGATATATAATACTCTTCTATGGTTTTCAAATGTTTTTAAATTGAGCATTACATTTGATCCTTTCAGCAATTTTAATTCAGCTTTATTAAAAGATATTGGAGTCCTTGACCTAGAGTCATAGATATTAGAATCAGGAGAGAATGTTATAAAAACTAGTCATACTTAGGTTCAAGCATGATCACATGTGGATTGACTGTAGGTAAGTTACTGAACTTCTTAGAATCTTATTTTCCTAATATGCAACACTGAGACATCATTTCTAGAACATAAGGTTGTTTGAAAAGGGTTTTTTTTTTCAATGTCATGTGTTTCTCAAATGAGATGTTCATGGTTAAGTGACCCATAGAGTATCCCACTAAACATTTCTTTACTGCGTATCTCAGTATGTTTAATATTCCGTCATGGATCATGAATTTCCAGAAAGGTAGAAAACTATTCAGCATCGACTAAGCCTAATAGATCACAGAATATCTTTTCTATTAAATCATAGAATATCTTTCCCCAGAGCATCTTGATAGACCAGTGTTCTAGAGATGATCCACTAGGGAACATGGGTATGATAATATGGATCTCACTCTGTGGTAATATGTAAAACCTCTTACATGGCATGTAGCACATCATAATCACTCAATATAACAATTCTTTGGAGTAAGGGTTTAACTTCTCAAATTCCTAAACTTAAGGCAATGTTATTGGCTTTACACATTTACCATGAGAATTAAATGAAATGATATCATGATAGAGAAAATGAAACTGCTTATAAAAGTACTGCTAATAAATATTGGTTAATAAATGTGGGTTCCTACTTAAAATATTAGGTATTTCTCTTTGGTCACATGAGCAAGAAGGGAAATGTATCAAGAATCTTAAAACAGAGCCAGATTTAGAAAACATATTTACTAATGTTCAGATCCAAGCTCTGTAAGCTTACTTTCCCTGATGGGTACATGGCACACACCTGTGATCCCAGCAACATGGGAGACTAAGGCAGGAGAATTTCAAATTCAAGGCCAGCCTCAGCGACTTAGTGAAGCCCTCATCAACTTAGCAAAACTCTGTCTCAAAATAAAAAATAAAAAGGTCTTGAGATGCAGATCAATGGTAAAGCGCCCCTGGATTCAAACCCTACTACCAAAAAAGATTAATTTCCCTATGTACGTATTCAAAATCAATGGTAAGGCCATTACACACAAGAAAAGGACCCAAATTGATGGACATGAGAATCCGTAGTGGAAGCACTTGACCTCGTTTCTATAAACTGATTTAATTAGTCTGGGAGTTGAGGCAGGATAATAGTAGTTTTTTTAGATGTCCAGTTGATTTTAACATGCAGGAGGGTTGCAGACAAATCATTTAAGTACAAATTTGTGCATGCTCAATAATCAATAAATAAATTGATTAATAAACTCAATAAATCACTGATGTTTACTAATGTATTTTTTTAAAAAGAGAGAGAGAATATGTTTTAATATTTATTTTTTCAGTTTTCGGTGGACACAACATCTTTATTTTATTTGTATGTGGTGCTGAGGATCGAACCCAGCGTGCTACCGCTTGAGCCACATCCCCATCCCTTTATTAATGTATTGATTCCAAAGGTAGAAGCACTAACTCCAACTAATATATATAACACATATTTAGCATTCAAAATTCAATGGATCCTTCACATGCATAATTCAGGAAGAAATTGCATATTTTTGAGATTAAAAATTTTATAATATTCAATTTGATAATCTCCACATTTAGTTATTAAGCATAGAGCTGGCTCTACCCAACATTATCAAGTGTATCGATCATTGCTCTCTCTATATTCTCTTAGGTTCTTTACACTTTCTTCTTTCTCCTTTTTTCATTCCTCTCAGACAACTAGTTTATACTATCATGTGAATGACTATTCAGACTACTATGACCCCTGCAGGATTCATTGTATTTCAAGTGAAATTTAGGACAAAAACTTTCGAACTCTGTGTTGCATCATTAATTCTCATGCTTAAGCATAAATCAGAAACACTCAGGGAAACAATTTAGAGTTTATAGGTTCTAGCTCCAGACGTTTCTCTTCAATATGTGTAGGCTAGGCGTCTACAATCTTTAAATAAAGCCTGAAAGGCATAAAATTAGTAATTAGTGAAATCAATTACATACATTATTTTCATGAAAACTGGCTTAAGTATAGCAATTTCTTCCAAAATTAGGTCTTTATATATATTAAGTCTTTCTTAAAATTATTTTTAGCCAGACTCAGTACAGGTGCATGCCTGTACTCCCAGGAGCTTGGGAGGCTGGGTCAGGAGGATCTCTAGTTCAAAGCCAGCCTCAGCAACTTAGCAAGGCTCTAAGCAACTCAGCAAGATCCTGTCTCTAAACAAAATATGGAAAAGGGCTGGGGATGTGGGTCAGTGGTGAACAGCCTCTGGGTTCAATTTCCTATACCAAAGAAAAGAAAAACAAGTATTTTAATACTAGGAGTTTTTTTTAAAAAGAACTGTTTTTTTTTTAGAGAGAGAGAGAGAGAGAGAGAGAATTTTAATATTTATTTTTTAATTTTCGGCGGACACAACATCTTTGTTTGTATGTGGTGCTGAGAATCGAACCCGGGCCGCACACATGTCAGGCGAGCGCGCTACCGCTTGAGCCACATCCCCAGCCCAAATACTAGGAGTTTTAAAGTAGCTTTTCAAACCTGAGTTTTTTTCCAAGAATTCTAAGTAGAGTTGCTTTACCTAAATGCAAGAGTAAGCCCAGTGCAGTGGCCCATGCATGTAATCCCAGCAACTTGGGAAGCTGAAGCCAGAGGATCACAAGTTTCAGGCCAGCATCAACAATGTAACAAGACCCTGTCTCAAAAAAATAAAAAGGACTGGGGATTTTGCTCAGTGGTAAGGCATCCCAGCTTCAATCTCCTATATTAAAATAAAATTTTAAAAAATACTACCAGACATTAGTTTTCTTTAAAGCTATCTTGAATATGGCAATTTTACTTCAAATTAGCTGGTCATGGTAAGGTTTTGTTAAATAGAAGTTTATTGTTTGAGGTCAGGAAGAGTGCAGAGAGGTATTATAAGACTGAACAAATGCATCTATAACAATGAATCACATGATCTTGCTTAATTCATTTCCTAATAATCTGTCTCTAACCTAATCTGGTAAAAGGGGAAAATACCGCTTTATGTGTTATTTGTTTTACATTAGCATTATAAACTGAATTATTTTAAAGTTTTTCTAGCAAAATTGGAACTACCTAAGAAACATTCAGTGGCTAGGGATCTTGCCTTTAAGAAAATTAGCTGGATTGTATGATTATGCAACTATCCAAGGAAGCTGATTTCCAAATACCTCATTGTATTTGGCTAGCATTATATCATATCCATATGAGCCATCTGTGGCTAAGGAGTACTACAATGAATCCCAATTAATGTCCAAGCACATGGTCCTTATAGTACAAGGTCTGTTTTCTGGGTAGCATGAGCAACTTTTAAAAGCAAAAGTAATGCAAAGCATTCTTTCTGTACTATATTCTGCATATCTAACTGTGCCAAATGGCATTATTAATTAACTGTTATAGATAATAAGAAATTCTGGCTCAATGCTGCAATTTTAACTTGCCTTTAGGAGCCATCTCATTATGCTTCTTACAGTTATGGAATTTTATGTCCAGATGCACAAGCATATTAAAATCTTTTTTTTTTTACTTTCAAAATTCTCTCCACGGAGACTGATACTACAGAGAATGAGATTCTTAAATTTTCAAAGAATTTCTATTTGCAAAAATAAGTAATTCACTGGGTGGTTTCCACCACCCCACAAAATGCAGATTTTGATGTTGTCAGCCCAAACACAGTTAAATGGACCAAACTACACAGCAATGCTCATCCTTGTCACAATGTGTACCTCTAGCTAAACACAAAAATAATAAGACCTGAGTGATAGAACGAAGTTACTGTTTCCCCCTAATGATTAAAAAAATCTTAATATAACTTAACTAGAATTGTCTTTCTGCCCAATTTTTCAACTGAATATCATTCTCAGACTTAAAATATTCAAATAGTCAGATTTTCAGCTTCTAAAAAGAGGCTTCCCTGATCACTCTGTCTTTACCAGCCAGAAGAACTAAGAGAGGGCTGTTCTGAAGTAATCAACCCAAATTTGGCACATTTTCAGCTATTTATGTCTTCAGCTGCGCTTCTTCTGTAGTCCGATCAACTTCTTTAGTGATGAGCAGAAGTCTAGGTTATTTTTGTAATTGTGCAAAAAGTATTTTCCTTTACCTACAAACCCAAACATTTATTAATTATCAGACAAGCCAAGAAGCACTTGCCATCCATTTAGAAATAACTTTTCCAACATTTAAATTGACAGTGTTTTGATAAAACAGACTCTTGAAAATGTGTGTAGTCCAATAGATAGGTGACTTGGAAATTAAAAGCCAAGAAAATCCAGCTCCCTACACAGGTGCTGGGCTTTATGTCTTTGAACACATCATTTTACTCCCTTCGATCTTGGTTTCCTCATGGACAGAATGAAGAGGTTACACGTGAAATTGTCTTCCAATCATAACATTTTTTTTTTTTTACGTTGATACAGCAGGAGAGGGAGCCGTTTATTGCAGGACAGGAGCAGTATTTATACATTCCACACAGCTTATCTAATTAGCATAAACTAGATACATCAGTCAACCAATAAGGAATCTCCACACTTAATGGCTCGCTTTTGTTACTTCTCAAACCACTCCCTCTGGCATTTTGCCAGGCACCATCCAGACTTGTTTACGAACTCTAACATTCCCCTGGCAAAATGCCAGGTGTTATTTTGACTTGTTTACAGACTCTCATTTCCCCCTTTTGTTTAATTTAAATAATGACCATAGTGGTTTTTACACAAACACCACAAACAATCTGCTACAAGCAGAAGGGGAGGATACAAAATCCACAATACCAAGCCACTTGATGGCTCCATGCAAGAAGCCCTTGGAAAAACTATACCAGCAATGACACCGTTAGCAAAGATACCGAGTTACAATTTGTTGTACATTACAGTTTGTTGTCTCAGTCCAGGTAAAGCAGTGTCTCAATAGATTAACTCACAGACCAGGTAAATCACAGTCCAGGTAAGTTCTGCAGGCAGCTAGCTT
>NW_025999968.1:49899302-50010706 GCF_001458135.2 Marmota marmota marmota | reverse complement strand
GAGCCTGCGAGACTGTGCCTCCAGGTCAGGTCTAGATTTGGGCTGGCAGCAGTGGAAGAGCCAGCTCCCCGGCCAGGAGGCGGGGAAGGGCCAGTCGCCGCTGCCTCTTGGAAAATCCTTGCTGCGCTCTGACTGGCTTGCACACTTGGCAGCCGCCTCTCCGCTTCACGCACCCTCCGGTAACGAAAAGTATTTAGTAACAGCCTTTTGCTGCAACTTTTTTCCTGATAATCCTTCTTCTTCTGAACTTTCTTTTTCTTTCTGACTAGAGTTCCTGGGCTCTTATCAACACATGCCCTAACTATTCTTGGTTCCACTGGGGTGGCTTCTTCCTGTAGTAATTTACTTCTCACCCCTTCCATATTTTCATCATAAAGACAATACAACATTTCAAGACAAAACAAGACACAAACATACTGTATCAATCTTCTCCATTTTCTCAAAATGGTCATTTTTCCTCTCGCCCTATCTGCCTAGGGACAAGCAGATTTGCTCCCGTCCTATCTATGGACGGGCAGCTTTTTTTTCGTCACTTACCCCCGAGTGTCCCGGGGCTCCCCGTAACGGGCCACCATCTGCCGCAGCCCGGCTGGCTGGGCAAAATAACCGGGGGGTGACGAACAACTTGTGTACGTTGATACAGCAGGAGAGGGAGCCCCAATCATAACATTTTTGAAATCTAGTAGAAAATGGGAAGGAAATAAAATTATAGAAGCAGCAAAAAATAAAAAAGTTTTTTGTTTGTATATTTTGATATGATTGTGTATTACCCTTGTTCACTAAATACTTATTGTGATGAGCAGAATTACTTTGCATTGCCAGCTCTTCAAGGTAGGAGGACAACATGTTAGATAGAAAACTGTCCCAACTGGCCAACACAGCATTGAGGGATGATGGGTTCCTATCCCATCTGTCATGAGCAAATCATTACAAACAGTGATGGCTGCAGAAGTGGATCTGTTTTGTATCTCAATAAACCTATAGATTAGTCTAAAACACACAACAACAACACCAATAATGAGACATGTTCATAGGGAACTATCTGAAGCTGTAGAACTCATTATATACAATCCATGAAGGAGAAATATGTGGAACTAGGCACACAGTAAGTCTGTATTCTGAAAAATAAATCTGAGTTTCTACTATAGACCCAAGGAAAATAGCAACCTGCATTTATTTCCATTGTTTTGCCCCCCTCCCCCCCACCACCACCACTTTCTCCCCATGATTAGGCATCAGAGTTTTTATATAAACTGCTTTCAACCTAGAGATGAGTCAAGCTTTTAGCTCTTGAGTTCAGTTATCTTTGCAAATTTGTAGCAGAAACAAAAAATTTGAAAAACATAGCTTTCAATTGCAGGATCTAGATATTTCATGGAATAAATCATTTGTTCTAATTCAAAAAGCTTATCTCTAATTAGCAAGAGCCAAGGAAAAGTTTCAGCTGCTCCTGAGTGCCCTTCAGAAGCCATGGGAGACTTTGGCCTGCCTGGTGACAGACCCTAATGACATTTCCCCGCTTGAGTGAGTGCCTATGCTCAAAGCATATGACATAAAGGGGGCACAATTTTTCTGTGTTCTCAGGTGCCCACACCTATCAGCTGTTTGTCTGATCCCGTTCTATGAAAATTTGACCCTGCAGGTTCCAAATGGCAGGTGAGGGGCTCTTCTCTGGTATTCCCAGCAGCTAGGGCAAAATTCTTCCATCACCTATTGCACTTTTCTCCTTGAGAGCAGACACAAAACAATTTTTATCTTCACACACCATCTTCAACCCTAAAGGCCTTAAATTGAATATTTAATATCAATTTTTTATAATTCAAAGCATCTTCACACACATGGCTATTGTAATTAATAGGTTCAAAGACTTCACTGTCTTCTGTAGATCCATAGAAGTCTACTTAAGAGCTCAAAGCTGCCAATTTGACTCTTTTTTTTCTATAGCATCATTACCCTAAGGACAATGTATATAAAAGCTCTTGCTATAATTTTAAAAGTGGGAAAAAAGGTTAAGATTCAGAAGCACATGAATTAATATCAAAATGTTACATTGCCTCAGTATTAATTCCTCTTCTCAAAGGCCATGAAATTATTCCCAATGTTAGAAGAGAATGAACTTACATAGCCTTATCCAAAAGAAAGATCAGTTCAGAGCCCTGGGCATTCATCTTATGTACAAAATTTCTTTAAAATTCTCTTAAAAATAAAAAAAATATATTAATGTGAATTATGCATGCCATTCCACAAAATCTATTTTAATAGGAGTATAAGTTTTCTAAATGCAACCTTTAAATAAAGATAAGCCAGAAAGAAGATCTTTGTGAATCCCATGTCATCAGGTTACCTCTAGATCCCAGAGGTAAATTTTTGTGGTTTGAGAGCTCAGATAGAAGAACAAAAATTTTAGGCAATGCATTCCTGCAGAGAGAGAGGCTTTATTGAAGGATCTGAGAAGGTAAGGGTATTGGCATTAGTTTCCATTGGCTGTGAACAAAGATGAAATAGGGGAGAAGAAAGGACATGTAGGTGGTGAAATATGATGTTAAAGGGGCTAAGGAGAAAAACTGAGCTAGTGGAGTCTACAGGATACAAAGAATGGGAAGACTAGGGCTTTCAGAAGCCAATTTAAAGCATCAACAGTGCAGGGAACTTGGCTGGACAAAGAGGGACTCGGGGCCACAAGTCAGCATAAGCACTGGTGATCACATTATGCAGTTACATTACAGTATCTAGATTTGTTCCAAGCTAAAATTCTCAGTGTAGACCCTGGAGATGAGAATAGCTTTCCTCATTTTCAGGCACAGATCAACAACCACTATTCTAGAAACTAATACAGTGATCAACATTCAACCTTCCTGATCTGCTTTTCAAAAATTCCAAGGATGGTTACATGAAAGATGGTCTGTGCATTCAAATGAACTCAGAAAATGGATAAAACCAGAGCAAAAGCAGCCCAAATCCTCAGTTCTGGAATGCAAAAACTTCACACACAGATAGTGCATATACAATAATTCCAAGAAATCTTCCTCTACCACATTCACATAATTATTAATGGTGATAGAAGTGTGGACTCTGCTTTCAGATCATCAAGCATCCTGCAAAGAATAGAAATTGTGCAGATAGGTAACCGACTTTCCAAAGCCTCAAGGCAACAAACACATAACTAGGATTCTTCTGACCCTGTTCCTTAAAATGTTTTCTGCCTGAGGATAAATATATATATATATATATATATATATATATATATATATATATATATATATATATGTTAAGAATGTAAACACATAGTCCTTCTTATTAAAAAAAAAATTATCGACATTGCCTCCACAGAACTTTGACAGTAGTTTGACCAAGCCAAAGTAATAATAATAATAGTTCCATTATTTCTCAGAAATATATCACCTTGATATTCCATATTTTACTGAAAATTGTCTTTACAAAATGACTTTAAGTCTCAGTTTGCTTTTAAGCTGTAGCAAGTCTACATATACAATGACAGACTTTATATCTATAAAATGACAATAATATTACCAACATCCTTTTCTTCCATGTATAATGTAAAACTTTTTAAATAAGTCACAGAGCATTTCACATGTCTTTGAATATAAGGAGCCTAATAATTTAAGTGAAAAACTATACAATATTGGCTAAGACAGAACTCAAAAAAAAATTGCTGGAACAAAATGTTGGTTCTTCTAAGTGTTCATGTATATGTACCAATAAATGTACAGATACTAAATTTACAATAAAAAATCAGCCTGACATACACAATAAAGCCAAACTCAAATGGTCTAATTCCTTGAATGCAGCAAAATGCAAATCAATTGTAATACAGAACAATTCCTATCACTTAAAAAAAAAAAAATTTCCCTTAACCTGGACCATTTCCTTCTGAGGCAGTGTATTTTAGGAGCAAAATAAAAACAGCTTTGTTGGTACCTCCTACCCCTTCCAAGAAACATTTGAAAAAAGAAGGAAATTGTATAATTTATTTTCAGGCTTACACTAGCACCAAGAAACCAAATACTGTGGGTTAATCCAAAGGAGCTTTCATGAAGTCAGCAGTTATGAAACAGGGAAGGTAAAGGAAATCAAAAGACAGGAGAAGAGAAGGAAAGGGATTCATGAGGAACACCTCAGGCACCCAGGAAGCAGAGAAAAGGAATGACATTCTGCAAAAACCAAAACACACAAGCAAATCTTTCTTCTTTCAAAACCAGGAAAGTTGCTGTTCTAGAGGAAGTTTCTGTGGCAGTCTCAGCTAGACTAATATCTGTTTCTTGGTTTCCTTTCCTCTAAGAAAGAAGTTTCTTCACCTCTCCCCCTTTCTCTTTCTCACAACACCCTCCCAAACACACTTTATCTTTGAATACTGTCGGGAGCAACAAAAATGGCAGTGTCATATTATATTACTATAAATTAATTTGCAAATGGATTCTTCTTTTGGATTTCTCATCCTAGACATTTTCTATGAATGTGTTCACACATATGCATGTGAGTGTTTTAAATGGCAAGGGACTGTAGCTGGTTTTCACCCCCATCTCATGTTTGAGTACCTATTTTTCATGAAGAATAAGTCATAATGACATTTCCTACATAACTACTGAAACATGCTATGAATTGGGGGGGAAGTAAGAATAAACATTGAAAAGTTATATTCTAAGTGTGTATAGGATCTGTTTTAACTAAAACCCTGATACAAACAACCCAAAGGAACAGTTGAATAGAAAGGCATAAAATGGCTCCAATTAAAGAAGCATCAACCTATTTATTGTTTCCCCACCACTATAAAAACAATGTGAGTGCCCTAGAGTTAAAATATTTTCAATGTGGTAACAACATTTTTATTTTAAAGCAAAAATTTTATTTTAAAAACTTCCGTGTGCCAGGTATTGGACAACATTTCACATACATCAGTGTGTTGAATTTTCATAATAGCTCTATGAAAAGGATTCTACTATTGTCCCGTTTTATAGATAAGGAAACGGAGTCAAAGAGAAAATAAACACCTTATCTAGTAAAACCCAGCTAGCATGAGTATAGCTAAACCTTAAACGCCAGCATTCTGAAGCCAGGGACCAATTACAAGCTTTTATTAATGTCCACATATAGATCCATTAAAAATGTGTGTACCATCCACAAGAGACAAATAGAAGGACCGAGGACCAGGAAACTAGGGACATTTCCAGGCTGCAAAGCCTCAAAGGATACTACTAGGATATTCTACATCCAATCACGCTAATTCTAGAGTAACGCAGCTAGCCGAATGTCCTTATGTTTGATGATTTCTGATAAAATTAGATTCTAGAAATTTAAGCCATCATATTTAAAAATAATGTTTCTATGACTCTGTGAGTATGAGGAAGTTTATAAAAACCCAAGCCCCAAAATAGAAACTCTAGAAAGCTACAGTAATTTTGATTCTGATTCAGAAACTCAATCTTTATATGCTATACATATCTCTAATTCTGAGATTATAAAAGGCAGAGTAATTAATGAACATGAGCCCCTTCCATGTCACCTTGAGAGATGCCACTCTGGGCTGAGAGATGACCTTCACCATTTCATTTCCTATAGATACAAGAGTGAGTGGTTTATTTGAGCTCAGGCTGGCAGGGACCTTAAAGGTCATCTTTCCTTGTGACTACAGCAAAATCTTGGAAGCAGAAAGGTCAGCCCCAACATCTTGCCATTTTCTTTTTGACAGTTTGAGACAAAGTAAGAATCAAAGAGAAATCATTGTTTTTGACCAAAGTCGGAGAAACCAGACTACCTATAAAACTATAATTCTATCCATTCTCACACCAGAAGAAAGAAAGAAATACTCTAATCAAAAGAATAGAGTTGTTTATTGTGTTTTAAGACAATCTCAAATATGGGGGAAGATTTTCTTTTTAACTTAACTGAAACATATGGTTAGAAAGAGGTCAATGATCATCTCTCTCCTAAAATAGGGAAGAGAGTTCTCAATCAATCCTTTCCTCATCGTGCCTGAAGAGCAAGCCACATATAGAGGTTCATTTTGGTTGTTTTGATGTCAAATAAAATGAAATGTCTAAATTCAAACACCTGAGAGATGAAATAAAACAGAAAGATTGCAATTTCTTAATATATGTTTTATGGGAAAAGAATTTACAAAAGTTATCTAGGGTGATTTAATAATAAGAATAAGAAGACTTAAGAATCAATCTGTAGATGATTACCAGTGAAAGTCATTGGTTTGGGGCAGTCCAAATGGACTGAGTTCAAATGCAGACATTTTATCTTTGGTAAGATGCTAAATATCTCTAACTTATAAAATGTATAATATATATATATATATATATATATATATATATATATATATATATATTATAAATATGTCCCCTTATAACTCCTTTATAAGGTCATTGTGTGGTATAAGTATAATAATGTTTATAAATTCCCTGGTAATTTTTCTTTTCTTCATCCTTTCTCTCATTGTGATAATCTTTCTAAAAACAGAAATGTCCTACACCTCACCCCGAAAAAAATCCTTTCATTAAAATAAATTTCTTAGCAAAGTTTGCAAAACCCTAATATAACACTATCACAAGGACACTTTAAAATACACATTTGATCTTAAACACAAAATTTTACACGGCATAATGTTAAAAAGTCAATATATTTCATTTTTATATGTCTGCTATACCATTCCTAAAGTATAATTAATAGAAAACATTCTGCTGATTTTTTTCTTTGTGTGAGGTGACACATCTCTCAATTTCCTAAAGTCATAATTTACTATTTGAAAGAAAATTAGCATGCACAACCTGAATTTTCATTTCTCATAGGAAAATGAAAATGAAGTTCAAATCCTATACACACATGCTTAAAAGAGACAAAAAAGACTTATACAAACAGCTAGTCTTTAAGAAGTATTTGCCTAAAACCTATATTTATAATCTCATTTTTAAATAGAGTCGAAAAATTTAAAAACTACTACTTAGCTCCAGAAAGTTCTTTTTAAGACAAAATTGAATATAAATGTTCAAAAACTCATGTTGCATGTTGATATTCAAGGACCACATTAGACATTCAGAACTTCACAAATGGGACACCAGTTTCTTCCAATAAGGCACTTGCAGGCTAGAGCAGTTATCCACTGGAATGTTGTCATCTGACTGTCACCAATTTCATGTTGCAAGCTAGTGGCAAAGGAGTGATGTTTGCCCTTCCACCATCTTCTCTGTCAAAAGCTTTGATTTTTAGATTCTCTTTTTATAATTTGAGCTCTACCCTCTTAGCAAACTCTGAGTGTACAACAGAGTGTTGTTATCTACAGGCACAAGTTGTTCAGCAGATATCTGGAACTTGCTCATTTTGCGTAGCTGAAACTGTACCCCATTGAATAGTGACTGGCCCCATTTCCCTCTCCTCCAACCCCTGGCCACCACAATTCTACTTTCTGTTTCCTTGAGTTCAACTATTTTAAAAACATTGTATAAGTGGAACCATGCCATTGTTGACCTTCTGTGCAGACTTATCTTGCTAGAGGATGTTTTAAGAGCAACCTCATCAAAAAGAAAACTGCTTTATAGAAATCTCTATAAGCAGGAATTTATCAGTCAAAAATCTTATCTTGGCTAGAAGAAATGACAGCAAATTATGCTTTATTGGGCCATTTATGTACTGTGCATGTGCATATATATAATGTAATTGCAATGGAGATACATATCTTGATGTAGATATATATCATCTGCATATGTACAACATTTTATAATCATAATCCCATTTTCTTTTGTATCATGTCATCATTTTTGCTGTGCATTTCAAACCACATTATTTTCCATTTCAACCACAGCTGTATCATTGCTACTGCCAGAATCTCTGTTTTTTTTTATATTTTTTTGGAGAAAATATACAATTTAAAATTGTTTTTTTTTCTTTTTTTTATCAGAAAGGAAAGTCATCAAGACTTAGATTTTATTTTAGGAACAAAGTAAGGTTTCATGGGAGAAAAAAACAAAGCCTTGGTGTAGAGAAGGTTTGTTCATTTTCTATAGCATTACTGAAGTGTCCGTATGCCTTGATAATCCTATCATGTTTGGATCATCTCAATGGGGGAAATGCCTTAATTTAACTCTATTTTGGTGTCTCAGCAAAGGTAAGTTGAGAGCCTTGAGTTTTCTCTAACTGGGTAGTTCTGCTGCATTTGTGAAAGGAGCTGTAAAGTTTGCCCAGCTCACTTGCTGCCTTAGTTTCCTTAAGTAGAAAAGGTGGGTGGCCGGTGGGTGGAGGAGGAGGTGATGGGATGGGCCAGTTGTGACTGGGTTGCCTTAATACCAGTATCTTGTGTTCATGAAACTGTAGGCAAGAGACAGGTGGACACAGCATGGAAGAGAGCGCCATTCAACTGATGCTTTATTTTATTTCATGTTCTCTAGTGTCTCTCTTTCAATGCCATCATGGAAGAACTGGGAATCTCACTCAAGAATCAGAAAAAACTAAAGAAAAAGTCAAGAACTAAGGGGAAATCCTCTTTCACAAGTATCCTTACTTGTCATCAGAGACGAACTCAGAGAAAAGAGACTGTGGCGTGATCCAAGAAAATACTTTAAGGACTTTGCTGGGAGGAAAAGGATATGCTTGCTGCAGATTTTCGAGGATTTCTGCTGAGTGTGAGATGTGTTTCCATATATCTATATCCATAACTCTGACAATGGATAAAATGAGATAGGCATAATCCATAACTGATTATGGATATAGATATAAGAAATGCATAATTTTAAAAACTCCCATAGGTACTCTGGAAGTAACACCAGTTCTTTTGAAATGAATTTGTATGTGCACTTATTTTGCATTTTCTCTTTTGCTCCAATAAATTGCTGTGTGTGCTTTCTAAAC
This sequence comes from Marmota marmota marmota, assembly GCF_001458135.2. Classification (NCBI taxonomy): domain Eukaryota; kingdom Metazoa; phylum Chordata; class Mammalia; order Rodentia; family Sciuridae; genus Marmota; species Marmota marmota. Next base: position 50,001,841 of record NW_025999968.1, on the reverse strand, counting down.
AATAATAAAACAAGTTTTCTTTCTTTTTTTTCAGAACAAGTTTGAGCCATGGTTCCTTCTCAATTACTTGCTCCATTCAGTGTTTGATTGTGTGGTTGGTTGTTGAGTTCACTATTTTGAAGAATTTGTTCCCTGTTAAGATGCACAGTCATTCTCAGCTGAGTTTAAAGATCATCATTTTTAGTTTCTACAAAGTCCATAGTTATTACATATAGTAAAGAGAAACCATTCATCCTTGTGTTCTAAAATCTGCATTAATATGGTTTCAATGGCATTCAGAACATTAGTGAGTATACTGTAAAAGGATATTTAAAAATAAAAATACATTCCAAAAGTAAAAGCATCTGCCACATTCCAGGGAACTAGTCTGTGTTCTGGGCACACGATGGTGAGCAAAGACTGACATGGTCCCTGGCCTCAAAAAGTTTATTTCTAAAATAGAGAAGTAAAGGCTTATTATTCAAAACAACATTGGAAATTCCTTGGTGGAAGTCAGAAGTTGCAAGAACATGCGGAAGAATGCTCATGGGACGTTAGCTAGAAAGGATTCCTGCAGAAGGGAACAGCAAGGTTAAGGTCTGTGGGATGATTGGGCATAAATAGGTGAAGTAGGAACATAAGATAGGGAAGGCAAGTATCACAATCTAAGCAAACAGCAGCTTCATGGCATTGAAATAAGAGAGAATAGGGCCACAATGTTAAAGAGGAAAGGAGTTTGGTGCAGCTAAAATACACGGAGGTGCAATGGGCTAGACAGGTAGCAATTACTCTGGCTGAGGATAGAGGGAAAAGAAAGAAGGAAAGAAGACTGGAAGGAAGATGTAGATCACATCAGAAATCTCCTTCAGTAAACCTAAGGATGACACCACCTGAGCCAGAGCAGTGGCAAAGAGACCACAGGATGATGGAGGTGATTTTGAAGCACAATGCAGACAGTCAGGGATTCAGAAAGTGGCCATGAAGGAAGGAAGAACAAGACCAAGGAAAATTGCAAGATGCAGGGGACGAGGGCTTAGTGAAGCAATTGGGGGTGACTTTGTACCAGGAAACAATGGGAAAGGATAGGAATTGATTTAATATTTCATAAAATCAAATCTCCATGGTTTCTTTAAGATACTTTACTGATTGCAAGAATTTTTAATCTTGGAATATGCACCAAATGCAAATATCAGGGACAAAGGAGACTGTGCACTATATTTAAAATTTAAGTATGAAAATATTTGCAGGAATGAAAAAAACAACAAGAATTGGTAATAAAAGATATTTCACTTAATGATAATCAACAGTTTTTAAATCAATAAGAATTCATACTGACAACAAGTAGAAGAAAATGGCTCCTAAAGAACACCTTAGGATGCTAGCATTAAAAATTCATGGATAAAAACCATGAATCCAATTAACTAAATGTGGTCTAGAATGATAATATATCATGGGAGAGTGGGAAATGCAAAGTTTATTCGCTTCACTAAAAAGTATACCTAAGGCATTCCGTTTTGTACTTTGTCATGTTTTCTTCTGATTTTTAAATTTTCCCTCTTATTTTTGAAAAAAAATTACCCTAACTTTTCACATATTATTAGAGTTATTTGTGAGAAAATAAGTATATCAATTTCTAATACCTAAAATATATTGTGGGTCAATCTGGTTTATAGCATTTTAAAGCCTAATAACCTTTTTCCTCTGTGCTCCATAACTGAGTTTTCCTTCCAGGTATATAATGCTTGCTATGAGCAACTTCATTAGAAAATATATTGAAGGAGGCAAAATTGCAGAAGAGGACCTTTTTATGTCAACTATTAAATTTAGTCACAGTCCCCTTTCTCCCTGATATTTTCATTTGGTGCATATGCATGTACCTACATGTCTGTGTATTTGGGGGTGAAAATCAGGGTAAGCTCATGAGTTCAGAGGAGAGAAGAAGAAATGAGAGAAAAATCTGGAAACTGAGCCAATGGAATCTCTGGGAACAAGCATTGATCTCTGAGATTTTCATCCCATTCACTGAAGAACAGTGACTCACACAGAGTCATGTAGAAATCAATGGCAAAGTTAATTGGAAACTAGATTCAGCGTTTCTTTCTTCAGCAAGTTCTTGAGGCTAAAAGAAAAAGATTGCTCAGGTGAGATATGCGGGATGAGAAAAGGAGGTCAGTGCTGATTGAAAGGTGATATTCACAGTTAAGATTTATTTTCCTTTTAAGTCTCAGATCTTGGCCTTGTGTTTGTTGTAGAAGAGGAGGAGAGAGAGATGATTCACAACTTACCTTGACCCCATGAGGTTGGAGATATATCTAGGGCCCAGATTTTTTCACTCTTAGCCTGAAAAAAAGCTGAAGGGGGACAGAAATAAGGAGGAAGCAGTTAGAGGGAGGCAAAGTGTATCTGACCAGCATTTTTTTCTTTTTTCTGTACCTCAGCAACTATAGCTTTAATTGAACTCTTTGACTCTCCTGAAAGACTAAATGAATTCTTGGTCAAGAGATACCTATGGTTCTGTTTCAAAGTCAAAATAATGTTCAGGGAAGGTATGCCCAGCTGCTGTCCACACAGTGTGATTTTTAAATAAATGGGAAATCTACTAGTGCCAAAACGTAGGGTCCATCAGATTCTCCCCAGCATCACAGGGTCAAAGATGGGATACCGAAATGGAGCATTGACAAAAATAAGTTCAGGTTATAATCTACTTAAGCAAATCACCTATTAACTGATTCCTCCAGCCTACAGCAGTGAGAGGGGAACAGAAATTAAGTGGTCAAAGATATCCAAAGGTAAAGACTATCAAAACTGTCCCAGGATAGAGAGAGCAAGCCCTTCCATCAACAAGGTAACAGAGCACTTGGAAAAGGGATTTGTTGGGACAGAGAAGAGGTAACAAACGAGAAGCTGGGACTTCAAAGAGGCACACTCAAGTCCCAGGCCTAGTCCCACATATGAAGGGAAACTCTTTTCAGATATATATATATATATAAAATGGTAGTGTGGAGGAAAGAAGCAGGACAAAATAGGAACAATAAATCAGCAGAGTGGAGACATACATCCTATATTTACAAGCAGTAACTCAAAGTCCCATAAGCCTTGGGCATGAAATGGCCAACATTAAACCATCCTGACAGCTAAACATCTATAAATCCACAGACACTCCAACTGGCTTTGCAGGTGAGTGCCCTCACCATCATGCCACAGGGGCATCAGAGGGACTTGCTTTGAAGATTTGCCTACAGAATATCCAATTAGAGGATGTTCTTCATTTTTAGACAGGCTGCTCCTTCAACTGAGACTCCAAAATGGATCTGTGAGCGGGTATCGCCTGGTATGCCACTTGGTTTTCCACCCAATCCTCCCTCCTTACTTTCCCTGCTCATTTCCCATCCTTTTTTTCTGCATTGGCAGAGTGACCAGGGAGTCTAGTTGGCCAAGAACAGTTCTGAACTCAACCGGAAATCATGATTAAGTGTCCCCTTGTCCTCACCAGTGTTCTGATACGGACAATAAATCAGGATATTTTTCTCATGGAACCTTCCACTTCATCTTCTTGGCAACCATAGAGTTCTACTAAGGAAGCTGAAACCTCAACTGATGATAAATAAAATAGGAAGCCTACCTGAATTCTAGTGAAAGGCAAAGGATTCCACACACCACACACACACACACACACACACACACACACTCCATGAAAGTATCTGGAATAACCCAGGAAGATCTGGACTTTGACATTTCATTTGAACATATAACCAAAAAAATACATATGGTGTAAATATAAATATATACACACACATATATATTTGTATATTTCATTGCCTTAGACACATCTCGGCTATGTTCTCAGTAACTTAAAAAGGTCACATCATCAGATAATATTAACAATTGTCATGTCAGCTATCACATAACAAGTATGTGCTAAATCCAGGTGCTTTCATGTAATTCACATTTACTCATAGAATACAGCAATCCTAAGGTAAGTATTGCTATTTACATGTAAAGACTGCAGTTCAGAGGGGCTAGATAGCTCACCCAGGGCCATTTAACTATGAAGTGACAAATGGTGCAAAAACCCCACTCAGATCATCAGAACCCCATCCTGCTCCCTCCTAACCCTTGGATACCAAGCACCATCCACTGAACCTTGGCTCAGCTCCAGGCGTGCAGGATCTCAAGTGCCCACTCAGTTTTAACCCACAAGGTCAGCACTTCACATTATCATCTGCATTCCAGAAAAGGAAACCAAAGGAAAAGAGGTGAAGTAGCTTTCAAGGCCAGACCATTGGTTACCAAACTATGATTCTAACTTCAGTCTGTCAGAGTGTATAGCCTGGGCTTTCAACAAGGCACTACAAAAATCTGATCCTTTTGTTTTAATGCAAACTTAGATTCGATTTTTAAAGAACTACAAGTAGCGCTCTCTCACTACCTCTTAATAGAATACATGGACTGATAGCTATGAATGTTGCCTGGAAGCAATATTTAAGCATACCAATGCATTGCCAAGGCACTTAAACAGTAAAAGGTCATTTCTAACCCTCAGTATTTAATACAACGACTCTCTACCTTCAGACTACTTGTAGTACTGATCTCAAATTACTCTGAACACGTCTCCTTCCTAAGGCAAGTCCACCAGTTCCTACTTGAGACATGTGAACGGCATTCTGTGACCATTCCTGTGTCTCGAGCCTCATCCTGCCCCCAGAAATCTCACAAGACAACATGCTATCATGAACTCACTGGGAGCTGGTTATAAACGCCTAGCTGGAGGAATCTGAACACTTTTTTTTTTTTAATTTTCATCACTCTCTGTAAGTTGCTCATCTATTTGCATACAGTGGATAATAAACAAAGATAGGATGATGAATGAACCATCTCTGGAGCAGATGCCACACAGACACCTGCCACCGATTTTAAAGAAGATGAGAGTCCTTGCCTTGGGGAATATTGGAATTGAATAGGTGAAATTTCAAAGGTGAAGTTTTTGAAATTTGGCCTAGTCCATTCTAATGGAAACACTCGGCTTTTAGAGACCATAATCATAAGTTCCATCGAGGTTTTCTCAAATCTGCATCTCCACATGCCCACGATAAACACATACTGGTAAATTCTTCAGTAAGAGACCAGAAGAGCATAGCAATGCAGGAAAAGCAAACACGGATATATACAAGATAAATATTTTCAAGTAACCAACATCAGAGAAAATTTTAAATGTGTGCATAATATCTTTAGGACTTATAGCTCTGGCATTAAGCCATTTCCAGATCATCTCTGTAGAGTAAGGCTGCTTTTCCTTGTCTCCATGATGAATTCTGTACCTAGAGCAGCAAAATTGAAATGAGACCATTTTTAATAAAGCTATACCAAGATTTCAAAGCAATTTTGTGACATTAAGCATAATATACCAAATTACAGCAATGAAAGAAACATTTTCATTAAAGCTTTTAAAAATGACACTCAAAACTCCAGTGTAGGGATAGAATTTAGTCTACATTGTCTCCAGGGAACCAAAATAACAAATGACAGCAAGAATTTTAAGCTCATCATAACAAATATATAATTAGTTTTGACCTTTCCACAACTTCCCAACAAATATAGCGATTCATAAGCATGCATGTTGCAAACGAAATTAATTGCAAGGATATCTTTCGCTGAAATGTTTAATGATCTCATCATACAGATTTCCTGGATGATTTCGTTTCTGACTTCTTCCTAAAAATAACACCATTAGGGGCCATGCACCAGGTTAATCTCATCAAGCCCAAACCAACCAACGTCTACAAGTGTATTTGGCTTATTCTCCGATTTTCTCACTTAGGGAGAAGCTATTTCTCTCCTTCTCTCTGTCTCCACTTCCCTCTCTGCAGATCTGAACCTGACATAAAGACTTAAAGTCAAATGCCACTGCTGATATAGAGCTTTCCTTGATTTCTCCCCATCTCTCTTTGTCCGCCCTTAAACAGTTTCTTTAAGTTTTCTTGGTTCTTATTGGTAACTTGTGTGAGCATTTTGGCAAATGCTAAATCCGCCTCTCTGCCATTACTCCCAGGGACTGACTCACACACTGCAGGATATTATACCTGTTGAATGTTCAGATTAATCCAACCCAGACCATTAAGTCATCCCCTAAAATATAAAACTTCACTCATGTCTTCCATTCTGAAACTCTCCTGGACAAAACTTAGGTTCCTAAAATGCATTTGCTCAAAGATTCAAGAGTTATAAATCTTAAATAAAATAAAAGGAAGAAGGGAGGGAATGAGGAAGGAATGGAGAGAAGGAGACAGGAAAGGAAGGAGGAAAAGTGGGTTCCTGGGATTCTTTGCAAAGGAGCCACCTTCACATCTGTAAGAGTGATAGCTGGAGACACAGAGATAGGTGGTTTATTCTTCCATTGAAAAGGGAATCTGCCATCACCTAAAGGAGGTAGCTCTCACTGAGCAGGGAACTGATGAGAAACACACATGATGACATCAATTATCAAAGGACATTAAACTGGCCCTTTGAAAGTATTGCCAGGGTTCCAACTTGTCTGAGGTGATCTACGTATTGTGCTTCTTTAAACTAGAAAGATAATCTGTGAGATCTACCAAACACCACCTAGTTTCATTGCTTTAATTGGCATACAAAGCCATTTAAAATTGTATCAAATGCAATTGCTCCTTCTGCGTCTGAATTAGCACCTCGGTCGAAAACTGAGAATGAGAAAGTGTCAGGGACCCAAATTTCTTTCAAAATTCCACAAAACACATGGCTATATACACTTTTCAGGTTTTTCATTGGTTGGTACAGGTCTGCTTGTTGCCCTCTCCTGCCATCACCCAAGAATGCAGAGGTCTACCAAGGACAAAGCATGGTAGGTTTTTTAGGGTGGCCACAGGTTGAAGAGTGTCACCTCTCCTAAATGCAGAAGGGAAAGATGTTCTCTCCACCACCTTCATGAACCCTATGATGAGGGACCTACCCAAAACCATCTGAGACAGTAGGAGGTCTTCAAGCAGGATTGACTGGCCTTCCACTCTCCTGTCAGATACTTCTGCATGAGACTAGCTGAGATGATCCCATGCCCACCTAATCAGGAGAAGGGTAAAACTACAGGGGAATGGACTTGAATTTGCCACTGTTTAATATGGAATGTAGCCGAGAAGTTTTGTTATCTGTGCAGGATGTACAGCTTAATCAGAAGGAAGAGCTCGAGGAGCTCATCATGAGTATATTCTTCCAACTACCGTTTTTACGACAACATTACTCTCCACTTCAGGTCTTTCAAAAGACTCATTATCACCTTTAATCAAGCATCAATAGAAGTCACACCAGCATTTTCAACTTTGCATTTGTTCCAGGGTCTGTGTGGCCTTAAAACAACAGATTTTGACACTCTGCCCTAGAATCTTCAACCCAAATCACATTGCTTTTGTAGTTAAAAATTATTTATGCAGCTATGAATCATGAAATGGTGGTAATTTTGCCGAGTCAAAGATAAATAGATCCTTTCTTTTACTGACAGTATCATTAGAACATAGGGGAGTTTCAGTGAGAACAAGGAGAATTGATTTATCATTAAAATTGTATTAAGACTGTGTTTTCCTCTGGGTACGATTTAGTGTCCCCTTTACAGGTGACTATCTAACAGAAGTCCAAGATCATCAGCTGAGCTCACTTGGCAGTTGCCTGAGTCTTTTAGAGAAACTGGACAGCAGATGCTCAGAAACCTGCAGGGGCACCACAGAAAGGCCACTGGTCCTAAGCTAGGGTTTTTGCCTTTTTTCCTCCCAAAAGAATGCTTTAAGTTTGGCTTGACCTCTTCAATCTTTCAGAAGTCAGGTGATTCTTCAATCTGGATTTTATTCTTGCATTTAATAATTTTTCTGCTTTAAGCAAAAAATAAAATTTTCTCACCTGAGGATGATGACAGGAGCCTGTTATCATAGTTAAATGGAATAAGAAAGGCAGTTCTCATGAGCTGTTCTCATTCCTAAACTTGAAGGAACAGGGGAAGGACAGCTACCAAAATCTGCAGACTCTCTGAAAAGGAGAGCTCCAGGGGAGCTGCAGCCTTAAGTGGGAAATGCACTCACTGCAATCATGAGGCCCAGGTGAGATAGAATCAGTGGAACCGTGGCTTTCACCCTTTTCCCATCTCTGCTCATGCCTCACATTGGCTCAACCCACCCACAGCTCATATTTGGGCCACTAGTCAGGGAGTCCAGAGATCCTTACTCTAAAGGTCACTCTCCTAGTACAAAGTAGAAAATATATGTGGAGTTGCAAACAAAATATCTCACGTAATATTTTCTTCTATATTAGGATTTATGTGGATCAATATGTAATAAGTATCATTCAAAGCTAGAATATTATGAAAGTAAAATCCAATATATCTTCTGAAAACTACTTTAACTCATGCGGCGTCCCTGATGTTATAAGTTGCTTCTGGGAGCGAGAAAAAGAGTGAAATAAAATCAATACAGGGAAATCTAGAATTGAAAGAGAAAGAACTATGTTCATAGCTCAAGAGCTGCAGTGAGATAGAACTAGGAGTGAATCTCTGCTTAATATCATCAGTGAGACTATTAACAGTCTACACTCCATGCCTGAAACAAAGTCTTCTCATTTTATTGTTATATTACTGTTGCCATTTTTAAGTCTGAAGTTAAGATTGAGAGCAAGAAACCCTTCTAGGGAGTCTGTACCTAATTTCAGAACAAAACCCTAGAGAAACACAATGTGTATCCATGAGATTTCCAAGTGTGGTTCAAAGTTCAGCTTAAGTAGTCAGTGGCCAAACAACCTTTGCACCTCCAGAGCCAAATGCTCATAGGGACTCTTCATGGTCATTATCATTATTGCCATCTGTAAATTGCAACACTCCTTTCTGGGACAAGCCAAAGCCAAAGAAACTGTAACCTGGCTCGAAAAAGCAGATGGGACTTATTCTAAGTTCTAGTATCCCCCACAGTCCTCTAAGCAAATTTCTCAGCTAGGGTCTGGCATGAAACAGATGGCATATCCAGAGAATTAAAAAGTATTTATTGAGGGGTTACTGAGGAAAACCAATGAGGGAAAGACTAAGGAAAACCAATCAGGACTGGATTATCACCCACTAGCCAGAAGGAGCAGTGGGAATTAGTGATGATTCCAGAAGCTAGTGAGGGCTTTAACCATAGAAGAGAAAGCACCCAATGGGAGCTGTGGTTGTAGCCTCTCCAGATGTCATAATAAGTGAGGAAGTGGAGGCACTGTAGAATATTATGCAATAAGTTCTCACATTGGACAAACCCAAATAGAAGCCACAGGGCCAGAGAACCTGAGTGAGTGGTTCATCTGAGAAGTCGGCCTCCTACTTTCATGCACAGCTGAGCAGGAAGGTGCATAGAATAGATCTGCAGGGATTGTGAGAAATAACAAGAAAAATACCTGTGTGCGAAATCAAATCAAAACTACAGAGATTCCATCTCACTCCAGTCAGAATGGCCCTCATCAAAAATACGAACAATAATAAATGCTGGTAAGGATGTAGGGAGAAAAAAAAAACTCTTATACACAACTGATAGAAATATAAATTAGTACAACCACTATGGAAATAAATATGGAGTTTTCAAAAAAAAAAAACTAACTAAAAATTGAATTAGCATATGATCCAGCTCTATCACTTCTCAGTATTTATTCAAAAGAAAGTAAGCCTACTATAGGGACACAAGCATACCCATGTTTATCGAAGCACAGTCCACAATGGCCAACTTATAGAATCAGCCTCAATGTTCATCAACAAAGGATCAGGTAAAGAAATCGTGGTATATATACACAATGGAATTTTATTCAACCATAAAGAAGAGTGAAAATATCATTTCTAGGAAAATGCATAGAACTGGAGAGCATCACGTTAAGTGAAAAGCAAGACACAGAAAGATGAATATTGTCTATTTTCTCTCATATGTGGAAGTTAGAGAGAAAAGAAGTGATGTTATAACAGTAAAAAGATAACTACTAGAGTTAAGGAAGGGAGGCAGGGAAGGGAAATGGAGAGGGAATAACATTGACCAAATTACATTATATGTGTGTACAAATATGCCACAGTGAGACCCACTACTCTGTAAAATTAAGTAACCAATAAGTAATCTTTAATAATAATAATAAATAAAACTAAGTACATTGCAAAATTGTTTGAAAGAAAAAGATACAGACCACATTCAGACCCAGAGAGTCACTGTCCATTCTTCAGAAAATATCAAGGAGTAAAAGATGCCCAACGTGTTTTAATGGAGCCGGTTAAACCACTCGGACAAATAGAAGAAAGGACTTCATAACCCTCTGCCTCTTTAGTAGACATTTCAAAAACTCTGGGCCTGGCTTCAGTGGTCCTTCCAGAGCAGGAACTCCTCCAGGCCTCACCAGATACTCCATGTCTCTTTTACTTCCTACTGAAGTGTTGAGAGACATGTGACTTGAAGCTGAGACCAAACCCCTGCTGGACACTGGGCACCACAACTGGCAGGGCTTCTCACTGCTTACATCATGCCACAGACACCAAAGTAACAGCCATGGCATTTGCAGGGCTTCAGCAGGCAGTCCCTCCCCAGCAGTGCTGATGGTAGAGAGTCCATTGGTGCAACCAATACTGGACCCCAATGGTTTCCTCTCTTCAATCCACCTGTGATCTGAATGTAGTTCCTCTGAAAAAGCATCTCATGGCTCTTACTACTTGAGTTAAAATGTGAGTAAGAATTGTCTATAACACTAGTGCAACTTAATTTTTCTCTTTGTCCTTCATTTAGTCTTCCAAAATTTCCAATATTCAAGAATGGAAGCCAGACACGGTGGCACATGCCTATAATTCCAGCATTTTTAGAGGCCAAGTCTGGAGGACGGCAAGTTTGAGGACAGTCTCGGCAACTCAGCAATACCCTATCTCAAGAAAAAAAAAATCTGTTTTGGAATATAGTTGAGAGATAGAGCATTCCTGGTTTCAATTCCCAGTACCACAACAAAAGAGAGAGTGAAAGAGAATGGAAAAGTAATTTTTAAAAATAGAGTCATGGAGGGTCACTGAGGGAGAGTCTGCAGAGCCTTCCCCGCTAGCGCCTTCGCTCTTGGGCACCTGGAGTTATTCCGGTTGACTGCGATTACTGAAGCCACGGCTGCGAACCGAGGGTTTCGCTCAGCTCTGCCTGGATACCTTTACCTCATCTGTAGCTGTGATCCTGATGGTGCGGCAGGCTGTGGTTTCTTAAAGCTCTGGAGCGAATTTATGAAGATTTTATTCATGTACATGATACAGAAGATGAATTCTTCCTCCTCCACCATGAATGAAGAACCTGATGCTCTATCAGTAGTTAACCAGCTACGAGATTTGTCAGCAGATCCACTGAATAGAAGAGCCATTGTTCAAGATCAGCGATGTTTGCCTGGCCTTATTTTATTTATGGACCACCCAAACCCCTCTGTTGTCCACTCAGCTTTGCTTGCTCTTCGATACTTGGCGGAATGTCGTGCCAACAGAGAAAAGATGAAAGGGGAATTGGGTATGATGTTAAGCTTGCAAAATGTTATACAGAAGACTACAACTCCAGGAGAAACAAAGCTTCTGGCCTCTGAAATCTATGACATTCTTCAGTCCTCCAATATGGCAGAGGGTGATAGTTTTAATGAAGTGAATTCACGTCGAAGGAAAGCGCAGTTTTTTCTGGGGACTACAAACAAACGTGCCAAAACAGTGGTTTTGCACATAGATGGTCTTGATGATACGTCTCGAAGAAATCTATGTGAAGAGGCTTTGTTAAAAATTAAAGGCATTATTAGCTTCACTTTTCAAATGGCTGTTCAAAGATGTGTGGTACGAATTCGTTCAGATTTGAAAGCAGAGGCTTTGGCATCAGCAATAGCATCAACCAAGGTTATGAAAGCTCAGCAAGTTGTGAAAAGTGAAAGTGGGAAAGAGAGGCTGGTCCCATTCCAAGATACTCCTGGGAAGTAGAAGAGAACACAGAGTTGCCTGACTACTTGCCTGAGGATGAGAGTCCCACTAAAGAGCAGGACAAAGTAGTATCCCGGGTGGGCTCACACCCAGAGGGTGGAGCTAGCTGGTTGAGCACAGCTGCAAACTTTTCATCCAGATCATTTTACTGGTGACTTCAACTTCAATTTGGGGCTCAAGGACTGTGCAAACCAACAAGGGGCCAGTTTTCCATTGTTGTGGTGAACTGTCAAGTGCAATTTGCAATAAGTTATCATGAAAAGTTTTTAGATTACATGATTGTGTGTGCTGCATTTTACATTTTACTGGACATTTTACCCCACGGAGTGGTAAAAAGGACAGAGGCTACAGTTGAAATTTGTTTATGAAGGTATTTTGGTTTTGCTTTTCTTTAATTTGCCTCACTTTTTTAAAAAAAACAAAATGGGTCCACTGTTAAAACCAAACGTGTATGTATGTGCAGCTTTATATTTTATTTTACATGAAGCATGTGATTAGGAAAACTTCTTTTCTCCTCAAGCCTCAGGATCTATCAGAAGAGAAGTTTTTTCATAGCTCAAGTTGTGCATGAATTACTGAACATTTTTCTCTACTTTTCTTCATGAAAGATACATGCTTTGGTACTCTTCACTGAAAGTTGAAAATATTTTTTCTTATCCCCTTTTGTGCCTTTTTATTTTGCCAACCATGTTTTTAGAAACGATATTACTAATGACATTTTACAAATTGAAATATTTTAATTTGAATATAGTAGTTCCCTAAAAATACAATTCTACAAAAACTTTGCAATTTTATTTGTTACAATTTTAATAAAATTAACATGGAACCAGTTAAGAAGGAGACATATATAGTAGCAAAGTGCTTTTGGAACTGTTTGAATGTGACCAAATGTGGTTCTAGTTGACTAGTGTTCACTTTGGTTTATATCCGCTCTTCAGATAAATCCACCATGAGACTGCAAGAAACTGTAAATGGTCTCTCAACCTTACTTTCTGATTACACACTATCTCCTGCTAGGGGAAAAAATAATAATAGTGAAGAACTGACAAACTTGAAAAAAGAAAACAAAAATTGAATGCCTATAATGCCATAGTGCCACTTTGGTAGAGTCTTAACTTTAAAACATGAATTTCCTGGCAGAAACCTGTTTAGTAGGTATTTCTTTGTATTGCCTTTGTGAGTTTATTATGAAAATGCTGTAGTCACATTGAATGAAAAAGACCCAAATTATTGTTTATAAAAAAAATAAAGCCAGCATTGGCACTTAATCTTGTTTCTCATGTCCAGCCAGAAAAAAAACTTCAGTGAAGGTCTTAGAGCAGTTAAGGCAACTGTAATGGCATTTTTGAAGTATATTGTAAAATAATAAAAGGTAACATAATTTAAAAAAAATAGTGTCATGGGGTTTCAAAGGACAACAGTTTAAAAAGAAAAGTATAACTTTGAATGGAGAAAGTAAGATGAAACACAAAGCTTGTATCATCTGTGAGGGTCATAATATATCTCGGGAATGGGAGGAGTCTTCAGATGTAAACTAGACCAGTGTACAGCCACGTTCACACATGCACATGCACCTGTGGGGGTGTTGCTATCTCAAGAAAAGTTAAAGCACTGAATAAAATTCCATTTCTATAGGATATTTTTAAAGCCTCTTATATGAGAAAAATAGAAGGAAATGCTCCTAGCCTAATTAAGGTTGAACACTGAAGTCTAAAGGAACCAAACATTATGCATAATAAGGTACTTTAGGTGTATTTCCTGAAAGAAAGAGAAGAATATTCATTAATAGACCAACTATTCAAAGAGAGCAGAAATTATTAGAAAACAAAAAAGAGAGTATGCTTAAGGATTACAGAGAGAAAATGCTATTATATATGGATACTGTGAACATGTACCTACAAAACCAACAACCTCAACAGACCATTAAAATTAATGAGGGTTCATCATGGCAGCCCCATGTGCTGCCAACCATAGAAATCAGCAGCATTGTTCTGCACTAGCAATAACTAGTATAAAGATATCATAGTCTTCACATTACTCTACAAATCTAATAGCAACCCAATCAAAATTATAGTGGGATTTCTTTGAAGAACTGGATCAACCTACTACAATGTCTATGTAGAAGAATAAAAAACCACATATAGCTAAGACAGACTTCAAAAGGAGGAGGAAAGAAGAAACCTAATACACCTGACACAGACGTACTTCAGAACCACAGTAAGAAAAATCAGGATGGTATTGATATAAAAAAAAGACAAATTGCACAAAAGGGTAGAATAGCACTCAGATGCACAGATATGGGAAGTTAATATATGGATAAAGGGCAGATTGCTCAATACTCAATATGGTCATAAGTATTCTTACCACAAAAATGATAACTTTGTGAGGCAATGCATATGTTGATTATCTAGATTTAGCCATTCCACATTTGTTATGGTCTGAATGTAGTTTGCTTTTGTCAAAACTCATGTTGAAGCTTGGTCTCAAGAGAGGGGATTAGTTACAACAAGAGGGTATTGTTAAATGCCATTTGTTTCATGTCTCATACACATGCTCTGTCTTTGCACATATCCACTTGCCTTCTGCTTTCCACCATGAACCAATACTGCATGAGGCTCTACCCAGAAGCCAAGCATATGTTGGAGCTTCCAGAACCATAATTTAAATAGACCTCTTTATAAATTATCTAGCCTCTGATATTTCGTTACAGCAACAGAAAACCAGAGTAAGATAACTACATATAATTATTTCAAAACATTAATTTGTACACAATAAATACATGTAATTTTATCTGTCAATTAAAAATTGAAAACAAAACCCACAGATGATGCTGTAAATAGATGATGCTGTAAAAAATGATTCATTGTATGAAGAAAATGAAAGTGAATCCCTATCCAATACTTCAAGGGTGATTGGTTAAAAGGTCAGATATAGGGGCAGGAAGGACTTCTTAATAATCATTGAAAAAGAATATAAATAGACATATTCAATTTCAGCAATATTATTCAAATCAAAGAAAGGATAAGAAAAACCATTTTAATAGAAAAGCTGGGAATGGTGGTACATGCCTGTCATCCTAGCTAAGTACTTGGGAGAGTAAGTCAGGAGGATCACAAGTTCAAGGCTGGGCTCAGCAACTTAGTGAAATTTTGTTTCAAATAAAACATAAAGAAGTCTGGAGATGGTGCTCATTTGTAGAGCATCCCTAGGTTCAATACTTAGTTTCATATACATGCACACATACAAAAAAAAATTTTTTTGAGAAAAAAAAAGTGAATAAGAAATTTATAGAAGTGAAAACCCAAAGGCTACCAGGGATATAAAGAGATTTTCAAAATCAATAGACATTGAAAAATGTAAATTAAAACAATGTTATATTTCTTTATACATATTAGTCTTTCAAAAAAAATAAAGCTGAAACACATATTATTGACAGAGATGTGGTAAGAGAAGACTGATGGTTCTGGTCCAGGGTGAAAATCTAACACTATTGCTCAAAATGAGTCTGTGCCAGTCTGTGACTAAGAAAATCTATGTCTGCGTTTGCAAACTAAAGACATCATTGTTTGTCAACCACTGTTGTTGGTGGAGGCAAGTAAAGGCAGCTTAGCTGTCAGTCCCTAAGGCAGGACCTACTTGTGGAAGAAACTGCTAGTTTACCTGCAAATGCCATGATTTTATTCTCTTTTATTGCTGAGTAATATTCCATTGTGTAGATATGCCACATTTTTTTATCCATTCATCTATTGAAGGGCATCTAGGTTGGTTCCATGGTTTAGCTATTGTGAATTGTGCTACTATAAACATTGTTATGGCTGTGTCCCTGTAGTATGCTGTTTTTAAGTCCTTTGGGTATAGACTGAGGAGAGGGATAGCTGGGTCAAATGGTGGTTCCATTCCCAATTTTACAAGGAATCTCCATACTGCTTTCCATATTGGCTGCACCAGTTTGCAGTCCCACCAGCAATGTATGAGTGTGCCTTTTTCCCCACATCCTCACCAACACTTATTGTTGTAAATGCTGAATGTTTTCTGTGATATAAGGAGGCTGATTCATAGTGGAGGACAGGGAGCATAGGAGGAATAGAGGAACTCTAGATAGGGCAGAGAGGTGGGAGGGGAAAGAGAGGGGGCAGGGGGTTATCAAGGATGGTGGAATGTGATGGACATCATTATCCAAAGTACATGTATGAAGACACGAATTGGTGTCAACATACTTTATATACAACCAGAGATATGAAAAATTATGCTCTATATGTGTAATAAGAAGTGGAATGCACTCTGCTGTCATTTATTTTTTTAAAAAAATCAACTCATTTTTTTTAAAAGAGAAAAAGAAACTGCTAGCTTATCATCAAGCTGTCTTCCTTTCCTCCAGGCTATATAAAGAGGACATTTCTCAACATTCCTTTGAGGTTAGGTATAAATCCATGGCTGAATTCAAGAAAAAGGAATGCTTGGCTGTAATAGAGGAGACGGTTCACAGGATTGGTGGTAAAATCTTCTCTGGTGCAAACCTCCCTGTTTCTTCCCTCTGCCAGCTGTCTTAAAGAGAGATAATGCTAGAGCAGGCTTGGATTCCATATGTTGAAGACTGTGGAGCCACGAGATGGAAGGATCCCGGGTCTCTGAATCACCACTTGGAAGAGGATTACTTGACTGAACTATGGATTTAGTTTCAACTTAATTAAACCATCTGATGTTTTACTAACACCTGAAATATGAGATTGCAATTTCAATCTGCTAATTACATGTGTAGTGTTATTTCAACTAATATAATAGGTAAAATGCAGTAGATACACCATGGAGTATTATGAAGCAATTAAAAGTAATGAATTAAATATATGCAGTCATGCACCATATCATATTTTAGTCAATGACAGACTGCATATACAAAGGTGGTCCCATAATATCATATCACCTAGTGATGCTGTAGCTGTTTCAGTTTCTGTAAGGACATTTCATGTTTGCATAGATATGAAATGTCCCAGTGATGCATTTTTCAGAATATATCTCCACTGTCAAGTAATACATGACTATATATGGCAACATGAATGGGTCTTAAATAACTAGTGCTTAGTGAGAAAAAAATGCTATTTGTGTTAGTTTATTTATATTACCTGGTTCTCTCATTTCCCTTTCATGTTGCTTAGAATTTAAATGAGAAACTTGGATTTTGACCTCTTGGACTTTGAGGCTAGAAATGCAGGACAGGAGCTGATAGACAGCAGGCACGTCCTAATGGTGAGCTCTTAATGACATTATGGTGTCATTGGGCCTCATTTGAACTTCTTTTATATGAAAGAAAAATAAACTATAAACTACCTTGTTTTTCAAATTACTTGGACAGAAACAATTTACAATTTTCAGGAAGACACACGATAAAAGATTATGCAATAAACATATGATAATGTTGACTTGCAGAAGGAGAAAGAAGAGGAGAAGGAGAGTCAGTATGGAATAAAAAGGCATTAATAAATATGTGACTGACTGGAGGAGTAAATCTATGAATCTAGAGAATAGCATATATAGACCTCTAGTATAGTATGACATGAGACAGGACTATGATCGATTGTGTGCCCAACTCCTAAAACAATGAAAGAGACTAAAGCAAAACATGATCATCATTAAAAACAACCATCCTGCTTCCTCACTTTGATTCTCCACCTCTTATTCAAATGTATCCTTTGAAATCAGAATTTGGTACATTTACTATTGCCCTACAATTGGTCCTTCTCACACACTGCTCAGTCCCATAGGTCAACCTACAGAATTTTGTAAAAGTCCCTACAGGAAGACCACTCAGGACTCAAGGGGAAGTAAGAATCAAAACGTGGATGGGAGATCTCTGCTGCTGCCTGCACGAAGTCCCTTGAAATGTGTTACAAAGGAAATTCCAAGGAGCCCCAGTTGCACCTTGAAATAAGTTGAAGTACCCAAGCTGCTGAAAGGAAGATGGCAATTCTTTGCCAAGGAGCCTAAGCCCCTTTGTCTTGTGAAAGCAGATTGGTGTCAGGAGCAGCACTGAGTTGATCCAGGCTGTTGTGCTAACTGATCCTGCACACCATACTGTAGAAGAAAACAAACCAAATCCTAGAGGCACAAGCACATACACACGTATACACACCTAGTCTCAAGCAGCATCAAATTACCTGAAAGTGCTCAATTATGGAGAATTACCACCCCCTTTAAAGCAGCAATCATTGCCATTATGTATCATCGGGCTTAAATCAGTTCCCTGGGAGATGTCGTGATTAAGCGGATTTCCCAATTAAACCTGTCCCAGTTGAGTGGAGCATGCCATTCTGATTAGATTCCTAATTTATGTGGGAGGCTTTGTATTTTTTAGAAAAGGAAAAGAGAAGTGGAGGAGAATTGTCTGCTCATGAAGTCTCATTGTGCATTTATCCCTCCAACAGCAAGCCCTTCCCCATCCCGACAGAGGCCCTTCCTACCCAAGGTAGTTCTAAACCTCTAACATAAAATATGAATTGTTCCTTATGGAGACAAAACTGCTCTCCAAGAACTATCAAACACACCTGTCATCCCCTTGAGGGACAATACCTTTGATGGGTCAGCAGCAGAGAGAGAAACATAAACAGAAAGAGTGGCTGTGGTGACCAGAATGGGACACACAGAGTCTTTTGAGAAATATTTGCAATATATTTTGTAACAAAATGAAATGAATAAATAAACAAATGAATGAATGAGTAAGATCTCATGCCTGACCATCAGGCAAGGACAACTATGAAAATGTATTGCTAATTATACTCGCTGACATCACAGAACCACAAAATAGGGGGAATATGGACTCAAAGCAGCACTGAAAACTTGAAATATGAGAAGATATTTGACTTCAACGTTCACCACTTCAACAGTGTCAGATGCAATTACAAACTTCTTGAAGGCTCCCTCAGTACAGTGTGGTGCTGAATTTTCTGGGAAGGTTTCAATTTGATCCTCTGAGAGGACAGTGAGTTGTATAAATTTGAAAGCATCACCTAATCTCTTCAAGTCTCACTTCCCTCACCTGCCAAGTGGATTACTGGCCTTGCATCAGTACTCGGGAAGATGATTGGACCAAATAATTTCAGAGTCTAAAGCCTAACTTCACAACCTGTAGAAAGAAGCCAACCATGGAGGAAAGGACACTGTTTGGAAGTGAAATTCTTCCTCTCACATTTACTAACTATGGGCCCTGAACAAGTCTCTTGAACTCTGAGGTTCAGTTCTCTCATCTGCAATCCAGCTCCTACATCTCGGTTGGCCATGTGAAGAAACACATCAAAAGTGGCCATTTCAAAGGCTCCCAAAGGCAGCTCGTTCATCTATGAGAGGAGAATAATTGCCATGAGCCCAAAGAGTTGTGCGAGGATTTAGTTCACTAATGTAAACATAACCTTGTTTTGATTTGTACTAAATTCAATACAGCAGAAACAGTAGCTAACTCTATTCTTTCTTGCTCCTAAATGGAAAAGTGCTATCAGCCACCTATTTCTGCTCCATGATGATAACATAGGCAGGTCCCTGAGTGGTCAGGGTGATTTCTGGGTATTAGAACAACACATGTCTATACCCAGTTCAGCCTAAGCACCACTCCTCTCTCACCCAAGTTACTTGTTCCCTTCCCCCTGCTCAGGCTTCACATTCTGCAAAGCACTTTCCAGGGACACAGCTTTTCTCTCCTGTTCTTTCCCTGTTCACCATGCTGCTCCTGGAGGCTGAATAGGATGCAGAAGGGAGAGGCAGGCAGAACACAGCTAAGGGGATAAAGGTCTTTTTTGACAGGAGCTGGGCTGTTCTCATCAGGTGAAATGTCCACTTGCAAGCAGATGTCAAACATTAACAATTTTCCTATTTTTTTTCCAAGTGCTGGGAATCAAACCCAGAGTCCCTTGCACATTAGGCAAGCACTCTACTACTGAGCTACATTCAGAACCCAAAGTCTGACTTTTCCAGCAAGAAATTTTCATGCACTCTTCAAAGCTCCCTCTACAGGAAGCTCCTGTACTCTTCCATACCCTGATTTGGAACTCTGCTAAAGAGGATGGCTTCAGGCTCTGTTCCAATTTACATTCAAGTAATTGTATATATTTCTGGTATGAAACAAGATGCTTTGAAAGTTGCAATACATTGTTGGCTAAACTCACCATTTTGTACAAGAGATCTCTGAGCTTATTCCTCTTACCTAATTAACTTTGTAGCCTTTGACTAGCTGTCTAGTTAGTACCTTGGAGCAGACCCACAGGTGTCTGTAGATCAGAGCATGAGGAGTGGTGCGGGCATTGTAGAGTGAGACAAACTTCACCTTCACTTCCAGATATCTATAAATGCTCTCTTTTTTAGTCAGGGTCATCAGGAAACAAAGTTTGAAGCCCAAAGCCTAGGTGCTACAGTGGTATCCAGTCTCAGAGAATGGGAGTAAGAAGAGGGGGGCAAAAGGAATGCCAGGGTGACGAGGTGCTGGCCAAAGGCCACAAAGTTAGCTAAGTAAGAGGAATAAGCTCAGAGATCTCTTGTACAAAATGGTGAGTGTTGCCAACAACAATGTACAAAGTACAAGTATGTGAGGCAATTCATGTGTTAGTGAGCTCAATCAAGCCATCATACAATGTACACAAAATCAAAGCATCTTGTTCCACACCAGAAATATATGCAATTTTTATTTGTCAACTTAAAAAATAGAAATGTCAATAGGAGTTGTGTGACTGAGCTGGCTGTCACTAAGTGTAACAGTGCTGGCTGCAAACTTTGCTGCAATTGTACCTGGGAAGACAAAAATTGCATTTGTCTCTCAGGACTGTCCTTGGTTATGGTCAAGAAAGGAATAATTTATCCAATGACCCCTTGATGGCCAAAAGTCTCCTTCTAGGACAGTAACTCCCCTACACTTCCAATTTGAAAATAGTGAGCACCAAGCAGGGGGTGTAGGAAAAAAAATCTTCGATCTGAAGTTGTCTTAGTTTGATTTTTTTTCATCAGGATTAAAAAAAAAAAAGTTTTACTCTCAAATTCATGAGTCGCAAATTTAGAGTCTTATATATCCTCTAAATTATTATTGAAAATCAAACTTCAAACATCTCCATTTGTGACTCATTTGTCTTTATCCTCATCATACATAATTAAATACACTCACCTCCTCCTAAGATCTCTAAGGAAATCTCAGGAGTCTCACCTGTGATGGCATCAGGTTCTATCAAGGTCCAGGATCCCATTATCCTAGTCAAGTCCAGCTGCAGGTGAGTTACCTCAAGTCTCTATCCTCAGGATCAGCACACTGAATGCTTTTTTCCCACTGTGAACATCTGGGAACTTCAGAGACAATTCTTAACTTCCTCACCCCATGTTAAATAGCAGTGATGCTGCCTGCCTGGGATGCCAACAGGCACATTCAAATAGGGAAAGTGGGATGTACTCAGTGGACACTGCCCTACAGCAATTCTGACATTAGGCTGGGGACCCATCGCCAATTCTTAGCCAGAATTTGGTCTTCTTGCCCTGGAATGATCCTCTGCCCACTTTTACTCTTACTCCTTCGGGCTGCATCATCTTTCCTTCCCCAAAAGAAATTTTTGACATTTCCAATTGAGAAACTTCAAGGGGCAATTTGGAAGTGCCAAGTCCTCTTTATATATTCTACTGTTTCTGTCCCCTTTGGTTTAATGTTAAACATCTCTTTTAAAATCCTATGGATTTCCAGTGATCTTCCTACCATTCGTTTCATTAGATAAAACCAACACACATCTCTCGAGACTTGCCCTTCCATTTTGAGTTTCCAGAGACCCTATTGTGAGACAATGCCATTAAGATTCCTTGAAGCCCTGTTTTTAGATAAGGGAAGATCTAATAAGCACAGTCTTAAGATCTTTAGGAGCCTTTTGTCAACCTGAAAGATTCTCTGATACACTATCTTAGAAGAAATTAAAAGTCCCATCCTGAAAATAATCTTTGTTCTGTGATTGTGTCTTAATTTTAGAATCCTTAGCCACTTGGTGAGTTTGATTTTCAAATCTGAAAATCCTGGCCCTTTTATTTGTCTTCCAAATTTTGCTGAAATTTTAACATCTCCACTTATAAATCATTCCTTTTTAGCATCATCATACTCAGTCAAAAGGAACAAGTTGGCACTTTCAATATCCCACCTGGAAACCCACTTAGTCAAATCCATCGGTTCATTGAATGCATTAGGAAAATGAATTTATAAACTTCCCACCACTATATAGTAGGTATCTCCTTTCTTCCAGTTTCCAACAACATTTTTCTCAATGTGTTTTAAGCCATCACCAAAAGTTTCTTCTAGTTTCACCACACTTCTGCTCAGAATCTCTTCATGGATGTGGTTACAGCATTCCATTCCTGGCTTTAAAACCTTTTCTGACTATCCCTTGTCAAGTTACAAATTAGGCCAAAACATCTTCAAAAATAATAACAATCATTTACTTCTTCAAGTGGAGATTGAATGGGCTCAGTGGGGCAGCTCTCTTTCTCAGAATTCCTCATGTGGTTGAAATCAGACAGTGGCAGAGGTTGGGGTCATCTGGGGGGCTTCTTCCTAGTATGTCTGGATTAGTACTGGGGAGATCAGACAGCAGGGGGTCAGAGGAACTGGAGATCATCTCACACTCTCTCCAGTTCTGAGGTTCAATGATCAGAAGTTCTCGAAGTTCTCACAGAACTGAGCAAAGCTGTTATACTCACGGGAATGGCATATGACAGCAACAGGATACAGATTTTAATCAGCAATGGAGAAAGGTGTATAGCAAAGAGGCCAGGATGCAACAACCATAGTCTTCCAGTTGTTCTCCCCCAATGGAGTCACACAGCATTTAATTCTTCCAGCAACAACATTTGGCAATATGCACAAAGTATTGCCAATGAGGGAACCTCACCCAAACTTTGATGTCTGGTGGTTTTACTGGCTGACCAGTAAAACCTTATGGCTGGCCACCCTTGTGTCTGAGATTAGTTCTCCAGGCCCTCCAGAGATCACACTGATACCACAGCCCAAGGACAGCTATCATAATTCATGTTATTAGCATTAGCTAAATGGCATGGCCCACGGCTTTAGGTAAATCAAAGACGTACTCAATGAGAGGTTTCAAGGGCTTCGAGGTTGCTTACCAGGAGCTAAACAAAATCCAAGTTTTTCTTTTGCATGAACAAAATTTTAACAGCCTAGACCCAATGTCTAGCACAATGCTTCTGCACATAGTCTAAGAATAGCCAGACTTCAAATATGGTGGCCAAAGACTCCCTGAGCTCTGCAGCCTTATGGAATTATCTACCCAAGGCTTGGAAGTCACACAGCTTAACTAGGTTTCCTTCTATCCATTCAGCCAGTCACAAAGGTTACTCCTGCTCTGGGGGTTGGGACATAAATTCCATCCTATAATGGAATGAATATCAAAGCAATTATAGGTAGATTTTAAAACCATCACAGATGGTGACTAACATTCAGCCACCGAGTCACAGGGAAAGTTCTTCCTGTCTTTCCTGACTACTGATAAGAACTTCATGCTTTTTACCTCAGCCTAAGGAGAAAGCACTTTTAAGTCAAGATAAATAAACAGGAAGAATTCTTCTTTCAAGGCAAATATGCAAAGTCTAGGCTCAAGCACAAAAACTCCTCTTGGCCTGAGGAGAAGCTTTATTTGAGTGACAGCACTGCTGCCTGATGGGGTTCTGGCAACCTGTAGGCCCCAGCGCACCCCAAGAGGGCCCTTTCTCCAGATTTGCCCAAAGGTACAGCTGTCCTTAACAACAACTATCTAGACTTCCTTTTCTCCTTTTTCCTGTTTTTTCTCCTACTTCAAACTCTGTGTACAGAACTTTGTATAAACATATTTCTTAAATCTTCCCAAAGAAACAATATCTATGTATCAAACCTAATAGATGTCTTTGCAAAAAAAAAAAAAAAAAAAGTTCTATTTCTTCGTGAATTAAAGGGGACAGACAACTTGAGACCTTTACTTCACAGCCTGTGAACTTAGTGAGTGACCTTGTTATTTCCCCCATGAAGAATTTTGATTTTTAATGTATTCTACCCAAGATTTTACATTTAACTTACCACCATAATTTCAGGCTCTTAGAAATTGGCTTTTTTTTTTTCATAATGACCTAAACCTTTCAAAAGAGGGGAGGATTCTTGGCCTCAGAGAGAGCACTTAATTATCAATCCAGTGTGCCTCTTGCATGGCTCCAGTGTGGGTTCCAACATCCCTCCCTAAAGAATTTCTGCAGGAGGTCGGTGATTCAAAGAATAAAATCCCCACTGTTCAGAGAAATGTCCTACTAGGTCACATCCATCTCTTGACAAGAGAGCAGTAGCACAACTGTGCCAAGGAAGAAATAGTCTATGGAAATGTTTATTCAACACACAAAGCCAGAGAGCAGGGAAGAGGACTCCTAATGAACCATTAGGAACCCCTTGCAAATGACTCTTTTGCAAGACATTTCTAAATGCAGCCACCTAACAAAGAGAGGCAGAGAAATCCTGGCCTGAAATCCTACTGCAAAACAGATAATCATCTTGGAAAGGCCATTAGCAATTCTCAGGACTTAGAAACTCATAGATTGTCTCATCACGTGCCTGGGGATCTTGGTCAAACTTTTGTTACAAAGTGAACATGTGCAGAGCATGTAAAGGAAGACTGGAGAGCCAAGGGAGTTGTTAGTATTGGGTTATTTTTCTAGACTTCCAAAGAAACTAGCCTTATTTGTAGGACTCCGAACACTATAGATGGTTAAAACACAAAATGATATTGAAGTTTAATTTAAATTTTACCCTCCTGGCTATTTGTGTTTGTATTTCACTTTGCTTGAACAACAAAGTAGCTTGGATGGCTTTGGACATGTGGTTAAGCCTTTTAATTTCCTGGTCCTCATGCACTACTGCTCACACGGCAGGGTGACTGCCCTTAGCACAGAAGCCGAATTTTTAAATTGTTCATTGATATCTCTGGCCTAACATCAATGCAGTATTTTGTGTACATGTTCCACTGTCACATCCATCCAAACCAAATTTCGATGACATCTGAGTCCCTTAATACTGTAACAACTGCTCTTACATTCTGTTAACCTCCCCATGACAACCAGTAGACAGCAATTCTTCAAAGATATGGCCCACATCTTAAAGAGAATAAAAGGGAATGTTGGAGAAAATCTAAATCCTTTCATAACCTCTGAGTGAATTCTTTCTTTGCTGATGCTAGGACTCAGCATCCCAGGAAAATATTTTCCACATAATGGAGAGGTCATTTTAAATAGTCTGAGACTTTTTTTTTTTCCCTCAGTGGACTGGGGATATTTTATCAAGAGCAGCTTCTTTGGAAGTGGAGCTGTGCAATCAAAGGTTGTATGTAGTGTTATTAATTTAGTAGCACATGAATCAGCCTGAGAAGTTTCAGCCCTCCTTGGCCATCTCACCTTGTTCTTTCATTCCCTGGCTTGTCTCCAGACTGAGGAGTTTTATTTTGCTTTCTACTCTCTGATTAGGAAAACAGACCAGCATGATGGAGGAGAGAAGACCCATTTCCAAAAGCAGGATCTTCCACTGCTGCTTGCTGTTATTAATTGTGCCAAGTGTGTGACATAAGGAAATACAACAGAGGACATACTCCTAGTTTTTTGGGGTTTTTTTTTTTTTTTTTTTTAGGATAGCATTCAATTTCAACATGGCATTTTGGAAGAGAATTCATGTGTAATAAATATTTACAGAGCTCCAACTACCACCGTGAGATCTGCCCCAGAGTGGCCTAGATGAATACATCCCTGTTTTCACCCTATAAGGAACTTACATTCTGATGGAGAAGATGGAAGAGGCAGAAATGTATGCAAATAATTAAAGTACAAGAAAATAAAAGGAAAAGGAGGAGGGAGGAGTCTGAGATCAGGGGATTTCAGAGACTGTACCCAGGATCTGGAGGCAGAAGAATAAACTAGATGGCAGAAGAACTGTTGAACATCTATTCTCAGTTATTTATGCTAGACTCCTGGAAATGTTTTAGGATAGAAGGCTAGACAAAGTTAGGGCTTCCAAGTAGGATAATGTCATGCCCACTATGGCACTTTGTCCTTAAGATACTATAAAGGAATAAGCTATCAAATTTGAGGATTACCAGGTCAAGGACCAGTAAACTACAGCCCACCATTTGTTTATGCATTGCCTAGGTAAAAAGAATGGTTGATACATTTTATAGTTTATGCTTTATAAATGGTTGAAAATATCAAAAGAATATTTCATGACAGATATAAAAATATATGCAATGCAAAGTTCAGAGTTCATAAATAAAGTTTTATTGGAACATAGCCATCCGTATATCTTGACAAACTGTTTACAGCTCTTCTGTAAGACAGCAACAATGCTGATTATCTTCAACAGAGACTGTATGGTCTGCCACGCATGAAACACCTCACCCTTTATAGTCTGTATCTTCCCTTAAATTGCACAGTCCTTAAATGCCCTCGCATAACTTATAAAGACAGAACAGAAAAGTCATCCTCACTATACATCTTACATCCAACAGCAAATAAATCAGTCTTTCTCACAGCAGCAGGTGCAGAAGTCAAGCTGCCTTCATCTGACCTGAACATTGCAATTTAACTATCCAGGCTCATTAATGGCCTCAAAGAGATCCATGTCCTAATCACCCCAAACCTGTGAGTGTTACCCTCCAGGGTAAAAGGAATTTTACAGATAAAATTAAGGGGACATGTGGAGTGAGATGGACATCATTACTCTAAGTAAATGTATGAAGACACAATGGTGCGACTCTACACTGTGTGCAACCAGAGATATGAAAAATTGTACTCTATATGTGTAATATGAATTGAAATGCATTCTGCTGCCATAAAATTTTTTTACATTTATTCTAATTTGCCAAAAATAACAAATTAGAATAAATGTAAAAAATAAATAAATAAATAAGGGGAATTACCAAATTTTGAGATTGGGACATAATCCTGGATTAGCTGATTGAGTTGTAAATGTGATTACAAATGTCCTTATAAAAGAAAGGCAGAAGAAGACAATATGGCAGCTAACACAAGAAGCTTGGCCCCTTTCTGTGAAGTTGAATGAAGGAACCACAAGCCAAGGAATGCAAAGAATTCCACTGTAGAAGCTGGAGAAGCAAAAAGAAGGATTCTCCCCTAGGAAGCTCTACAGAGAACATGACCTGGTCAGCTCCCTGATTTCAGCTCAATAAAACTGATTTGGGGTTTCCAACCTTCAGAACTGTAAGAGAAAAAGTGTATGTTGTTCTCAGCCACTGTTTATGTTAATCTGTGATAGTGGCTATAAGAAACTGATACATACTTTCCCTATGTCTCAGTTTTTTCATACAAAAAAGGACCTATAACGGTGGGTGGGTTTGAGAGGGGTGAAATCAAGGTGTTTACGTAAGAAGAAGGGAGAGGCAAGTGAGGTGCTCCCTGAGACATAAAATTTAAGCAGATGCTATTATGGTTTGGATATGAGATGCTCCCCAAAAGCTCCTGCATGAATTCAGGATTTTTCAGAGGTGATTATTATAAGAGTGATGATTTAATTAGTGAATTCATCTGCTGGATGGTTTAATAATTTGAATGGATTATGGGGTGGTAACTGTTGGCAGGTAGGGTGTGGCTGGAGGACATGGGTCACTGGGAGCTTGCTTCTGGGGGTTGTATTTTGTCTCTGGTACCTGTTCTCTGCTTCCTGGCTGCTGTGAGCTGAGCAGCTTTTCTCAGCTGTGCCCTCCTGACATGATATTCTCCCTCACCTCAGGCCCACAGCAATAGAACTGGCTGAGCATGAATAGAAGCTCTGAAACTCTGAGCCCAAAATAAATTCTTCCTCCACCAAGTTGTTCTTGTCAAGTATTTTGGCAAGGCTGACTAATG
Organism: Marmota marmota marmota; assembly: GCF_001458135.2. Taxonomy (NCBI): domain Eukaryota; kingdom Metazoa; phylum Chordata; class Mammalia; order Rodentia; family Sciuridae; genus Marmota; species Marmota marmota. The sequence goes on along the minus strand of NW_025999968.1, from coordinate 49,974,009 downwards.
TAGATGCCAAAAACTCAGTAAACAAAATAAATAATATTTGAGCACACTGTTTTTTTAAAGTCACAATTACTGCAAAAAAGAAGAAAAGAAGAAGAAGAAGAAGAAGAAGAAGAAGAAGAAGAAAAGAAAGAGAGAAAGAAAGAAAGAAAGAAAGAAAGAAAGAAAGAAAGAAAGAAAGAAAGAAAGAAAGAAAGACAGTGATCAAATAATCAAGATTTTAAATGAAGACAGAATCAGTGGTACTGATTTTTCCTTTTACATCAGGCTCCAACACAGCTCAGTATGGCACTTTTAAAGACCCTATCTTTACTTAAAATTTTGGTATTTTGTTTATTATAAGATTTTTTTGGGGGGGATTAATTTTTGTTTTTAAACTATTGCATCAAAATAGTATTTTCCTTGAACACTGAGTTTGGGTACCTCCTTTCATCTTGGACATGAGGCAAGTGCCTTGCTCACCTCCCTGTGGCCCCTCTAAGTGCAAATCAAAACAATGCCTGCCACACATCACTTACTTTAACAAGTTGAGCTTTTACTGTTGCTCCCTTCTCTCAGGACCTCATGGGCCTTGCAAGAGCCCAGCCTCACAATCACAGAATAAGAACAGACTTTCCAGACGAAGGAGCCTGCTCCAATCTCTGCCATTTTGAAGATGGAGAGCAGAGTCCTCTGGTTAGCACAACAGATTGCCAGATCCTTTCCACTGCTTTCCTTCCACCAAGACTCATCAGTCTTGAGGACTGGGTTCTGACTCTAGTAAGAGGTTTTTCAATTGAGGCAGTGTTGAGGGCTACAGCCGAGTCCGAATGACGCATGGCATTTTTGCCAGAAGTACTGGTTGAGAGGTGACGCCAGCGAGCCATTAAGATGATGACTTTTGAGTTCTCGCGGAGTTCCCGTTGAGTTCCGGTTGAGCTCTCGCAGGGATTCCTGAAGAGTTCGCATTGGTTGGGGAGGTGCCGTAGGAGGGATTTCCGGTTGGTGGTTGGAGAAGGAGCCTCGTGGCATTCGGGAGAGTTCCTGGGGAGCGTGTGTGGAGTGTGCTGGAGGAGTTCAGAAATAAAGTTTGGTCCTCTTGAGTGGCTCTTGATTTGTGCCCAGCCAGACTGCGGCAAGAGTGATTATTTTCTGATATCATTTGACATCATTCAGTATGGCTATCAATAATAACGAGAGATATCTGTCAATAGATATCTTAGTGCCATGTCAAGAGCCTGATGTAAACCCAAGATGCTGGGAAGTTGAGTGTTATTATCTCCAGTTTATAGACAATGGAAATTAGAACAAAAAAGGTAAAGGAATTGACAGCCACAGAACATTAAGCTGAGTTTCAGTTATGTCTACATCTCCTACCTGTATGCTCGTTTGCCCCACATCTGTAAGAATGCTTCTTTTGTCCTTTTCCCACCCAGCCCCTTTGTCCCCGGATCTGGCTCTTGTCAATTCCTGTGGGTCTGTGTTAAGTACTTCCATCTTTCTCCATGCTGTTAATTTATACTAAGGATGAAAAATTTGCTTTCAGCCCCATGGCTCCTTCTCTTTGATTCAAGCCACCAGTCTAATAACTGGAAGAATCTACAAATTCTTGGGCTCTATCCAAAGCATTTCCCCTCCACCTTTCACCTGTTCTAGGAGCATCTGGTCAATGATTCCTACAGTTCCATTTTCTCCCATTTTTTGTAACAATGTCTTTTAGCCTTAACACAAACACAGACACTTTGGCTCCTACCTGATGAAATATAACAAGGAATTCCCGACACTCCCAATGGCAGTTCCACGTTCTGTAATTACTTGGCCTCAATGTTAGAAGCGCTGTTCATCTTGAGAGTACAAATCACTTCAGCAGGACACTTCTGAGACTCTTTATCATAGCCTCCTCCACTTCTTATTTTGGTACTTGTTACTCCTACTCTAGGGCTAATCAGCCTCAGCCAGGGTTCAAAGACCTCTTTCTAAGGCTGGAATAACAGTGCCCAGAGCACTCGCAGTGTTGGCTATCTCATTATTTCTACTATAGGAAGAGCATCCTTCCGTGGAGTTGTTCACAATATATTGACATATGAAAGAATGATCAGACTTCAGGTCCAAGAAAGCTGGTCACCTCAGAATGTCCACTCCTACTGCCTTAGAACCCCTGCTAAGAGGCTTTCCATGTCTTACCTTTCCTAATATTTTAATGGGAATACTAGAGTCATAGAAACTCTTAGGAATTTGCATTATATATTCTCCTGCCACCTCTATGGGAGATGAGTTGACTCTCAAACACCAAATTCAATGACAAAAAACACATGCTTTTGAAAATTGTTTATGTAATCTTTTTTGGAACTTCTTTGTTGAGATGGCAAAAAAAATGTAATCTCAGAATATCTTTTCTCCTTTCCCTCCTACACCTGTGGATATGCTTATGTTCGTATGGCATACTTGGTGCTCAAGTGTCCGGGTAACAAGGGTAGAGGAGGTCTCTGCTCCTATTAGTCATTCAAATAAGGCCATGTGGCTTTCCTGCCTGTCCATGTGCCCTTGTTCAGTTTCAGTGACACAGGCTCTTCACTGTTTTCTGTGACTGGCTGGAAACTAAGGATCTCTGCCACCAGGCTATCTGTGGCCCACCTGCCTAGCCACACATTTCAGCCCACCCTTCTAAAGGATATTCTGTTTCCTGAAGGCACCTCTCTCTCTTTCTGGACCAACAAACTCATATGGAATTTTGCAGAGTTTTTGAACTTTGCTCCAAAAGCATTGCTCCAAATACTCTCATTGTCACTTAACCTTTGGCTTCTTACTTTTCCCAGAATGAGGAAAGTGAGACCAGTATTTCACCCGTGTGGGCAGCTGCAGAGGAGGGTTTGGTCCTACTCTCAATTTCAGAGCACCCTAGTCCTTCATGATTTTTTCCCAAACTGAACAGATGGCTGAAATTCTTCTTCCTTGTCTGTGGGCAGCACCTTTGCAAGGTGTCCCCATGGATCCTCCCATCAGAAGCCTTCTTTCCACTCCTTAAATCTGGGCTGCCATAGTGACTTTCTTTAGTCAACAGGATGTGGTGGAATTGATGTTATGCTGGTGATGTCATGTCATGAAGCAGGGCTGAGGAGCCAGTAGGGAGAAACCCTGCTGCTACCACAGGAAGCAGCCAAGGTCAGCCTGCAGGACAATGGAGATCCCCTGTCTTCCCTGCTGACCAGCAAATTACTAGATGGGGAGGGAGGCTGTGCATTCCCCATATAAGTTGATTGCAGACCAAAAAGCAGGCCCAGCCACAATCAGCTGAGGCTGTTGGGATCAGCAGAATTATGGAAACAGTAAATGCATTTGTACTACATTGAAATTTTGGAGCAGTTTGTCATGCAACTAACTGGCAATGTTTTAAATAACATTTTGTCTTTGCCTCAAATCCTCTGAATGTCCCCCAAGGTATTAGACTTTTAAAATACTTACTTCTCCTCTCCCTTTAGCCAGTAATCCCAGAGCCAAAGATCTGACTGAATTATGGGCGGTGGAAAATAAAAAATGAAATAAGAGGTGAAAAATAAACAAATAGAACTTGTATGACATCCCTCAAATTTTGCCAAGTGCACTCTACTTGCCAGGGATTAGGGCCCACCGGTTGTGAGAGTCTGCCATTCCAGTCTCATTCCAGTTTGCTTTTGGAGCCAAAACCATCTACAGTTTTTTGTGTTTTTTTTTTAATTCCTACTCTTGCATGAAACACAGTCATGCAAACTGCTTATACCCTCAGCCCCAGACATCAGTGAATTCTGATCTCAAATTACCTTTCTGTGAAATTTGGAAAGTTGCTCCTTTCCAGACATCTCCAAAAAACACTCATGTTGGCTGGCCTAATCCAACAGACCATTTGAGTTAATATTGTCAGAAAGTGTGATCACTTTCCCAGGTTGACCCATAAATCCCTCTCCAAATACACACACACCTGCACATACCCAGTTACATACATGCATGCATACATACATACATATCACACACATAAATTTACATGCATATACATACACTTATATATATGCATGCATATACATATAAATGCATACATGCATATGTACACACATGCATATATTTACATACATACATTCAAATACACATGCGTATATACACAAATTCATGCACACACACACACATACATACACACACACATACATGTCACACATACCCTGAGTCACCTAGTTTCTTCCATAGTCAGTATCTTTTCACTCTGGGGTAGGTCACATCAAGTTCAAGAATCACCACATACTGAGCCCAGAACCAAATCTTCCCCACTGATTTTTCTCCAGGCTCAGACATACTTCTCTCTCTTAGCTCTTCAGAACAGGAAAGGGTCAGAAAGTCAGTCTCAGAAATCCCCTGTGTATCACCCCCTTAACAGAGAATAGTTCAGTCTTGGTCCCTTCATCCAACCACTCATGAAATATGCTTCTTTATTTTTAGTACCACAACTTAGTTTTTGAGTTCTCACAAAAGAATATGTAGGTTGTTGAATCATCCATATTCCCATGTGGGAAGCAACAACTAAATAAGTTAATTACAATATCAAAAGTCTCCCTTACAACATAGACCTTATAAAAATAGTCTATTTACATGAGCAAACAGCAGAATCTGGGTGGTGACAAGGAGAAATCTCCAGGTTTTCTCCAAACATCATAGGTACTGGTCGGTAGTCTCCCATCCAATGTGTTCCTTCATGGAAGGCATTAGAACCCCTGGGTTGTAAGTTTTAATCTCTAAAATCTAAAATTACTAGCAACTGCAACCCTAAAAGGATAACTCTCTGTCTAAAGCATTTTTAAATGATACCCCTTCTTCCTTGTGCACCCCACTATGGCATTGGCTTTTCCTTAATCATTAGCTATAATCATTAGCTACTATTTCTGCCGGGGATAGCTGAAGACTTATGTGGCCTTTGAGCTGACTGTGAATTTTATGATTCTCTTGTTCTATCATTCTGTTTCACAAGTGAAATGTTATCGGTTTGGATTTGCTACTGAAGTGGACAACCCTACCAATGACAGAGAAAAGTAGTCCTCTGAAGGTGCAAAAGGTGAGAAGTGACTGCTGAAAAGTCCCATGGAGATCGTGTGGAACATACCCAGGGCTTAAGAGTGACACCATTACAATCTTTTAACCACTAAACGAAATTGCCTTTTTTTCTTTGAAAAGGAAAGAAAGAGCTCGGTCGATCTTTGGGAAGGTTTTTCCATCTTCTGGTCTCTTCAGAAAATAACACCCCAAACTTTTCCCTACTCCCTACCCTTCATCAGTGATGTTGAGCCTTGGCCCCTGCTATGACAAATTGCTACTTGAAAAAAAAAAAAAAGTTATTTTCAGATTTAGACAGTTTCCACAAAGAGAGAGGGCACATTCCCATGCTAGATGCCTTATCTCCCAGAACACTATGCCCATTTATAGTAGAAAAGAGACCCAGCTGGTGTCCTGAAGAGCAAACTCTTCAGTGGTTCTGCTTGTTGGACTACAGAGCAAAAAATAAAGGATCTATATAAATAGACATTGTACATGACTAATGAAGAAAGCCCAAAAGCAAGACGCTTCAACAGCTTGGGGAATGCCCAAGAATATTATGTCTAATTTTACTTTCACCCGTTGCTTAATAAAAATGGCTGCATTGTGTAACATACCCATTATTTTTCCACATCGAGCGCATTCAATCAAGGGAATCTCTATTTTAACCCAATCACCTAAAGAGTTAATTATCTGGTGGTATTACATGCTTTATCTGCTGTAGCATCTCCCCTACAAAATACATCTAAAAATATGACTGTAGGTTAAACAAATAATAATAGTGATCAGAGAAAAATGAACTAGTATTAGAGAAAAAGGAAAAAGATACTCTCAGGATGAGTCCTCAAAAGAAATGTGGAGTTAATGAGGCACATACATGCAGGAGGGTGACTGGAGATGACACTTGTAACAAAAAATACTTTTGTGCCCACAAAATCTTTTCAGGGTAGGAAACTATAGTAAAAACATAAGAAAAATTTAAAACAATGAGACACATTTTTTATGCACAGTACAGAACCAAAGAACTTATTTTGAAAGGGAAAATATTAATGGTGAAATGAAAATAAAAAGTGGATTGTGTGGAAATGATAGGATGCCAAGTTCATGTTATTCTGGACACACAGAGTGCTTGAAGCCACCTGCTCCCATTTCTCTTCTCAGCATGCACAGCCAGTGTTGGTCCTGCATAGGATTGAACCAAAGTAAATCCAGTTGTTTTGCAACTGCTGAAAGAAACATGAATTTCAGCCTAGGGCACAGATGATTTCACATTGCCCTTCCCCAGAGTTAAGCCTGGCTTAAAGCTGCCCTCATACATATTCTGTATGGCCTAAAGCTTTCTCTGCACACGGTGAACTATAACCTAGCCTAAGGTGTAAACAGGCTGCAACAGATTCTTGTGACAAGTAGCCAAGTCTCAGCCAATCAAAAGCAATCAATTGTTCAAACCAGCTTCAAATAAGACAGACACAAGTTGTAACCAATTGGGCCATCTCTACCTCACTTTACTTTAATTATGTCACTTCCTTTCCTCTAACTATAAATCTAACTAGCCCATATTGGTGGGTGGAGCCTTCTGGACTATTTTTGGTCTAAACTACCAGCCCAAGTCTAGAATTCCAATTAAAGCCAATTAAGATCTGCAAAATGGGATTTTTTTTCTTTTAATTTTATCCTTTAAAAAAATCCTTCCCTATATTCATCTTCCAGCCTTCTTGCAAAAGAATCTTTTATCATCTTTGCCTGTAATCTTTCATCATATGTTAAAATCAATAATGGGTCAATCTCATTCCTTCCACCATGACAGCATCTTCTACTCTCCGTAGGAAAGATGGGATGGGCAACTTCACAGATGACCCTTTATGGCGTATGTCATGTTTGTACTTATTACTGTTGTATCTTCTCCCTTTTCTCCCCATTTACTAAAACCGACCCTGCTCAGCAGTGTTATCAAGATCATTGCCCAGCTGTCCTGCTGTGACAAGGCACTGGAAGAGTCAAGTGCAACTCACCCCTTTCTCAGGACATTGGGATGTAGTCATTTTTATTAACTTACCCATGGATATTTAAAAGAATTTTTGATCATGAATGAAATATTGTGGAGACTAAAATGGGCTGCCAATTCATCCACCCACTTTTCATTTTACAAATAGTTCTTTTAGTACAATGTGCCTGGAATCATGTGTGGGGCTGGAGACACAAAGCTAAAGAATACAGTCCTACCCTTGTTTGGCTCATCCTCGGGTGAAGCCAACTTCCTGCTATAAATCACCAAGAAAACAGTTTGTGGGATACTTTTGAGGATGCATTCCAGGCACCTCCACTCCAGAGCCTCCCGAAGGCAGCAGAAGTAGCTACAATGATAGACAGAGGCGTTACAGGTCTATGCACACTTCCTTGGCTACAATGACCCTTCTGCTGGTTCTGCTCCACTGCTTGGGAGGGTGGGCAGTCTCCCTCCATCTGCAGCAGGAAAGGGAATGTAATGGCCCAGACCCACCCAGGCAGTACTGCCTGCTGCTTGCTCTCTGCTGCCCCCTGCAGGGCCCATGGGTCTCATTTATTCCCAGGAATGTGTTCTGGGACCTAGTAAGTCCTCTTCCTCCACCATTTAAAAAGCAATTTCTGAACCCAACCGACTGCAATTTCTGAACCCAACCAACTGCCACAGGAGGGAAGCAGAGACTGTATCTGCAGGGTCCCCATGTGGCTCGAGGAGCCAGCCATGGCTACACGCTGCTTGCTGACCTCTTTGCCTCCGGTATGAGCAAGGGGTTTTTGACAAGCCTCAAGCCCATTTCAGGAGTCCCCACAGGAAAACATTTTTCTGAACCCCAGTAGCACTCTCTCTTAGGGCCCACTGACCTTTTGTTCATCTCTTCTAAAAAGTGACAGCAGGATAAAAATAAAAGAATGTTGTGCTAGTGTTTTCTAGTTTTTCAACTGAACAAGCCAATTACTTCTTTTGTCTCTTTTCTGTTTGAAGAAAGAACCAGGAATACAACCAAGAGCACAGGTTTGTCTGCAGGGTTGGAGGAGTGAGACACTAAACTCAGCACTGGCAGTCCACAGGGGAATGAGTTCCCAAGGCAAAAGGTTTTCCCTCTGTCATTGCCCCCTCCACCCATCACAGACAAAAGCCTTACAGACATCAAGCTTCCTGGTTAACCACAGACTGCCTCTCTCACTCTTTCCCCTTTTCCCCCTGAGGACCAGTCCAAGAAGCACAGACTGCCCCCAGTGTTTCCTTCCCAGGTCCCCTGGTAATTCATTAGCATATTGATTGGCAGGAAACTGTGCTCCTTTTAGACCACAGGATGTTATTTCTAAAAATTATTTTCTATTTTTCTTTTTTTCACTGTTTTTTTTCCCCTAATCAATCCCTCAAATTCTCCTACCAACCAAATTCTTCCAGAGCTCCTGGCATTTATGCTTGAGCCATCTCTCAGCACTGTCTCCAGAGGCTGTTTCCTCCTGGTTTTGCAAATGAGGCAAAGGGAAGTGGCAAGCTGCAAGTCAATGCATTCTTCTCCACACATTATGCAGATGTGCTCTGAAGCTTTTTGTTACTTTTAAGAGCAGACCTTCCCAGCCTTTTGCAGTGCGAGAGGACAGATGTGGCTTTATTAAGCTAAAGTTCTTAGCTCACACTTGCTTAATGGCAACATCAAAGGGAACCCTCAAAGCCCCCTTAGTAACTTTTGGCATTCCAGGATTGGCTCACATAGCAGCAGAGAAGAAATCTACTCTTGAACTTCTATTTCAGCTTCTGTTGCATGCCATCCACTGCCTGTACTGAACAAGGCAACTTGGTAAGCTCTTGTTCCACGACTTCTAGGTCTTCTGAGAGAACATGGGTGGTAGGTCTTCCCACTACAGCTTGAGGCCCATGTCTCACCTAAAATCCCAGACTACCTCTCTGATACTAGGGTGATAGGCTCAGTCATATTTTCTGCTTGAGCCAGGAGGTTGCTCTGCTAATGTGCAGATTCACAAAAAGTCCTTAAGCTTCTGGCTGCACCTCTTGTCTTCTTAGGGTTGATAGTTGGCTCTACCACACTCTGGAAAGCGTGGGTGCATATGTCATCCATCCCTTGCATGCTCCTATTTCCTTCTTCCTTTTTTTCCCCAATATCTTTGCCTTTAAAAAGGGATGTATAGTATCCCCTAAAAAGATGTACCCAAGTCCTAACCTTTAGTACCAATGAATGTGACCTTATTTGGAAATAGGTCTTTCACAGATCTTTGCATAGTATAGAGTTTAGAATAAAACCATCCTGGATTTAGAGTGAATTTTAAATCCAATGAGTGGATGTCTTTATAAGATAAAGGAGAGACAGGTTTAAGGCACAGGAGGGAGAGAGATTGGAGTGATACCAGGAGCCATCGGAAGCTGAAGCAGGCAAGAACAGGTTCTTCCTTAGAGCCCTTAGAGGGAATGTGTCCCCACAGATCCTTTGATTCAAGACTTCAGGCCTCAAGAACCATGAAATAACACATTTTCGTTGTTTTAAGCCTTCAAGTTTGGCAATTTGGAGTTTTAGGAAATGAATACCGTCCTCATCCCCCTCCAAAATTCCCAACCTCAGAATTCACCTGGTGTCTTTGTCTTGGAACCTATTTTGTTTATGGAGCTTAAAATTAAATATTGTATTTCTTAGGGTTCTTCCTGCTACTCTTATCAGGACTAATTAGACAACATATGATCATGCTTAAAACTAATTGATTTTTACTTTACCACTCACTTTGTAACCTAATTCACTCCACTCTAACCATCAAACAAAATAATCTATCCATAAGTTGAGAAGTGCAATATCCACAGTCCTTCTAGTTTAGTCTGAATGCCCCAGGTCAGGATTACAGGTCTTTCCAGACCCTTTCGCTCAGCATTCTAATTGACATCAAGCCTCCCTTTTTAGGCTACTCTGGAGCAAAAACATCCTTCTAACCTCAAAAAGCCAAACAACAACATCCTCACCTTCTGCCGAGTTCATCCCCTGGCTATCACTCTCTTTCCCATAAGATAATCTTCTTAAAAGAGAAATAGTCTTTCGTGCCTGTGATATAAAAATCACACATTTTAGCTTTAGATAGAACTAAGCAAAGTCCATTTCCATAATTTAGCATGTTACTCCCTCTAAGTCTGGCTTCTTCTCCAACCGAGAGGTGAGAGTCAGGATACAGGAATACAATGAAATGAGGTCAATGGAAGTCTAAGTGGGCAGAAAGGGTTTGAGAGGAGAAAAGAGTCCAGATATGAGCCTCTGCACAGCCCAGGGAAAGGGTAAGGAGAGGAGAATTTGGAGGGAAAGGGAATTCAGCCACTGATGTAGTCCCTGCCTGTGGCTTCTACAGCTCTCTCATCTCACAGCACAAACACCCAGAACCCTGGTGGGCAGTGCCAGCAGCACAGCAGGCCCTCAGAGATGGCTTGCTCCTGCGTTCAGAAAGTGGAGTACATAGCATCCAAGAGCAGGGGAAATGTGTCCATGAACAGATGTTCCAAGTGTAACTGGAGGACAACCTAAGGTGGCATTCACAGTACCCTATGGTAACAAGAAGACTGCTCTGTAAAGCATCCACACCCTGATGTTTCTGGGTAGGAATGAGTGAGTGGGCAAGGAAGGGCTCCCTAGGAATTCTCAGTGTCCATATAAGGTCCACATTCACCCTATTGATATAATCGTGTGCCCTGTATAAGGTTACTCTTCTGTCTTTCCTTAGCAAAAGCAGTTCTGACAGCTCTTTCATGGACAGGGTCAAAGCCACCTAGAGTCAATCTGAAGGGGATCCTCTGAGTTTTCTAGGGGTGTCAGGTCACACTGGAGCACATCATTTGCTGCCCAGACTAGTAAGAGAGATCTCAAGCCGCACTTATGTGTATAAAATATATTTTTAATATTAAGTAGACTCTTACATATAATCCAGCGTTGTAACAAAGATGTATAACATTATGCATGTTCTTGATATTTCTAGAAAGGCACAGAAAAGAGGAGATGGTGATAAGATACATGATGAAATGAATCAATCAACCTGGGGAAAAAATTAGAAAGGTAGAATAGATGATGGTTCCTAAGATAGCAAGTCTTGCTTCCTTGCTTCACGGGCTGGTTATGAGGACCAAAATCAAAGTGAAATAAGGAAAAAAAAAAAAAACATGATCAAAGTCTCAGAAATAAAGATAATCATTATTACTTTTAATTCAAGTAATTTATATGGGAACTACATAGTTAGGTGCCAAACTCTGTGACCTGGCCCTCAGGTGCACAGAAAGTTTCTAATTAAAATTTTAATAACCAGCTTATAACAGCTTGGAGGTTTCTCAATAGTCAAAAAACAAATGTCTCTGATAGCTGGATTCTGGTGATTCTCAATCTTCCCCATCCCTGTCTCTGCTCCCTTAAAGCATGGTCAACAGGCAGTCACAGACTTCTGCACACTTTACAAGCGTCCCTGTGTCCTCATCTGTTTCACCGAGCAGAACTAAACAGAATTCTTGGGTAAATTTTAGTATCTGTGCAACAAGAAAAGGGACGACTTTTGACTTCTTATGATTCCTTCTGCATAGATTTTTGAAGATATTCTTTTATCTGTTTCTCTAGCTAGAACAAATCTCATTTTACTTTTCCTTTCTGTATGATTTTTAGAAAAAAAAAATCAAAGCCAATAAAACATAAATCCTCCCTGAGGAAGAATGACATCATGGTGTGACTATTATACTTTGACCAGCCTGTTGGAAATGACTTTGCAAAGTTCTCCTCAAAGTAAGAAAATAAAACACAACTCGAAAATGCCTTTTGTAATCAGCCTCCAAAACTAATGCCCGACATGTGGTTACCTTCTGCTAAAGCTCCTGGAAAGCTTCCTATGTGCTGTAAATCTGCATTTACAGACCCTCCACCAGGAACTGTTTGTGTGCTGTTTATTGTTTTGTTAGATTTAAAAGAGCTAAGTGGAGAGTTTTAAATGTATTATGAATGTCTAATGAAATAAATACCAATGGACAACTTCAAGGAGGAGAATGGACAAGAGTTTTAGAGATTATTGATCTCCTGAAAGGTTGATCCCTTCCAGACTTTTCAATTTTTGTGCATCTACTCTGAGTTTGACATTTGCCAGATACTAGGGGCATATGGAAATGAAATAAGCCAGATTTCTGCACTTCAGGAAACTTAAAATCTATTTGAAGAAGTAAGACTAGCACAGGAACAATTAGCTCTCAAAATATACCAGTACGTATAGTTAAGTGCTAAATTTGGTGAACTTTCGGTGCCTTAAAATATCATCAAGAGGAAGTTCAGTAAGAACTACTGGAGTAATCAGCAAAAGCTTTGAGAAGTGAGTGATAAGATGAACCTAGGAAGATGAGGACATTTTGGATGTTTAGGGGACAAAGAGGACTTCCCAAGGAGGTAAGCATGCAGAGAGGCAAACAAGGATTCTCAAAATCGAGTATATACCTAAGAATTACTTAGAAGCTTGTACACCGAAGGTGATAGATAGGTGAACAGAAAGATGATAGAGATTTCATTTGTACCCACAGATGGGATTTTAATTTCAAAACATTTTCAGGAGAATGTCCAACAAGTTATCTATCACACATAGAAACAAAGAGGCAAGTCCTCGAGCCAGTTTTGAAAAGCACTGGCTTAAGAGCAAGTTGAGACACTGCGGATTGAGACAGGCCTGCTCTAAGACGTTTATTAGTGTAATACATTTACATTTTTAAAATACTGTCATAATAATAATTTTATTTCAAACAAAGATACTATTTATTTCATAGTAAGGTGGTACCTATTTTATTTCCATTCTGAACTTGGGACATCAAAGTGCAGGAAAAAAAAAAAAAAAAACACTTTTGTGGCTTGAACTAGAAGACAGCTAGTTAGTTGCAATGGGATCCAGGTTTCCTGACAATTAGACAAACATTCATTCCACTAGAGCTTTACTGACTTTCAATAATTTGGGGCCCTAGAATGGAAGTCACTGTTTTGACATCCATAAAAGAAGAAATATATTGTATAGAGGTGGCCTTATATTAGGCAGAATGTCCCACTGCCTTTCCCCCAAACCCCCAACTCTTTTCCATCTATATATTTATCTACCCTTTCATTTATTTCACAAATTTACTGAGGTATTTCTGTGTGCCTGACCTGATTTTAAGTTCTAAGGATATCGATGGTCTTGTCTTTCCTTGATGGAGACTATGTTAAACTAATAATTGCAATAATGATTATCAGGTAAGGAAATATAGGGCACTACAAGGAGTAAACAATGGGGGCTTAGACAAGTCCCACAAGAAAAATCAACTTTAAAATGTGAAGGATGACTAGAAATTAGGTGATAAATGTGGACAGCTATGTTCCAGCAAAACAACATAGCATGTTCAGGAAACTCAACAAAGACTTGAGCCTTTAGCAAGAGAAAAAAAGAAAAGAAAAGCATTTCCTGAAGGTGGAAAATATGGCAGGCTCAGGGCTTCTTGGTGTCCCTCACCATTGACTACTATGGAGAATATTCAGTGCAGGCCCGATGGACAGAACTGTGTAATCAATAGGTGGTATGATCAGATTTTGTTTTTGGAAAAGAAAAGAAAAAAAAAAAAACTCTACTTCTGCATGGCCTTCTTTACAAAGGAAAGAGATTTAAAAAAAAAAAAAGAAAAAGAAAAAGAAAGTTTACCACATAAGTCTAATTATGAGGTCATTGCAGATTATCTAGGGAGAGACCATGGCTTAGAATTGTGGCAGTGGGGACAAAGGCAAGTATTGTGGTGGAAGAGGCAACTAGAAAACAGTCAACCACCCAGTAGTGTTTGCATGTGGAACGAAGAAGAGGGAAGGGTCAGAGCTGACCCTTGACTCTGACGAGCTGAAGAATAGTGACTACCATTCCCTGAGACAAGAATAACTAAAGAAAAAGAACATTTTTTGAAGATGGTAAGAAGAAAGGAAGATAATGAATCAAGTTTAGAACAGGTTAAATCTGAGCTGCCTAGAAACATTGCAAATAGAGACATTAAGTAGACAATGAGATATTCTCGCATGGGAGTTTAGAGAGAAATCTGGGCTAAGACAGGTTACAGGTGTCATTATCGAGGGAGTAAGAGGAGAATAAAGCTCACAAAAGAATCCTCAGGGAATTCAATCAGTAAAGGTTGGTAAAAGTTAGGGGTCCCAGGGAAGTTTCCAGAGAGTCCCTCCCAGGTCCACTTCTTGACTTTTGACCGACAGCAGGATGACATCAGACATTCAAGTCCCCACTGCCATGATAACTCTAGGTCACCTTGGCCCATGCTCACTAGTTCTAATTAAAACCTGTTCTTACAGATTTTATGGTTAGGGGGGATTATCCTTATCTCCCTGAATATAGGATCTGGTCTGTGAAAGGGTCAAAAAGTCACCCCCTTCAGAGTAACTGGTGTTCTTCAGGCCCGAATTTCTCCTGCAGATAACAGGTGGATTGCCAAAGAACATAACATATCCTGTCCACTTAAGCCAGGCAGGGCTGCAGGTAAATGCTTCTTGGAAAAGAGAACACTAGGGGTCATAAATGTGGGGCCATTTTATAGATTTATTTCTTTAACCTCATGTTCCCACCACTCCCATCTTTCTGCCCCCTACCAGAATGACTGCACTTGTGCAATCATGAAATCATTCTTGTATATTCCTTCAATTCAACTCTACTTAGCTCTGCAACTGTGAGACAGGTAAACCATTCTGTCCACAATTTGCCAACGGCCTGATGCCAAGCTCATGTGGGGATTTAACACATACTTTTTTTATGTTCAGCTGTTTGACTCCTTAAAAATAATTTTAAAAAGCAATGGGTCTGTGAGATATTTGGGACTTCATTTGGGTTTGTTGGCCTCTGGTTAGTTGTCCTGAGATGTTTATGTATGTACTGGCTTGTCAGGGAAGGTCTAAGGTACTGTTAAAATTTTACATCACTCTTGTTAGTGCATAAATAGAAAATAAATAACCCTCTTCCAGAAGTTTCCATACTTTTAAATAGACAACTAATAGGAATGCACCTCAGAGGATTAACTTAAATACAACTCACTTTGTTCAATGTCTTAAATGTAACTCATACGGGGCCATAGCACAATATATTTTTTTTCAGCCTTTTACACAATGCAAAACTATTCAGTTTTCTGTTACAGAATTATTCCAACTGTCACTATTGGCATTGAAGATCAAATCAGTCTGATTGTTAAACTGTTTTTACTTTTCAAGCACAGAACAATTGCACACTCTGCTCAGTTCCATTCAGATAACTTGAGGATGACTAGCCATATGTTGACAAAGGGAGAAATTCATCACTGTGATTGAATAAAGCAGACATGCAGATTGTCAAAATTCCAGCCACTTCTCCCCCACCTCATGGTTCACTGTGGTTAAAACATTCTTTCACAGAGACAAACACGATGTCATAAATCTAATGGTTTAACTCTTTTTATTTTGTTGTTGAAACCTCAAAAAAAAATTTGGGGGGTAAATTAGGGAATTCTGTGAGTGGGTCCTTCATTGTTACTATTAATAATCAAGAATTTCAAGCTGGATTCCATTTATATCCATTTTATGATTGTTTTTATTTTGTCTGTAAATACTATTTGATGGAACAAGTGATAATGTACTCTTTCCTTAATGGTATGTACTTAAAATATTCTGGTATTATTTAAAAAAAAACACAAACCTTACAGCTGACTAATTATCATATTTAACAAAGCCTTTTTCTGTGTGAAAGTGAAAGACCAAGGCGACTGCTGTAATTTGTATGCACACTTAAACTAGCACTGGGAATGTGACCTTCCTTTAGGCGTTGAATAATGTTCTAAGCTGTATCCATCCTGCCTGTTAATCACCCAAACTATAGAAGAATCTCATGTTGGGCAACTGAATTATTTTTATAAACAAAAATAAATTGCTTATTAGCTTATCTACACATTGTCTTGTAACAGAAAATTAAAATAAGAAAAGATTATCATTGAACGAGATGTGGGGGTGGTTTCCAGCTATTTGTTATTGGTGGGAGGGGGACAGCATCTAGAGATAAGGAACACTATTATAGCATTTTTTGTTTGTGCCTTTATTTGAAAAACAGAGTCCCATGATAATAGAGTTAAAACTCTCTACCAAAAATGAGTCAAGCGCCTGCTAATTACAATTTTACCAGAAATTTAAAAAGTAAAAAGGGAACTTTAGACCACCAATATTAATATTACCATGAAAACCAATGGAAAAACATCCAGATTATAATGCATAAATTTGAACTTATTCTCACAAGTCCAGATGGAGTGTTTTAAGCTTTCTCAGGAGCTCCTAAAAGGAACAGGAAAGAGATCTGAAGTGTCTTATTATTGAAATAAATCCTTTTGCAATATTTCAAGGCAGATGATATGTTACTCTCAAGACATGAGCCTTGGAAGAGAAGGGTTGGTAATGGTAAGAAGATTCTGGCCCACTGAACTCAAAAACAAAAAAACAAAAAAACCCTCATGTCCTGCAACAGCTACTGTGAATGCAAACTCCAGACCCATAAGGGTTCTATCCTTGCTGACCACTGGCATGTGAACTGATAAAAGCACAGTTTTAGATTCCCTTATTTATGTAGAGTAGAAGGAAAATGAAAATTGACAGTTCTTTCCTGCCCAGAGGTTTACAATTCTATTCCAGATAGGAAAATTATATGTCATCGGCAAATACATAGTGAAAAAACCATTAAAATGTTGGTTTTGCTAATCATCACGTGTGTTCCCTTGTCTCTTTGAGTTCTTTGCAAATTCTACCACCTGCACACACATTAAAATCGCTATATTAAAAAAACAAAACATTATAAAGATATTTGTGTATATTGTATTTGTATATGTTCTGTGACTGGTGGGCTTAACTGGCTAGAGTCCCATTCTGATGAAGCCAAGGTAGGATTGTCCCCTGATCAGGAGTGGCACTCTAATTTCTGGTTAGCCAAGTTCTAAAGGCAGACAGTGAATTCCACAAGCAGGTGGAAGCTTCCAAAAGTGCACCGAGTACGTGACAGGAAAAAGAACACATCAAATCATAAGACCCACTAAAGGAAGGTTAGAAAATCTATTTGGACATTTATGTGTAACATTTTCATGCCTATACCAAGTATAACTTAAATCATGAAACTGCACCTTTGGTCACTAAAGAATAAAATAACCAGAGGAAAATGCATAGATGCAGGGCTTAAAGAACAAAAGGCATTCTTAAGTCTTTCCCTGGGGCTTTAGAATGTAGGTGGGCTTGATTTTCAGATTAGAAAGTCCTTAGTTCCAGGGATAACATGAGAAGGATTTGAGGGGAGAAGTCTTAGCCAGCAACAAAGACCGTCTCTCCCATCAGATTTCTCTAGAACCCCAGAATAGCTGCAGTATAAGATGCAGAGGACAAGCAAAGGCAAAGTGGTTTAAGTTTATTCCTTGCCATTAACACTATCACAAAGATACTGCTCATCTCTTAGGAAATCACAGGGGACTGCATTATCTTTGGTGGGGTCTTCAAAGATTAAAGGACTATAAAAACCTGGAAGTTGAGCATGGCAGATCAAAGAAGGCCCCCCAAATCAAGAAAAGCATGTAGAATATTGGGGACCAAAAGGCAACGAGGCTGACTATATTCAAAGCCTCAGCTTTGCCTAAAGACTGCGTCGCTATTCCCAGCAATGCTCCACAGAACTCCATTAATAAAACCAGCCCTCCAGAGCTTGCAGAGCCCATGAGAATTTACCAGAACTCAGAATATTCTGGTAAGGATTTTGATAGCTAAGAAAAATAGCAGAATGTCATTGAAAAAACTGTTGGATCCAGAAGGGCCTCATACAGTTGAAGATGAGCTTCCGAGAGGCAGAGAAATTTCAAGGAACTAATAATCTCAATTGCAAAGGCTCTTGTACAGTTCAAGCAGACATATCAAGGCCAAGAGATTTGCCTTTGTGGCTGTTCTGTTTGGTCTACATATTAGGAAGGTCACTAGCAGATGGTTGCCATTCACTGAGGAGTTCTTCAACCCCTGTCGCAGGAACATCTTCATTCAGAAGCTATGCTGAATCAATGTCAAGGCGATGGATTAAATCAATCTGGCTGAAACCATCATGACGGGGCAAAACCATGAACACACCAGCAGGTTGTTCCAACAACACCCTCAGTATTCAGCCAATGATGAGTTATGCAAAAAGAAAAAAACAAACTAAAAGAAGTAAATAGCAGATGAGTTTGCAACATCACACAACCAGACAGCAGAAGCCACAGCACTGGAAACTGAGCTCCAGTTCTGACGTTACAAGACCTAGCCATAAAATCCAGAGAGCTGTTCTCCCATAATGAAAGAAATATCCAAATAATGGAATAAGGCAACTGAAGAAAGCAATTAATGTGTTGCTTCAGGATAGACATCAAGGCCATTAATAGCAATTAATGTCTTTTATGCATAGTATTATGCATAGGGTATTGTAATTTCTACATAGTAAAATGATCTATTTTTCACTCCATTAATCAGAAAACATGATCACTGTGCTCAAAAATAGTGGCCTCATTTTCCTTCCCAGGCAACAGTTAACTGCAAGTGCTGACAACAGGTCTCATTTTCTCAAGACTTTATCACAGTTAAAGACATACTGTGGCCCATTAAGCCATAGACTGTGGATTATTATAATAAATACTTAAAACCACTTATCAAAATAAAAAGCCAAAGCACACTCTGCTATGCAGTGGGCCTGATTTTTTAATCAGAGTGTCTCACTAGCTAATTGGAAGTATTCAGAACTCCAAATGACTCGTCTTATCGTTGGTGAGAATTAAAAAGGTTTTACACTGGAGATACTTTAGTTCTTTTCCCAACTAGGTCACCCTCATTAAACTAGCTTTGAAGCTTCTATTACATTTTCCTTCTTATATGTCAGTTCAAGAAAGAGGTTGGCAGAGACAATGACACTGGGCCCTGCAGCCAGTGACCCGTCGTGACGCTGTTCCGTATGTAGTCAGCTGTACATGTAGCCGCTTGCCAAGGGGAAAGAAAATCAATTTGTTACAGAAGATTATTAAGACTATTTGATTTTATTTATTTTACAATCTACCAAACTCCTGCCTGAAAAAGTAGGCAGGCTTCTTTTATCTGTCGACATCTGTTGATGCACTTATTTATAAAGGGGTATTAAACAGATAACTGGACAGGTTAAATGGATTGTGGACAGATGTGTTTGGGTTTATTTTGTTTGGTTGTTGGGTTTTTTTTTTTAACTTTCACTGGGATGCTAATGAGGTTTTGGAAACACCTTAGGACCAGACATTGCAATCTACATAGGGTCTTTTCCTGGAGTCTCACAAAACAATGGCAGCTAACAGTGAATAGATTAAGAGCATCTGAAAGAGGAAGAAATGGAGAGGGAGCCCTGGCAGGGGATAGGAGCACAGAGCAGGCCAGGAAGCAATCCACTTAAGGAAAATCTTCACTTCCTCTGAGGACAAAGAGGTGGCACTGTGAACATTAGCTTCATCAAAGACTGGAGTGAGTGTATGGACTAGGTAATCAGAGCACCTACCTCTCAAAAATGGCGGCTCCTCCCACAGCTTCTAGGAAGGACCCCTGAGGCCACCAGCTGGTAAGTGAACAGATAAACACACTACACCTAACTCTTCTGTTTGAAGCTCCAAAGAAAATCATCTTCAAATCTCCCAGAACCCACCATCTGCCAGGTCTTTTGAACGGGGGCAAAGGTGACCCACTCTGTGGGCTGAGATAATTACTTCTCAAGGTTTAGTTAATTAGGACAGTTGTCTCATTATCAACCAAGCTCCTTTAACATAGCCCACATGAACTGAGTCCAAAGATTCATCTCAGAAACCAAGACAGGGCATGAAAACCTAAATATTATTCAACAACATTTGCACTTTGGGAAGTGTTGGTAAGTGAAAGACAAAGTCCTGGGTTTTACACAGAAAAACATCAACTCAAACAGTAAAACATAAACTCAAGCTGCCAAAGGAGCATAGTAAATTAAAGAAAAACCCAGTGAAGAAAACGATGCTAGACTCTGGCTACTTTTCTATTCTCTTATTTGAGCATGGAATGGATGGAAGTCCTTCTTGTTGAGTAATCTATGGCTGCTACACTTCTTGGACACCCATCTGCCTGGTCACACTTCCACATGGAGGACTGCAATTGTACAAAGGACAAGTGGAAAGAAAAGTAGTTGTTATCACCACAGGATCAAAATAGATTAGAAATTGTCAGGAGAGTCCTGCCTATGGAAATAGAACTGAGTAACCACCCATCCATCCTCTCACGACCCTCCTCTGATTACTCTCCTGTGTAATTCTGCCATGGTCTTGTGTGTTAGCTTTCATTACAGGGTTTTTGCCATGATTCTGTATCTGTTGTGTCTTGAAAGGCCCAAGAGAGGAAATTCCAGCATCCAATTCTAACCCAATGTCATAAGGACGCTCATTAAGCTCTTCTCCTCCTCTCCCTTCAAAATCGTCCTCTTCATTCTTCTTGGCCAGAGACTGGTTTCTGTTTTTATTGTTTATAATTTGTTTGCCTCCCGGGTCCATCTGCACCTCCTCACATCCCTCAACACCACTGCTTCATTCAATTTGTGATTAGACTTCACTGTTCATAGATTCTCTATTCCTGCAGCACTCTCCACATATTTCTGTGAAAATACTGTTATCAGTATAGTTAGTTGTCTTTTTTTCCAACATCCACCTCCATGAAGCTCTAAGATCTTGAAGACAAAGATACTGGTACAATAGCATGGCACACACCTGGACCCTCAAGGATGTTTAGAAAGTCCATACTGTTTTAGATAGATTTTTCACCACTGTGACTGAAAGACCCCACCGGCACAATTATAGAGGAGGAAAAGTTTATTTGAGGGCTCACGGTTTCAGCGGTCTCAGTTCATAGAAGGCTGGCTCCATTCCTCAGGACTCACGCTGAAGCTGAACATCATGGCAGAAGAATATGGTGAAGGGAAGCAGATCACTTGATGATCAGATAGCAGAGAGAGAGGTGTCCACTTGCCAAATATAAATATATACCCAAAGCCACACTCCCATGATCAACTTCCTCCAGCCACACCCCACCTGCCTCCAGTTACCACCCAGTTAATCCCATCAGGGAATAAATCCACTGATTGGGTTAAGGCTCTCACAACCTAATCACTTCCCCTCTGAACCCTCTCACATTATCTCATATGTGAGCTTTTGGGGGACACCTCACATCCAGACGATAACACATACTGAGTGAATAAACGAGCTTCAAAATATGGAAGGTGGGAATCGGATTGTTCTGTCTTTATTTAGCTGTCCTTCCTACTCAGAGTGACCAGTCATTGGAAATAGTGACTTCGTTATACAACAATGTTTAGCATCTCCATGGTTATCAGCTTCTTTGAATTGATCCATTTCTTCACTCAAAAAATTATGGAAACTCGGGATTAGGAGTATCTTTACAGATGGTTTCAACCAACACGAAGCTTTACTGGCTAAACAGTCCTCTTTCAAAGTAAAGAAAGCAAAGCTTGCGGGGTTGCTTTCTTATTAATAGTACAAAAGTATGGATATTTGGGAAAATGTTAAGCATGCCTGTGGAAACGGAAGATCTCAGGCAAGTCTACCTTTGACAATAGAATGTCTGGCCCAATCCCAGCCTCACCACTAGGTGATGCATGTAACCTCAAACAAGTCACCTATCCCAGTCCTGTTGTTATGGCTCAGATGGGGAATAGACATGACCCGATTAGGCGCATGGGGGTTTGAGGAGATAAATTGTGTAAAGGGCTGGTGATGTCCAGTTCCTACCTGGTAGCACCGTGCAAGCACTCAGTGCCAGTTGCCATCACCAGCATTACTAAACTGTTCACAGTCACTCATGTCCACATGTCACTCAGAGAAGGTCCATCAAAGAGAACAAAAGGATGCAAACCTAAGTTTATTCCCCCACCTCACCATCCAAGCACTCCCAACTTACCCTACTCTGCCCTACTCCAGAACAACTTCAGAAACTGCATTTAAAAACTCCAGTAAACACTGGTATTCATCTTGCAAGTAGCCTAAGCTCAGTCATAACCCCCAGAGCCCAAGTTCTAGCTCTATCTGTAGGTATCACACTCTATTATTGATGTTTATCCCAAAATAATAGCTATAATGATACTAAGATTTCTTGAGTGCTTACAATTTACTTTATATGTTTTTAACTTATTTACTCCTCAAAATGATCCATTAACAAGGCATAGTTATTACACATTTTCAAATTAGGAAACTAAAGCAAAGGGTACTCAATAAACTTACCTAGATCCCACTATAAATTATGTACAGTTTAAAAAATTGTATTAAAATACAAAAAAAAATGCATTGAAAATTTTTTTAAAATATTGACAAGTGACCAACTAGTCCAGGAAGGTTTTCTTTCCACACACACACACACACACACACACACACACACAAAAGGAAGAAGAAGAGAAAGAAAGAAAGAAAGAAAGAAAGAAAGAAAGAAAGAAAGAAAGAAAGAAAGAAAGAAAGAAAGAAAAGGAAAGGAAATGGAAAGAAAGAAAATTGCTCAGTCTTACCAAAATATATGTAAATGCTTTTAAAAACTCTGGAAAAGATCATAGAGAATCACAGGTAAAGAAAGATGTAAATCTCTACAGTTAAACTTGAACAATGTCAGTGCATTTTGTGTTGCTATAACAAAGTACCCAAGGCTGGATACTTTATAGAATAAACTGGGCTCACAATTCTGATGGCTGGAAGATCCAAACAGTATGACACTGGCATCCTGGTGAGAGGCTCCTGGCTGCATCACAATATGGTGGAAAAGCAGAAAAGGCAATTGGTCACCCGCAGAAGGGGCACATATGTAAGCAAGGAAATAAGAAACCCGAGAGAGACAGGCTCACTCTTGTATAATCACCCCCTCTCAAGAGAACTGACCGTCTTCTACCAGACCCCACCCACTCTCCAGAGGCAGCATTAACCCATGCTTGAGCCTAGAGCCCAGCCCACATGACCCACAACTTCCTAAGGCCTCATCTCTTAAAGACTACACCAACTCAACACCATCATGCTAGGGACCAAGCTTCCAGCACATGAAACCCTGCAAGGGGTCAATCCACATCCAAATCACAGCAAGCACTTTGGTAAAATTCTGCAAAGGAGGGACGGGAAGAAGAGATGAGAGAGAATACAGAAAGCAGGGCAAAACAGAGAAATGTCTGTAATTCTGTGCAAGGTATCATGTTAGGAACATTCCATTTGCATGACTTATCAACACCCTAAACGCCTTTGCTTTCTCTCTTTCTACTGCATCTATCCAGCAAGATCCCAAACCTTCTCTGTCCCTGCAATTAGGAAGCCAGGTGGTCTTAACTTCTTTCAACCTGTCTTCCCCTACTCCGTGACAAGACCACCCAGCATTGCTATCCAATCCAGAAAGACCCAGGATATTCTCGCCCCTTGACCATCCCTCCCCACCCAGCTCACCTCATTTCAGGTCCTACCTGTCTCCTGGATCTGGCCACTTGTCTCTAGGACCTCTTTCCTCTTGTCAGAGCTCTGCCTCTCATGCCAGGGTTAACTTTTCACAACTCTCTTCCTTTGGCTCTGGGTGCTCCAACCTTAGAACTTTCTTTGCATTCTTCCAACACACCATGCTCCTTCTCACATGTCCTGGGCATGCAGTCATTCTTTTTCACCAATACTTTCCCTCTCCACCTTCTGTAGCTTGAATGTGTAGCCCAAAGTTCATGTGTTGGAAACTTAATCCCCAAATTCATGTGGTAATAGTGTTTGGAGATGGAGCCCTTGGTATGCAGTTCAGATTAGATGAACAAAGCCATTTACATGAGGCTCTCACGATGGCATTAACCCAGAAGAGGAAGAGAGTCCTGAACTAGTGCATTTGCTCTTTCTTACCTTGTGACATGCTCAGAGCAAAGCCCTTCCTGGTGATTTGATGATGGACATCCCAGCCTCCAGAACTGTGAGCCAAACAAACTTATATTCTTTATCCTTGCCATGGGTTTGTTTTTTTTTTTTTTTAAGTGACAAAAAACAAACATCACCCTCTCCCCTTTCCTTGGCTAATATCAACTCATCATTTAGAAATAGCCTTATGTCTACCTTCTTAGGTAGACCTGGGCTGACCATCCCACCTGGACCAGATCTTTCATTAGTTGCTGTATTTCTATAACCTGTTCTTGTCTTCTGAGCCCTACCCTTAGTCTGTGATTCTACATATGCTACTTTGGGTACTCTTTTTGAAGTCACATTTTCCCAATCTACCTGACCCAATGTGCTAGGAGTTCATGAGCCATGTCTGTTGCCACTACTGTCACCAGCTGGCCCAACATAGCACCTGCCACAGAGGCTGCATTTATGTTCTGACTCAGTGAACTCACAACAAATCTAATTGGCTTTTGCCTGAGAACGTAAAGAAAACACAGGTCCAGTATTAGCTCCCTCAAACCCTCAGCCCACCACCCCAGCCAGAGAGCAGTCAACTTTCATTTCTGAAGAACAATAGAGAAGTATGTTATTGGTTTTCAAAATCAAAATGTTTTCCTGGGTGTTACTGGATGCTCATAAATAAAAATTTGAAGAAATGAATTTACTAGAAAAAGATTGATTTGGGGCAGATTTTAATGAAGCAAATTTCTACCCCATTCCAAAAAATAAAAATCATACCATCTGGTATAAATTGAGACAAAACTCATCCTGCTAATGATGTGCAAACATGAATAATGAAAATTCAAGGGTGGCAGAAAAACAGTATTCTCTCTTGATATGTGCAAGGATTTTTAGAAAGTCTGCATTACTGTAGAAAACTTTTCCAGGGAAAAGTAACAACGGCTTTTCATTCTCTATGTGTCAATCAGTGTTTGAATGAAACCAGAGGAAGAAAGAAAAAAAAAATCCTTCAAACCAACAGAGATTCCCAACTGCTTTAATAAAAACAGAACCAGAATATATGTTATTCCGAAAGCGTCACAAAACTTGGCCTCACGAAGCCAACGAGGGCTCAACCACAAAACAAACACTGTCGGGGGGAGGGGGGGAGTGGGGGGGAACAGAGAGCTTTCACCCAAAGCAGAAGTAAACGCTGCCCTGGGAGGTTGGACCAAAAAATACTCCTCATGTGAAACCCCAGGGTCTCTGGTCACACGGTGTTCGTTGACGGCCGCCACCCTGCGGCTGCATTAGGTATTACAGCGTCTTCAAAGGGTCTGATTCCAGGGATTCCCCCAGAGAAAAACTACCAGTGAAAATTCTCAAGTTTAGAGATCATGCCCTGGAATTTTTCATTACTCTACTCACTAAACAATCATTTGTAAAAATTCACTGCCTATCGAATACTGGATTGGGGTGGAAATAGGGATTATTTGTTAAATCTAACGGGCATGTTTTATAAAATTTAACTTTATTTTTGGCCCCCTCCCCCTGTCCCTTAAAATTGCTTCAATTGTGGGGGCTGGGGCTGGGGCTCAGTGGCAGAGTGCCCAACTCGCACATGTGAGGCACCGGGTTCAATCCTCAGCACCACATAAAAATAAACAAAATAAAGACATTGTGTCCATCTATAATTAAAAAATTTTTTTTAAAAATTGGTTCAATTGTGCTGTCTTCCCCTACTACTACAAGATGAAAATTCAGACTGCCCAATACTTTTCTGGTTCTGTGAAATGTCATAAAGTACTGGTTAGAATTTCAACCTGGAGTTAAAAGGTTGAGTTGACCCCAGTCTGGGCCAGAATCTAGCAAGAAGTAGTTGCTGGGGAGGAAGGAGTGTGTTCTTGTCATACTAACTGAGCATTTCTAACTTTTTTTTCCATCCTGCTGCCTTCAGTTTCTGAACCCTCCAAGGTTGGGCCTTCGGGAGACAGGAGGAGGTAGAAAGCCCTGGCATAGTGAGTAGTCTCTCCTGGTATCTAAATTCTCAAGACACTCAGCCCCCAAGGATCTATCCCCAGTATATGCTCTGACTGAACACTATGACCTAAATTTTGTCCCCTCAAAACTCATACGCTGAATCCCTAACCCTCAAAGCAACACTATTTGGAGACAGGAGCTTTGGAAGCTAATTAGGGTTACATGTGGTCACAAGGGTGAGGCCTTATGCTGAGATTCATGTTCTCATGAGAAGAAGCCAAAGAACTTACTCTCTCTCTCTCTCTCTCTCTCTCTCTCCACACATAAGCAAGGAAAGGCATATGAGAATACAGAGAGAAAGCAGCCATCTGCACGGCCATCTGCAAGTCAAGAAGAGAGCCCTCACCAGAACCTGCCCTTGCTGGTACCCTGATCTCAGATTTTTAGCCCCCAGAGCTGTTGGAGAATAAATTTCTGCTGCTTATGCCATCCATTCGGTGATGATTTATAATAGTAGCCTAAGGTGACTAAAAACAGTCTGTCTGGGGATTTTGGTGGGCCTCATCTAGTCAGTTGAAGGCCTTCATGGAAAAAAAGACTGATCTCCTCCAGAGAAGAGAAGCTTCTGCCAGCAGAGACTGGCTTCAGACTTGAGCTGCAATATCAGGTCTTCCCTGGGTCTCCAGCTCACACTCTACTCTGCAGATTTTGGAACTGCCAGCTTCTTTTGTCATGTGAGCCAATTCCTTAAATAAATCCTCACGCCTTCTCCCCATGCATACAGGTATGTGTGTGAGTGCATGTGAGTGCATGTGTGTATTCTCTGGAATCTTGACTAAGAGAGAAGCATCCCCCCTACTTTTACCCCAAGCCCACAATTCTCTTCTAAAGCCCTTCCCTGGGATCTTGAGATCCCTCTCACTGGGTTCTGGGTGAGGAAGAAACACCCCCTACACCCCCTACTTCTCCTGACTGAGAGTAGGACTCAAGCCAGCTCTCTCCAAAGACTCCCTTCCCCGCACCCTCCCCCAGCCTTCCTGCAACCTCCCCTTGTCAGTGTTCTAAGTGAGGACATCTCCCAGGTTTGGACCACCGACTCTGAACATTGTGTTCCAGTACCTGTGTGGTCTGTTTGTCCCACTCCTTCCTCATCAAGTGAGGAAGCAATGGGACCAGACCCAGAGAACAACTGAACTTTGCTGTCCTAATGCTGCAATTGCCCTGGAGAAGCAAAATTTAACACCACCCAAAAGTGGCTCTGGTGTAAAAGGCTGCTGGCACCTTACTCAAACCAAGAGGGTATAAAAGTGTTTCACACGACTCACACGGGGGCTTTCAATGGAGAATTGGGAGGCCCCCTGATGGGATGGCTGAAGGGAGTCAGAAAAGAAGACTGGCTTGGGATTTTATGGTGGGTGGGGTGGGGCTGGGTGGGGGTCCTTGCTCACAGACAGAGGAAGGAGTGAGGCTTAAAGGAAGTCAGTGGTCAGATATTGAAAATGGAATCAGACTCTGTTAAATGCAGCCTGAGGCAAGAGCTTAGGAGCTATTTTATGGAGAAGTATGATCCCAGGAAGCAGGAATGAAGGAATAAATGGAGCAGGGAAAGATGAAGAAGAATAGCAGCAAACACAAATGTGTCCAAGTTGGCCATTCCTAGGAGCTGGCCAGGGTGACTGCAGGATCTGTGGGTGTCTTCAGAGAGGCCCTATGCACCCTTGCTCTCAGGACAGACCTGCCACAGAGGAGAGAAGAGTAGTCATGGCTTCCCATCTCTGCTCTTCAAAGTCTATCCTGTGGGTTCACCTCATCCCCCAAACTTCCAGGTTGTACCTGGAGGCAAGTGGAGGTCCGGTAACACATCATGTCTCGATGGCCTCAAGGGATGCAAGGCAACCCCTTGTCACGCAGCAGCTGTAGCAACCGCACCAGGGACCCAGATTACCCTGGCAGGAGCAGCAAGCAGCTTGATCAATGGCACAGCAGGTGCAAACTCTGAGGGATGCACACGCAGAAGCCAGTGCAAACAGTGAGGCTGCTCGCAGCTCTTATTATTATTTTTTAAATCATATTTTATTTTAATAAGACACAAACCTGTTTTTAAGGGTTTTTTTTAAGGGAAAGGGGTTTTGCTGAAGATTGAACTCAGGGGCAGTCAACCACTGAGCCACATCCCATCCCTATTTTGTGTTTTATTTAGAGACAGGGTCTCACTGATTTGCTTAGAACCTCGCCATTGCTGAGACTGGCTTTGAACTCAAGCTTCTCCTGTCTCAGCCTCCAGAGCCACTGGGATTATAGGCATGTGCTACCATGCCTGGCTATTTTTTTTATTTTTAATTGACAAATAACAGTTGTATATAAGGTTTCCTCAGCTTACATACACCATGGGGTTTTCTACCAATAAACCTATCATGAGTTGAAAATATCTTAAGTGAAATAATGCATTAACTTGCCAAACATCAATCAGCTTAGTTTTGCCTACCTTAAATGTACTCAGAACACTCACGCTAACCTACAGTTGAGCAAAATCATCTAACACAAAGTTTATCTTACAAAAATGTTGAATACCTCGTGTAACTTATTGAATACTGTACACAAAGTGAGAAACAACGGAAGTGTGGGTACTCACCGTCGACATAATGATTCACAGGTGTCCAAGTTTGGTTTCCACCAAATGTACATCATAAAGTCCAAAACCATCAAATCATTATAAGATGTAAAACATCCACGAACTGTAGAGTACCAGTTCCTTCCCCCTGTGATCATGTGGTGACTGGCAGTGTCAGCTCACTTCTCCCGCCAGTCACCACAAGACAGCACCCAACTGTCCATTCCTATCTTATGAAAAGATCAAAGATTTAAAAAGAATAGTTTCTACTAAATGCATATCATTTTTTCACTATTGATTGTAAGTCCAACCATCGTATGTCAGAGACAGCCTGTATATTCATGGAGAACAAGGTGAAATTTTGTTGCAGGTATACATTGTGGAGTGATCAAATCAGAGTAATTAGCTAATCCATCACTGTGCTCACATACTCACTTGCCCAGCCCCTCTTGAAGTTTGCAGGGAGGGGTGGCCAGGGCACACATTGTAGACACTGAAATGAATAGGTGTTTGGAGAGACTTCTCTTCCTTGATGAAAGGAGAGAGCCACGTGAGGATTTCTCTACCCCCACTGCCCATTCTGATCATTGGGTGTCATCTTGATGCCCAGAATTCTGTTCAGATCAGCAACATCTTTCAACAAATGAGCAGCAGGTGGCAAACCCATTGACTCATAGCATCCACTCCCTCTCCCTTTCTCAACAGTGCAATACGCCATCATCAGTCACACTCACCTTGCTGTGCTATTGGTCAGAGCAGCTCCCTTGTCCTTCCCAATGTAATGAGAAGGCATTTCCTTTGAAGGAACTGAAAATCTGATTAATAAGGATGCACCATTATCTCCATATCAATTAATCTAGACAGGTGCTTTTAGGGGGCAGCAGCACCTTAGAAAATCGGTAAGAACAGACTCTTTCCATCCTTCTAATTCATCATCCTCCATCTATAGGCTTCTTAAATAATGTATTGGTGCATAGTATCTGTACATAATAGTGGGATTCATTCTGCCATATCTATATATTGATCAATCTCATTCCCCAGTATCTTTCCTTAAATTTTTTTCATATTTTTACTTTTAAACTGATGGATAACATTGTGTTTGTATCATGTACAGCAGGATGTACTGAAATATAAATACACATATATAAACATTACACTATATATGTGATGTAAATGATAACTCTATGAGGTAGTGGGGAATGGCTAAGTCTAGCTAATTAGCAAATGCATTGCTTCACACAGTTATCATTTTTGTGATGGGATCCCATTCTTGACCCACTGGAAGGGACAACCAAAGAAGTATATGAAAAAAAAAAAAGAGGGATTTACCTGCCTATACCTCTAAGCTCCATCTCTCAGGAAGCTAAAACAAGAAGCCCAATTTCTTAATGGCAAATCTAGCCACTCTTCATCATATCTCCCATTCCACCTTGACTCCTGGTAGAAGGTATGTAGTAGAGGACTTAGTAGATAATTCACCTTCAAATAACCTTGAATGCTGATGTTTTTAGTGCTAATTTTTCATTTGCACTTCAGAATATAGCTGCTGGTATTTGGATGTTGAAAAAAAAAGGGAAGGTATAACAAAGCATCAAATAATGATGACAATAATAATAATGAGGAAAATTCTACTAGATCAGGACTTCCAAAGATCCCAGATGTAAGAAAAGAAAATAACAAAAAAGAAAAAAAGAAAGGAGTTTTTTTGTTGTCACATTGTGGGTAGTCTGGTTTTACTAGGGTTAAGGATTCATATATTGCCAGCTCCTGTCTTTTATGCATGGCATGGCATGTTCACTAAACCTTTGATTTCCTGCACTGTGTATGGACCAGCTTTTATAGGACAAATGAAGACTCTCCCACCAATGCTGATCAGGGAGGAGATAGCATTGTGCATGCCCACCAACACACCTGTGCTACCCACAGCACCTGTTTGGTCATAGCTACTAAGTTTTTCAAAGTATCATGAATGCTATTTCATTGCCTTGCTGTTATGAATAGAACAGAAAATGTAAGACCTACAACAATAACAACCGAAGTCCAGGTCTCTTCAACTCAGAATAAAATGGAACAAAGGAGAGGCTCACCTCATGTGAAGAATCCATTCACCTCTTACTGAATACAAGCAAATGAACTGCAACTAAAATTTTATATGAAAAGAATACAGCAGAATAATATATACAAGGTGCTAAAAATATATTAAATGATGAGGCTAAAAGGTTATGGAAAAATTCTGATCTTTAATGTTTCTTAGTATCCTGGCAAAGTAAACCACACCACACACCTGCTCACAATCTGTAAGTCTGCTGTTCTGTCTCTGTATGTCGATCCTCACATACATTTTTGTGTCTACATTATGTACACGAGGAGGAGATGCTTATCTTATGCACTTGATGATGTTTGTTAGCATCAAATCTTACCTTAAAAGAATAACATGTCATTAAATTAGCTTCCCTAAAATATTTGCAGTTAAACTGGGCTTCACTCAGATATGTGCTGTTTTTAGAAACCAAACCACAAGAGAAAGACATGGGGTCTCTCCGTCTTTTCTCCCTGTTCCCTAATAAACTGAGCTTCTCTGTATACAGAAATAGAATATATGTCCCCCCGTAAGCCACTAATGGGCCCCCAATGAGCCAGTGTCTGGCCTTAACTGTGTTCTCCTCCTAACAATCCCCCAAGAGAATTGCACACAGAGACCAACCTCTGATTGATTATGGACCAGTGATCGGGTTGTTACCACACCATCCCTGCTACTTACTAATAAATGCCCTCAGCCTTGCACACTGCCATAAATTCAGCTCATTATGGGGATTCTCAGGTGCCTGTCCCCATCTGCTTTCCCCTCAGATCATCCAGGAGATGAGTCATTAATCCATCTTTTTTCTCCACACTTCCCTTCTCTCACAGGATCAAAATGGCTTTCATTTTCTGACATAGTCCACCTCCAGTGCACGTCCCCTTCTGAAGGACATGGGTGTTGAAACGTGTTGGATTGTTTCATTTTAGACCCTTCAGTCCATTCACCTCTTGACTTGTCTCTTCCCTGGGCCAATTATTCACCATCTTTCTTTTAATCACAGCCATTAATTTTCTCCATGAATAGTCTCTTCCTCCATCTACTCCCACAGAAATTCCCTCAACAAGACTGTGTTTAAGTGTGTGTTATTAAAGTTCTGCATACCTCTCTTTGAACGGCATCTTTTTCAAATATCTAAAACAATGAATTTGGCCCTGGGTAGGAAATCGGAACAATTGACAAAGGATCATTTTTTTAAAGAAAGGGGTTGAAAATTGAGCAAAAGCCAGACTTAGTTTGATGAGTTAAATTAAAAAAAAAAACAACTCAACTATAAACTTATGCTTTTATGAGGAAATGGTAACCAATTGTTTACATTTTCCTCGGGGCTTGGAAAAGCAAAAACTGACACAAAGCATTTCAGTACCATTGTTTGTAAGAAAAACCTCCTGGCAGAAAGTGTTGTCAGATATTAAAATTAGTTACCAAAGGACATTGCAAAGACCACGTCCTTGAGTGGATGAAATTGCAAGATGAATTTTTATTTGCCTGGAAGGAAGCAGGAGATGACTTTAATGACTTCTGCAAGCCTCGTCCTATCCAATATATTATGCCCAAGTAGTATACAAGTTGGGTTTCATTTTGTTTTTAAAGGATCAAAATGTGTGTCAGAGAGAACAAAAGAAATTGGATGCAAATGCAAACTGTCTTGAGCAAAATATACTTCTTGATAAAACGTTATAAGAAACTCACATAACCCTCTTTGTATGTCATTAATGATTTCTCTCTGAGGTTAATTCTGGTGGTACATCCATTAGGAGGATACGGTTTATTTATGAGAGTGATAAAAAATTAACAATGATTCTCATTTTATTAGAGGGAAAGAATCAGTTAAACATTTTAATAGACAAGATTGCAACAACTTAAAAGCGAATTAATAAAATATTCCCTTGTCATTCATCGGGAAGTACATTCTACCTTGTTGGAGATGTATTTACTTAACCTCATGAAATAACTAATGAAGATTCAGAACTGCTTATAATCAAAAACAGCAATTTGGGATTTAGGGAGAATCCTGCATTAATATGCAGAAATGGTTAGGAGAAAACTCGAATAAATTATGGGTGAAAATTTAGAATGAAGAGTGATTGAAGTAATCAGAACTTGCCATGTCACAGGAAATCCTTTCGGTAAAGATGAACCTGTGTTCCAAAGGCTTGTTTTAAAATCACTTGCTTAAATTTAGAGTGAAGGTGCCCATCTGATCACAGAAACTCTGGGCTTGAAAGAGTCTTAGGCCAACACTGATTTGAGAGTTAATCACTTCTTCCATCATCTCTATCATATATATAATGTTATTACAGTCAAATAAGTCACCAGATTAAATTGCAATATTGTATTTACATAATAAAACAGGTAATGGGTACTAAACACATATTAGCATTGTATTTTTCCACTCTGTATCACAATGTTTCTATGAAAAAAAATGGGATCAGATCATAGTTCCAGTTGGGGGTGCACATCTCCTGGCCCTAAGCAGTAACATCATCTCCATCCCATGGATAGCACCATAGGGCTGAAGAAAGAAGTTAGGACAGGGTGGTGAGGTGTGGGATCAGGATTGGCATCACAGGATAAGACAGAGATGGACAAAGGTTCAGGAGAGAGGTGAGAGGAAGACCAGAAATGGTGCAGAAAGGCTGGGACTTCTTACTCTGCATCTCCCTCTGTCTTTTCTCGCTTTCCTTCTAATCCAGTACCGCCTGGAGAAGGTCCGGCTCTTCTCTCGGGGACCTTTCTCTCTTCACCATGTGGAACCCCTGAGTATTTTATTTAGTCTAGCATTAAATCACTCTTCTGGGTATTCATTTTTCTTTTTATTTCTACTTTTGGCTTTATCACTTCACAGCTCTGGTTGCTCAAATCCCAGAGCACAGATGCCACAGTGTGCCCTTCTAGATACCCAAAGTCTACTTGAGACTGGCTCATAGAGTCTGTGGAAATGTCATTATGAGGTAAGTCTTATTAAATAAAGGGAAAGGAAAGGCAGCCAAAGAAGGAGAGTGCAGAAGTCCCTGAGGGGCAGCAAAATAGATTCATTCTCTCTTTTAATCTATTTCTCCCTTGAAGCCATCAGCCATGACTGGGCTTTGAGGAACAGAGGAGGGAGATAGCAGTAATGAAATGAGAAGCAATGGTTGAGGGAATCTCCCCTTCCCCTCCCTTTCTTCTATGCTACCTCTTTAGCATCCTCAGAGATAACTCCTTTGCCCAAGACCCTGTTGTTTGAAAAGAGGGAAATTGGTATCATGAGAACATGGCTTCAGAAAACAAGAGTTCTACAGGGTTAAGAAGAAAGAGAAGAGGTAGGAGGAAAGAAATATCTAGTAGAAACAGGGAGGGAGAGCTTATTCTTAGATGGCAGAGGTGGTCAGTTCTCAAAAAGTATACATGTGTCTTTCTCCATGTTTTCCATTTCCATGCATCACAGTGACGCCATCTGACTAAAACACAAACTCTTACTAGTGGAACATGAGCAGGAACAAAATGCCCATTTTCATTTGAGAAAGGTAAGAGGTTTTTTTGCTTGCTACAGTGACCTTCAAGGTCAATTGCATGACTACACAATGGATAGTGCTGTCAGACCTAAATGTCAGATCTTAAATAAAGATGAAGTAGTATTTATGGTGCAAAATCAGTGCTATTCAGGGACTTATTTGTTTCAACAGCATTGCACAGCATAACCTAACTAATATAACTTAGTTCACTCATCTGGGACAGTCATTAATAAGAAAAGGAAAGTTGTTAGTCATGCTTCTGGAACAAGAGTTGCCCTTCTTAGACATTAGCAGCAGATCCATAGTTTCTAATTCAAAGTTTGAAAGGATCTCCAAGTTACCACTTCATATTTCTGCCTATTAAGGATGGAACATTTTTAAAATTGCCTAATGTATATTCCAATGACACATTCTTCTTCATACTCTAAAATATACCTGCTGAATGAAGCCATACTAGCAGAGTTCTTTATTGCATGAGAACATGGCTTCAGAATATGGCCACCTTGAAGAATTATTGAGCTCAGCATGAGGCCATTCGATCAAGGGATGGATACAAAAGATAGCCACGTGAAATTCATTGCAGAATCCACTCTACAGATATTCTGGAGAATGCTGTTCATCATATTGCACAGTGTTATCTTTATAAGAATCCTCTGAATAATTTTTCTTCTGATCTCAGTAATAGCTGCTCTTTTATGAAATGGTTTTAATTAGTATCCATTTCACCAGGTTGTTATAAGGATTAAATCCAGTAATTTATTGAAAAGGCTTAAAATGATTCCTAGAACAAAATAAGCACCAAATATATTTTCCCAGTAAGAATTTTTAAAAATCTTGATTGTACTATAAATCACACTAATGCTAAATATGTTTTCTGACAGGTGAGAGCCAAAACTTGAGCCCACCTGCAGCCAGTCTACCATTTGTCTCCAACTTTGGTGTTTACCCCTATTTCTTTCTCATCATCTTCCAATATGTGTAACTTTGCTATGTTTTAAAATATTCCTATAAGCTGATCTAAATTCTTCCCAGAGATGCATAGGCTATAAATAAATAAAAACAGAATAAACCCTCAATTCTCTACTTACTTTTTATTACATTTGGAGATGGAAAATGAAATAATGAAATCCCTATACATATAAATAGAATTTTTCTCCATTATAACAATTCTCTCACTTTCCTGCTGTTATTAAAGATGTGAATCTTCACTCCTATGACTAAAAGAATGCACAAGCTCCAGTCAGGCTCAATGACCTAAGCTTCACTTTGACACTTCAGTCAACACTTTGCAAAGGGAGAACCCTTCTGACTAGGCTATATCCTCCACAGCACTCAGGTTGGGAAGCCAAGCCATTCTGCTCCCCTTGAGACGTGTGAGGACACCTTGGATAAAAGCTGTAACTCTGGAAGCCACTTTCCAAACAAGTTCTTAGGCCAATATTTTTAATTAAAAAAAAATATTTACAGAAATAAAATATATAAATATGAATTTGGTTAAAATATCTGGCCTAAATGATAGTTGTGGCTAAGAGATTTAGAACACTTATTGACCCTAAACTTAGAGCGAATTCTGGTCTGCTCAGTTCATAAGTGTTTGTTGACTTTGTCTCTTAAACACTGTGCTAAACTCTGGGGACCTAGAAACAAATAAGGTATGAACCCAACTTTTAAGAGCTCTATAATTTAGGAAGGTCAGATACACTTTTTTTTTTCTAAGAGAGAGTGAGAGAGATAGAAAGAGAGAGAGAGAATTTTTTATTTAATATTTACTTTTTAGTTCTCGGCGGACACAACATCTTTGTTTGTATGTGGTGCTGAGGATCGAACCCGGGCCGCACGCATGCCAGGCGAGCGCGCTACCGCTTGAGCCACATCCCCAGCCCCAGATACACTTAAATAGTCTGTATTATTAAATATTCTTCATTGCCTTCATAACCTTTATTACAAACACTAATTACCCATTCATTTTTTGCTTTCATATTTTCTTTTTGGCTCTCTACTATACTATTAGCTCATTGTGGGGTAAGGGCTTTGATAATTCTGAGCACTGTAAGCTCAGTAAGAAGCCCACCCAATAGGTAGTTTCTAAATGGCAATGTATTCATATATAAAATTAATAAAAATCAAGAGTTTCCATGTATTCAAACAATACTTATAAGAAATAATGAAAAAGATCCCTTTTGTAATGGCAATAATAACAGTTCTGAAAAGGGTAAAATATCCAAGAGTAAACCTAATAAGGAGTATGAAAAAAACAATATGGAGAAAAATTGGATTTATTTCTGAAAGACCCAGAAGAATTGAATAAGTGGAAAGACATGCCGGGTTTGTAGATGAGAAAACAATGCAGTAAAGATACAATTCCAGTTCTCCCCAAGCCAATTTATACATTTAACTATCCCGATAAGAATGCTAAAAAATAAATTCTGGTCTTAAACTTGGTGAACTAATTCTAAAGTTTATATAGAAAAGTCAACCAGTTATAATAACCAGGAAACAGCTAAAAAAGAAAAAATCTTGTAAACCAATTAGTCTATTATAAAATTTTAATAATTAAGATAGTATCAGTATTGGGGCATACATAATACCCTACAGAGAAGATAAATTCCAGAAATAGGTTCCAGTTTATATAAGAATTTAGTACATGATAAAGGTGGTAGTAAAATCTGCAGTGGTAAAGATAAACATTAATATCTAATGTTGGGACAACTGACTAGTCATCTGAAAAATGATACTGTCAGGTTCATATATCACACCACATTTGAAGAAAGATTACAACTGGATTTAGGATTTAGATTTTTTTAAAAAATCAAAACATGGTTGAGTTCCTTTATAAACTTAAAGATCTTGATAGCTATGACTTAGAAATGAGAAGTCAAAAAAAAAAAAAGGTTGGTAATTTCACCCACACAAGATTAATAAATCTAGCATTCAAAAACAGCATAAGGATAAATGGGAGGAGAATATTTGAAATTTAAAGGGCCATGCTCACAAATATATGAAGAGTTCCTAGGAATTCAGAAAAAAATACCAAAAATATAATAGAAATGTGGACAAAGGATATGAATGGACAGTTCACAAGAGAATAAATATAAATGGGTATTAAGCACTAAAAATGCTCTTAAAAACAGAAATGCAAACTGAAGTTATATTTCTGGAAGTGGTAGGCAGGATTGTATAAGCTTCATCCCAGAATTTTAGAACCTGTATGCTCTCTTCCCACTGAGTGTGGCTGAGGCCTGCAACTTGCTTCTAGCCAATAACAGATGACAATGATACGTTGCTACTCCCTTGATCAGGACGGGTTGTGTTCAAATGTGATCAGATGACACATGATCTCATGACCTTGTTATATAGTATGACAGTCTATCTTAGGCTCTCATAAACTCACCTGCCAGCCCTGAGAAGTGAACTAATGAGCTGGACTGTCTGAGGACAGAGCCATGTTACTAGGAAATGCAGGCAGCCTCCAGGAGCTGAAGACCTCAGTCCTACAACCATAATGAACAGACTTCTAACAACAGCAACATGAATTTGAAAAAGGATTCTGAGCCTCAGATGAAACTGCTGTCCCAGCTGACACTTTAATTGCAGTGGTGAAATCCTGAGCAGAACGAACCATGTATACTATACTTGGGCTCCTGACCCAGGAGCTGAGATAATAGATGCATATTGTTTTAAACTGCTAAATGTTAGGTGATTGTTATTCAGCCATAGGAAATTATTACTTCTATTAATCATATCAGAAAAAATACAAAATTATTCAGCACTGTGTTGTTTTATCATGGCTATGAGCTCATTCCTACAAAACAGCCCAATACCTGTGGAGGAAGATCTGACAATGTCCAGGGCAGTGACAGTAGCAGGTGCCCTTTGGCTCAACAACACCTCTTCTGGAAATCTAGCCTACAGACACATGAAATGACAGGAGTAGAGCATTTTTCATTAAAGCATTGTTTAGAGTAACAAATAATAGAATCAACTCCAGGGTCCAACAATTGAGGACTGATTAACTTATCTAGGCCCACCTACTCAATGCAATCCTATGTATCTATTTAAAAAAATAAAAAGGAATGAGGAAGACCTTTGTGGAATGATACAGAAAAAAATCTCTAGGATATTTTACTAGGGGGAAAAAAGTAAGGTTCAGAATGATATATACAGTGTGCTGCCTTTGAATAAGAAAAAAATTTTTTTTATAAAGAAACAATGGATTTTTAAAAAAAATCTTTTAAATGGTTATCTCTAGGAAATAAATAGAAACAGGTAGATGAAATATGAGCAAGACTTCTCTATGAAGACTATTATGGTTTGGATGTGAGGTGTCCCCCAAAATCTCACATGTGAGACAATGCAAGAAGGTTCAGAAGAGAAATGATTGACTTGTGCAAGTCTTGACCTAATCAGTGAAATAATCCCCCGATAGAGATTAACTGAGTAGTTCTGAAGTGGTCGGGTGTGGATTGTGGATGAAGGAAGTGGGTTCCTGAGGACATGTCTAGGGGTATATATTTGCTCTGGCAAGCAGAGAACTCTCTCTGCTTCCTGATCACCACGTGAGCTGCTTCTCTCTGCCACACTTTTCTGCTATGATGTTCTGCATCACCTTGAGCCCCAAGGAATGGAGCCAACCTTCTATGGACTAAGACCTCTGACTTTTCCTCTTCTACAGTTGTTCTTGTCAGATCCTTTAGTCACAACAACAAAAAAGCTGACCAAAACAAATACCTTTTTATATTTTGTCGTTTGAAAACATACAAATGTGTTATCTACTAAAAAATTAATTTAACTGTTTTAATTGTTGAATGGAAGAATATGAGAAAGGACTGTGCCATAATGAGCATCCATTCAAGATGCAGGAACGGCGGAGGGGCTGAAAGAACAGCATCTTCATGGGAGAGGATCACCGAGAAGGATTTTGAAAGATGATCAAAAGTTACAACGGATGGACGAACTTCATAGAAACATCGCAGGCAGTGAGAACAGCAAGTTCAAAGAAACAGTGGGGTAAAACAGGCAGTGTATCTAGGGAATAAAGGAGTCTGGTCTTATTAAAGGTAATGAGTGCACCAGAGAGTCATGTAGTGAGAAAGGTAAGCAGACAGATCAAGGTCCCTTGGAAGCTCTTCTAAGGAACCTTCACTTTATACTTTGCATAATGATTATGTCTTAATTGATCATTCTAAAAGTGACTTGGCGAATACATCAGAGGGAGTCTGTATTAGTTTCCTGTGGCTTCCATAGCAAATTAGTGCAAACTTAGGGGTTTAAAACAACTGAATTCTTTTTTTCTCTCACAATTCTGGAAGCCAGAAATCTGAACCGAAAGTCCAAAATGAAGGGGATGGCAAGACTACACTCTCTCTGGAGGCTCCAGAAAACAATTCATCCTTTGCCTCTTCCAGCTTCCAGCTTCTGGTGGCTGCGGGCTTGTGGCCATATCGTGCCAGTCTGTGACTTCAGGTCTTGGTGGCATTTTCCCATGTGTCTGTGTCTTCTGCTCTTCTGTTTCCCACAGGGACACCTGTCATTGCATTTAAGGCCCGCTACAGGAATTCACAATGAACTCATCTCAACATGCTTTACTTAATTACGTCCTCAAAGACCCTTGTTCCAAGTACAGTCACACTCAGAGCTTCCAGGGACTAGAACATGAACATATCTTTTGAAGGGTCCATCATGGTCAATGCTAAAATAAGGAGTCTAATTAAAAGGTGGTTGCAATTGATCAGGTAAGAAATATTCAGCAAATATTCAACTTTTCTGATTAGAAACTTCCCTGGGGGCTGGGATTGTGTCTCAGCGGTAGAGCGCTTCCCTCGAACATATGGGGCACTGGGTTAGATCCTCAGTACCACATAAAAAATAAATGAATAAATAAAATAAAGGTATTGTGTCCATCTACAACTAAACAAAAATTTAAAAACTTCCCTGAGACAAAAATCTCACAAAGTTTCCAGAAATTTGCTCCATGTCTTCCTTTCTATAAATTAATCCCACCCCTCTTGCTCGGATTTTTATTCAAGCAACTGAGTGCATATTCAAAGCAGCTCTCTTTATGTCCTCTAAGTCTTTTTTCATGTTGATATCATAGTCACTGGGTGGTGTTATTTTACTGTAGCGACAATTCTAGGCATCTTAGTCTGTAGAGGCAGAAGGCCTCAGGAAGATTCCCTCCCTGAAAATGACACTTAGCTAGCAGCAGACAAGGTGAGCTACAAAGGAGACTTATAGGCAAGAAAGCCTATGGCTTATAACATTAAGGTTTCTGGTGAGGTCTGTGTAGCACCAGCTCAATCTTCAAATTCAGATTTTTTAGAATCAGTTGTATCATATCAAAATAAAATACAGATGACCAAAGAGGAAATCAAATCTTTAAACTTCATATTACAGATGAGAGGGGTTTCTTTATGCAGGTGAAAGAGAAGGAAGGCAAAACTCTTATCACCTTACTTTCCAAAAAGATCTGTCAACTTCTGTCAATGATTAAGCAGGAATCCTCCAGATCATGTCCTGGTTGTTGTTAGTCAGCTTTCCATTGCTATGACAAAGTACCTGAGAAGATCAACTTAAAGGAGGACAGATTTATTTTGACTCATGGTTTCAAAGATTTCAGTCCATGGTCATTTGGCCAGGTCCCTTTGGGCCTGTGGCAGCACAGTAGCTCATGGAGGAAGGAGTGCATGGTGGAGTGCTATGGTTTGGATATGAGATTTCCTCTGAAAAGTTTATGTGTGAATGAGTAATGTTCAGGCATGAAATGATTTGATTAGGAAAGCTGTGACTTCATCAGTGAATTAACATATTTGTTGGATTAATAATCTAAATGGGCCAGGTGCAATGGTGCACACCTGTAATCCCAGCAGCTCGGGAGGCTGAGACAGGAGGATGGTGAGTCCAAAGCCAGTCTCAGCAATGATGAGGTGCTAAGCAACTCAGTGAGAATCTGTCTCTAAATAAAATGCAAAATAGGGCTGGGGATGTGGCTCAGTGGTGGAGTGTCCCTGAGTTCAATCCTGGGTACCAAAATAAATAAATAAATAAATAATTTAAATGGACTGCTGGGTAGTAACTGTAGGCAGATGGGGTGTGGCTGGAGGAAGTAGGTCACTGGAGGTGTCCCCTTGTGGATCATATTTTGTCCCTGGTTTCTCTCTCTCCCTCCCCACCCCTTTCTTTCTCTCTGTTTCCTGACTGCCTTCTACCATATCCTTTCGCCATTATTTTCTGCCTTACCTCAGGCCCAGAGCAATGGAGTTGGTGACCCTACACTACATCTCTGAAACTGTGAGCTCTCCCAAAATAAATTTTTTCTCCACTAAGTTGTTCTTGTCAGTTATTTTGATCTCAGTGACCAAAAGGCTGACTAACAGAGGAAAGCTATACATACACATTTTATGAAAGCCTGAAAGCCAAGTACACGGAAGAGACCGGTGTCCCCAAACATACAATGGAATAGGGCAAACATTCCCATTCCAAAAGGGAATAATAACAAGGGCACGTGAAGGAGGAACGGAACCAAAAGCAAGACTAAAACCCAATAGTGAAAACAATAAGTCCATGTCCTGAATCTTGGGCTCAGGAAGGTGAGGTATGAGCTCCAAAAGGCTTGGTCATCCTCACCTTCGCACTGTTGCCAGATGTTGTCCACATGGTCTCTCTCTTCAGCTGGCTCTGCTTGCTTCCTGCAACTTCCCACGTGTTTTCGGCATCTCTAACTCCCTAGGGTCTTCATTTTAGCTTTTTTTCTCACAACTTCATGCATCATCCTATCGGGGGATACTTACAAGGGCTCTGAGCCTGCCACATTGTCTGGCCTACCAGGATTTCCTTTGAAATCCCATTGTGAGCTTCCAAGACCACATAAGTTACATTTGATGTGACTGCAAAATCAGAATCACAGAGACAATGCCAAAGTCTGTTGCTGGCCCTGGCTGTATCTGGGCTCACGTGAACTTCAGCTGCAGTGGCCTCTGCCTGGATGGCTGAACAGTGGAGGGGTAAGGGGAAAATTTCAAGGAAACAGTTCTTTAGGTCTCCCTGTGTGAGCAGGGCGTGGTGCTCTATGTCTCTTCTCAAAGAAGCTTCTTTGACCCTGCAATGGGTAGGGTCTTGATAATTCCTGAGATACCCTCAAGGCATCTTTCCTATGGTCCTGGTACAAAGTACTTGGCTTCTTTTTAATGGTTAATCTCTTTAGCAACCATACCTTCCTCAACCCGGACTTTATAGATGCTTCTTTTCCCACCAAACTACAATTTGTTTAACTCCCTCTGCTTTTTGCCCCTGACTAACCTTGCTAAAAGAAGCCAGCAGTACCCAGGCCAACAGCTTGAATTCTGGGTTGCCTTGAAATTTCTTCTGCCAGATAAACTAGCAAATTCAGCCCTTTATAAAGTTTCAGGTCTTGGACAATATGTAGACAAGTGCCTTGCCAGGATGAACTATGAGTGGCCTCTAGTCCAATTCCCATAGAGTCCTTATTTCCATCTGAAACCCCATGAGCCTGGCCTTTATTGTCTGCATTCCTATCAGCATTCTGATCTTCTGAGCTCTCACTTGAACTGTTAAGTTTCACCTACAGCATTCCAGGCTTTCTTCTAATCCAACATTTTCCAATCTCTTCCCACGAACTAGTTCCAAAGGCTTCTGAAACATATCTTTGGGTTAAGTCGTAGCAACAATAATAACAGTAGATATCCTATATCTTTGCTCTCCAATAAGGAGTCTACTAGCCCTATGTGGCTATTGAGCACTTAAACTAATTTATAAAGGCTTTATAAAGCAATTGATTTATAAAGTATTTTTCATTTTTAATAATTGGAACTTAGTTGCTAAATGTCACAAGTGGCTACCATATTGAACAGTACAGCTCTAAACACTATTGAACAAGGTCCTGGCTCATCTTCCTATTTGGACAGATTCAAATTCTATGTTAGTATCAACTTTCTTCTTGGCCTATTCTCATATTTACTCCCTCCTCCCAGGAAAGGAGCTAGTAAGTCCATTTAGGTTTATGGTCATCAATTATATTTCAATGGGACAAAACTGGAATTTTTTTCCCTCTGCTATTGGTTCAAGATGTTATGATACAAGACCTAGAGATGCTGCCTATTTTCAAAGACATTCAGATCAGACCATTCCCTTTCACCCTGCACAGATGCCTCCAAGAACACCAACAGAAATCGCTGCTTCAGTGGGTGATTTTACTTTATCCAAACCCACATTGTTAAAAGAAAGTTGACCAGGTGTGGTGGTACACCCCTGTAATCCCATTCTTATAAATGTGGAACACTATTGAGTTTTAGTCTGGCTAGCCATAGCTCACTCAGC
The DNA here is from genome assembly GCF_001458135.2 of Marmota marmota marmota. NCBI lineage: Eukaryota > Metazoa > Chordata > Mammalia > Rodentia > Sciuridae > Marmota > Marmota marmota. The sequence goes on along the minus strand of NW_025999968.1, from coordinate 49,930,573 downwards.
CACTTTTTTGGATAAACTTACACTTTTATTTTCTAGCTTCTCTTTCTAGGAAAATTTACAAAGACTTCTTTGGTTTCTGGATTTAATTTCTATTATGTAGTTCAAGTATATATGTTTGCATGCACTGTCATTATAAGTATGAGACTGCAGGTTTCTTAGATTGTTTTCAAGTTCCTAACTACTATGAGTGAGCTATGCCATTAACATAGACCAAACAGATGTGTGTCTTTCAACGATGTCAGAATTTATTGAATAATAATAAATTCACAAGCTATACCACCTTCATCATTGTTATTCATTAAGTACTTGTGGGTCACCTGGTTGTCATAGGCTGGGCAATCACAAGTTCTTTTATTCCAGTGTGCTAATTACTAATATCTATAACATTCAAGTCACACATAATACGTTACACACACACACACATAAAAGAAACAGAAAGGCTAAGAAAGGATTAAGGTGACTATAGAGGCTGAACCAAGAGGGAAAGCAAAGAGCAGAAACAAATACAAAAGTCACTGCAGGTGGTTAGATAAGATTACAAACCAGCTAAAAATCTTGTTCAGGGCAAGAGCTCTCAGATCATGGAACTTTTTCTAGGCCAGGGTCCAGAGGTCAGGCAGCTTTGACATAAGCCACATCAAGCAGGGTGATCAAGCTGAGTTGACATTCAGGGACAGAAAGTCAGAGGCTCATGACCTGTCAGTCTCATAACATGTTCAATAGATGGTCTGATGACAGGTCTATGTGTGCTACCACAGTCTCTGCTGCTCCTCCTTTGGGGGGCCTCAGGTGAAGGGGTTGCTTCATTCAGTGATCTAGTGTATTGATACACTTATGAACCTGGTCTTTCTTATGTGGGTAGATACACTCATGTATCTATGTGCTTCTGATTTAATTCAACAAATTTTCAAGTGGTCATTTTTATTAACACAATTAATTTGTGCCTATTGGTTGTGCTAGGTGGTTGCTTACTCAAACAAACAGGATATAGAGTCATTCTGTCTCTGCACTTTTATTCAAAATGGAGTACCTCATGGAAAACTATTGCTTTGTATAATGGAGTAACTCAGAGGTGGGCACAGTCTTGAAGCTACTGCATACATCTAGAGTAACTTAGAGCAGAGCATAGCCTGCTCTCAACACTAACTGCCAACTTCTGGATGGAATGAATCTGGTAATTCATTGAAGGTACGTACATAAGACATTCAGATCCAGGCCAACAGTTGCCTCCAAGAACACCAACAGAAAATCACTGCTTCAGTGGATGATTTTACTTTATCCAAACCCACATCATTAAAAGAAAGTTGAGCCAGGCGCAGTGGTACATCCCTGTAATCCCTGCAGCTCAGGAGGCTGAGGCAGGAGGATCACAAGTTCAAAGCCAGCCTCAACAACTTAGTGAGGCCCTATTCTCTAAATAAAATACAAAAAAGGACTGGGGGTATCACTCATGAGTTAAGCACCCTGGATTCACTCCCCAGTTCCCTGCCCCCCACCCCACAAAAGAAAAAGAAAGTTGAAGTTTTTAGTAAGCAGACCAGGCTGTCATTAAGACCTTCACTGTATGAATGTGGATCCTCCATTCCCATTCTCCCTAAAAGGGAGAACATTTCATCAACTCTCCTACCCCTTATCCAGTGTGAAAGGGAGCATTCAACCCAATGGGATGTTGAAGAAATAGAGATGGTTGGTACATGAAGTCTATTGATGCAGAAGCTCACATGCAACTCATTACCAAATTACCTCACGGTAAGCCTTACAATAAAGACAACATAAGGATGAGCAAGAGTAAATCTATAAATAATATACACATAACGGAGATGACTTAAAAACGAACAAGATCCAATCTATAAAGCATTTAAAGCTTCTCAAATAGCTGCAAAGCTAAGTGATATTATTATGTATCGTCAGTTTTAATAAGTTGATTGCCCTGCCTTTCTCTTTGTTGTTATTTTCTCGTCTTAGATAAAAGTTCTGTTTGTGTCTCTATTAGAGAGAAAATTATGAGATAGAATATTTCTCAGTAGTAGTTAGCAACAGGCTATAATTATCAGTTCTATTAGGAGCAATTGCTTAGGTATTAAAATTTTGAGAGCAGTTTGAGCAGCTTGATTCTTGGGCTTGCATTTAAAACAGCTGAGATGATAGGCAGACAGAGAATTTTTGAAGCATAAACTGTTAAAGTTACAGTGAGACTATTGAATAGCCTTTAAACCCATTGGAATACATCATCCCACAGCAGTGTTTTACCAATTTCTTCATAGATTTGGGGATGTGGCTCATGGGTTAAGCACCCTTGAAAATAAAATTCTAGACTTTAAAGGAACGTTAGCCACTGTCGATAGGAAAAGAAAGAACCCAAAGACCAGGCTGCGTGGTCCCACCTGTCTCTGCCAGCAACCTTAATATGTTAAGCTTTTTATGCTTGAGTTTCCTTACCTGTAAAATGAATAAAAGAGTACCTACTTCGTTAGGATGTTGTAAAGACTTAACTGAGCTCATTGTCATTAAGCACTTAAAACACTAAGCACAGCATAGAATAAGTGCTTGATAAACATTAGTTTCCATCACCCTGACAGTTGTTACCATCACCATCATCGTCAGCATCTTAAAGATGTAGACAGCAATGTTCAAGAGGTTAAGGTGATTTGTCCAAATCACACAAGTAGTATTAAGCACCCAGGGAACCCAAATCTCAACTAGCCCTTTCTTCTCTCCAGTGTGCAAGGTTGCTTATACTGTTCTGTGCTATATACTGTGCTACAAAGTTCTTATCAGGTACATAACTTACGAAGGAAAGAATCCAAAGAGGAGAAGGCCTAGAGATACCATTTCTAGAGGTCTTCGGGAAAGTATACATGCCAAAGTGGCTGCTGAAACCACTCACTTCAGCGTCACTATTAAAGTCTCTGTACCCAGTGTCTTTCCATTTGCTACCATTGTTAAAATTCCTTTTATAGAAGGAACAATTTTCATTGCATGAAAAAATATAATGTTTCGATTATAAATCATAACACTGGCTTATATTTAGATTACTCAAATGGAAACCTTACCCTTATTGAATGAGAACACAAAGTAAAATAATTAACATAATATCTGCATAATGAGTTAGAATGTAAGAGCATAGCATGAAGAAGAAGTCATTGAGGTGGGTGATAAAATGTGCATATGGATGCTTCCAGTCCCAAAATCAAGCTTCACTTTTCTCACAGTTTTCCAAGAACCAATGGCAACACATCTTGGAACATTACAGGAAGGACTGAAGCATAGCGCCTCCAAGACCATTTCATCAATGATGAGCAAGACACATGAAATATAAAACTTTTTTTCCCCTTCCACGGACACCAAGATGCTTGCAAATCCAAGTCAAATTAGGTCTCTAGTCATGAAGAAAAATGGGACCCTTGCAGGAAAGTCAGAAAACATTTGATGACATCTCCTGATCCCCATGAGCATTCAGGAAAAAAAAAAAGGATACTTTACACATACATTTTACAATTCAAATTTTTACATAGTATGAAAAAGAAAGAAAAGAAAGCTATCCACAAATGTTCCTGCATTCAGCAGGAACAATACTTGGCTTCTACCTAAAGTGCTTTAATCATAATTATTTATATTTGGAGTTGACAGTATAAAGGCTACCATGACTATATAAGCTTCATGAAAATCTATATATTTAAGTTCAGAATGGCTTTTCTTTCATTCCTATCAAGTGTTTGAAAATTATGTTGATGAATTTTTTCTAAGAAATCATACACTGGACCAAAGTAGAGTGACAAAAGCAATTTGAACATAAAAATCTCATTTTGAAGTTCTTAGCTTTAAATATGTATTAACAGGGTGGGAGCTGTCACGTTCTCACCTTGTCCTTAAGACTGTTCAAAGCATGAGAAGACTACTGTACCTGAAAAGCATATGTGGTTATCATGATTCGGTCTCTGTCACATCAAAGTCTTCTCTCTTTTGAAGAGCCAAATGCTTTTGCCTAACACTCTTCACCCCACATTACGGTAGGCAACACTGATGCACAGATCATTTAGGACAATTGTTCTCAGGAGAATGGCTTTTCCACGTTTGCACTTTCTGTTTTTTCTTGACCACATTCTCCTCTGGGCATCAGGATGCCAAGTTGTTATTGGGAGTCTATCGCTGACTTGAAATTCCCTGGGACCCTAAGCTCTACCAAACTGCTTCATGGTAAGTTACTACATTCCATCCAGCCTTGGGTAGACATATACAAGAGGGCATGCATGTATAAATACACAGGATTGTTAAATTTATCCCTTCTCTGTCATCTTCCTTACATGTCATCAAAGTACACATTTTTTAGACAATTAGTCCATGAGAGACATAGTTAGCTTGAAGGACCATGGACACAGATAAGCACTGAAAGGCCACAGAGTAAACCAAATAAAGTGTTGACTCAGAAGTGCAGCATAGAACTAGACATGTAGCTGAGAATCAGTGAATGGTTGCTGGTAAACTAACTGATCTTACAATATACCTGGGAACAATTTGAAGTTTGTGAGAGGATGCTTGCAATAAATTCTACTGGTAGAATTTTAGCTATTAAAGGAGACAATAAGGGGAGAAGGGTTGTTTGCTTTGTGTTTGTATCAATTAAATTGCATGCTGTAGTTGATCATTTAGTTTTTTCTAAATGCAAGTTTGATTTTCTACTCATTTATGTTTACTATGTAATTGTGAAAAAATATTGGGGTTAAATGACATGGATTCTCAGATGTGGTCCTTGATTTCATCTTGGCATGGTATACGCTGGAGTAAAGCATTCTGGGATGGATTTGGAGAGTGAAAGTCCTCAATTTTCTTTTTCTACTGAAACTTCACATGTATAGAGACAGGGAGTAATACTCACTTTGTAATTAATCTCATGTTCATCAGGAAGACTAATCCCCATTTGATCATTCAATGCAAATAGATGTCTTCCAAAGCTTTAGTTTTTTCTTTCCATTATTGAGCAGGGAAAAAGAAATGAGATTAAACATTTAAAGAATAAAGGAAGAATCAATAAACAAATAGGCCAAAAAACAATAGCATCTTTAGGGGAAAGAAGTTTTTTACAAAATATTCATAAGGAGTATAAAATAAATATCTGAATATTGAGCTTTATGTATACACATGCACGTGCTAAGATTAACATGCATATTTCAGTAAACATCAATATCTTTTATGCCTTTGGAAACTATTGACTAAGGCAAAAGTCAATACATCTTGAGGTTCACAACAAAATCAATAATTCCTTAATAATTTACCAGGACTCATGGGATTTAATGTACTTGATGACCGTGAGGTCAAGTAAGACCATTACAGTTTCTTCCAGGCACACTTGATAAAGGAAACGATGCTAGCATTAGACAGTAGAACTATAACACATTCCCCCCACCCTCTGCCACTTTTTTGAATGAGGCAAGTAAAACATCAACTTGAATTGTAGATGACAACTCTGAGAAAAAAGAGAAGCCTAACATCAAGGAATCTCAGGGAAGAACACCCTCATTAGAACACTGGTTCAGTGCTGCAGGTAATGTGGACTTCTGGCCTGTGAATTAAACAGCAACAAATACGAGAAATATCATTTCATCCACTTTGTGAGATCCCTGCGTTTGTCCTTTCCTCGTCTCTCACTTATCTCCAGAGACTAACAGATGCAGGTTATCCAAATGCTTTGATCATCTAAATCTCATCCAAAGCGGTTTAGTGACAGAAACAAAAAGTGCTTGCACGCTTTCTATCATTCTTCGGCATCACACATTATTTGTTTCCACTTAAGGAAGACAAAAACAAAAAGATGACCAGCCCTCTTCAGTGTGAATATGTGATTGCCTATGAATCAGAAGGTAGGCAATACAGCCAATCATTAAAATCACTCAGGTTAAGTCTGAAATAGAAAAACTCCATAGACTGAATTCTGGGTTTGTGTGATAGGAATCATCTGATAAATATGCAGAATGATGTTTCCTAGTGCTTCTAAATGTTATTAATAAGTCAATCTCTGGAAGTAAAACAGAGGTCAAAGCAACCCACAGAGTAAGCAAAACATGGCTCCTTCTAAGTAAATATCTGGTGTTGAATTTCTCAAGAAAATTGCCCAACTATCTTTAGCTAAAACTACAGAATAGAGATCTGATTCCCAATTTGTAAGATCTATACAGGAAAATAATACATGAACAAATGTGGCCTTCAGAAAATAATGGCTTATAGGATTGCCCTGAAGGGGATAGAGGTAGCCTGCTCTTTGCTGGTATTGTCAACAGATAAGGCAGGGCAGAGAAATTCAAAGTGGTCTTTGGCTTACTAAATGAATGAGGAGGAATGCCAGCACATACATCTGCATGGGAGCCCAGACCTAGGGCAGACCTGGGTCCTACAAGATTATAGGGTATAAACTATAATACCTCAGATCCACACTGAAAGAAAGGAAGACACATAGACAACATGAAAAAACAAGGGCAGAAAATGCCGCAAACAAGGATACTACAATAACAGAATCCATGGACAGAGTATTTAATGAAATGTCAGAGAAGAAGTTCAGAATATACATAATTAAAATAATCTTTGAATTAAAAACAATGAACTAAATGAGCAAATACAGGCAAAAACTGATCACTCCAACAAAGAGATAACAGAGCAAATACAGGCAAACATTGATCACACCAACAAAGAAATAAGGAAGCAAATACAGATAGCAAAAGATTACTTCAAGAAAGAGAGATTCTGAAAAAAAAAGAAATCAGAAATCCTTGAAATTAAGAAAACAATAAACCAAATTTTAAAGAAAAACTCAATAGAAAGCATCACCAACAGACTAGATCACTTGGAAGACAGAATGTCAGATAATAAAGAAAAATCATACAATCTGGAAAATAAAGTTAACCACACAGTGAACATGGTAAGAAACTATGAATAGACCATCCAAGAATTATGGGATAGCATCAAAAGACTAAATCTAAGAGTTATTGGGATAGAGGAAGCCACAGAGATTTAAACCAAAGGAATGTACAACCTCTTCAATGAGATAAAATCAGAAAATTTCCCAAACATGAAGAATGAATTGCAAAATCAAATACAAGAGGCTTATAGGACACCAAATGTACAAAATTACAATAGATGTACACCAAGGCACATTATAATGACAATGCCTAGCATCCAGAATAAGGATAGAATCTTAAAGGCCACAGGAGAGAGGAATCAGATCATATATAGGGGGAGACCAATTGGTATCTCAGGAGATTCTTCAACCTAGACCCTCAAAGCCAGGAGAACATATACCAAGCTCTAAAAGAAAAATGAATGCCAATCAAAAATCTTATATACAGCAAAATTAAGCTTTAGATTTTATAATGAAATAAAACATTTCATGACAAACAAAAGTTGAAAGAATTAACAGCGAGAATGCCTGCACTACAGAGCATCCTCAACAAAATATTCCAGGAAGAAGATATGAAAAACAACAATGAAAATCAGCAAATATGCAGAATGTAGTTCCTCTACACTAAAGGAAAGGCCAATCAAAGGAGAAACCAAGTCAAGCTAAAAACCAAAAATAAACCAAAATGTCCAGGACTACAAATTATATTTTAATAATAACCCTGAATATGAATGGCCTAAACTCATCAATTAAAAGACATAGACCGACAGGTTGGATTTTAAAAGAAGATTCAACAATATGTTGTGTTCAAGAGACTCATCTCACAGGAAAAGACATCCCAGACTGAAGGTGAAAGGGTGGGAAAAAATGTACCACTCACATGGACCACATGGATAAGCAGGGGTTTCCATCCTCATATCAGATAAAGTGGATCTGAAACCAAAGCTGGTGAAAAGGGATAAAGAAGGACATTCCATACTGCTTAAGGGACTCATACATCAATAAGACATACAATCATAAATATCTATGCCCCAAACAATGGGGCATCTATGTATGTCAAACAAACCCTTCTCAAATACAAGAACTAAATAGACCACAACACAATAATATTAGGTGACTTTAACACACCTCTCTCACCATTGGATAGAGCTTCCAAACAAAAACTAAACAAAGAAACTATAGAACTCAATAATACAATCAATAATTTGGACTCAACAGACATATATAGAATATTCCATCCATCAAAAAGCAAAAACATTTTCTTCTCAGCAACACATGGATCCTTCTCCAAAATAGGCCATATATTATGCCACAAAGCAAGTACTAGCAAATACAAAAAATAGAGATACTACACTGCATTCTATCTGACCATAATGGAATGAAATTATAAATCAATGATAAAATTAAAAAGAGAAGCTACTCCAACACCTGAAGACTAAGCAATACGCTATTGAATGACACATGGATAACAGAAGACATCAGGAAGAAAATTAAAAAAAAATTCTTTGTAGTGGTAAATGAGAACTGGGATACAACTTATTAAAATCTCTGGGACACTGCGAAGGCAGTGCCAAGAGGAAATTTCATTGCATGGAGCTCATTCACTAAAAGAAGAAAAAGTCAAAAAATAAATGACCTGACATTATAGCTCAAAGCCCTAGAGAAAGAAGAACAAACCAACACCAAAAGTAGAAGACAGGAAATAATTAAAATCTGGGTGGAAATCAATGAAATTGAAATTAAAGAAACAATTAAAAAAATGACAAAACAAAAAGCTGGCTCCTTGAAAAAATAAATAAAATTAATAAACCCTTAGCCACTGTAATGAAAAGAAGGAAAAAAACTCAAATTACTAAAATTTGTGATGAAAAAGGAAATATCATGACAGACACTATTGAAATACAGAAGACATTAGAAACTATTTTGAAAATTTATACTCCAGTAAATAGAAGACCTCAAAGACACTGACAAATTTCTAGAGGCATATGATCAACCCAAACTGAATCAAGAGGACATAAACAATTTAAACAGATTGATTTCAAACAAGGAAATAGAAGATACCATCAAAAGCCTACCAACAAAGAAAAGCCTGAGACCAGATGGATTCACAGCTGAGTTCTACAAGACCTACAAAGAAGAATTAATACCAATACTTCTCAAATTATTCCATAAAATAGAAAAGAAAGGAACTCTTCCAAACTCATTCTGCAAAGCTAATATCATCTGAATACCCAAACCAGGAAGAGACACATCAAGGAAAGAAAATTTCAGACCAATATCCCTGATGAATAATGATGCAAAAATCCTCAATAAAATTCTGTCAAATCACATACAAAAACATATTTAAAAAATAATGCACCATGATTGAGTGGGGCTCATTCCAGGGTTGCAAGCTTGGTTCAACATATGAAGATCAATAAATATAATTCATCACATCCATAGACTTAAAGATAAGGATTATATGATTATATCAATGCATTTGACAAAATACAGCACTCTTTCATGTTCAAAACACAGGAAAAACTAGGGATAGTAGGGACATACCTCCATATTGTAAAAGCTATCTATACTAAACCTAAGGCCAACATTATTCTAAATGGCAAAAAATTGGAAGCATTCCCTCTAAAAACTGAAACAAGACAGGGATGTCCTTTTTCACCACTTCCATTCAACATAGTCCTTGAAACTCCAGGCAGAACAATTATACTGATGAAAGAAATTAAAAGAATACAAATAGGAAAAGAAGAACTCAAACTATTATTATTTGCAGACAACATGATTCTATATTTAGAAGACCCAAAAAAACTTCACCAGAAAATTTCTAGAATTAATTAATGAATTCAGCAAAGTAACAGGATATAAAATCAATACCCATAAATCTGTACATCAGTGATGAATCCTCTGAAAGAGAAATTAGGAAAACAACCCCATTCACAATAGCCTCAAAAAAAAAAATAAAATACTTGGGAATCAACAAAAGGTGAAAGGCCTCTACAATTAAAACTACAGAACACTAGAGAAAAAAATTAAAGAAGACCTTAGAAGATGAAAAGATCACCTATGCTCTTGGATAGGCAAAATTAATATTGTCAAAATGGTCATACTACACAAAGTGCTATACAGATTCAATAAAATTCTAATTAAAATGCTAACATCATTCCTTATAGAAATAGAAAAAGCAATCATGAAATTCATTTGGAAAAATAAGATACCCAGAATAGCCAAAGCAATCCTTAGCAAGAAGAGTGAAGCAGGAGGCATCACAATACCAGACTACACTAAAAATCTATAGTAACAAAAATGGCATGGTATTGGCACCAAAATAGACATGTAGACCAATGGTACAGAATAGAAGACATAGATAAACCCACATAAATACAGTTGTCTCATACTAGACAAAGGCTCCAAAAACATACATTGGAGAAAAGATAACATCTTCAACAAATTGTGCTGGGAGAACTGGAAATCCATATGCAGCAAAATGAAATAAACCCCATCTCTCACCATGCACAAAACTCAACTCAAAGTGGATCAAGAACCCAGTAATTAATCCACAGACCCTGTACCTAAAAGAGGGAAAAGTAGGCCCAAATCTTCAACACGTGGGATTAGGCCCCGACTTCCTTAACAAGACTCCTAAAGCACAAGAAATAAAATCAAGAATTAATAAATAGAATGGACTCAAGCTAAAAAGCTTCTTCTCAGCAAAAGAAACAATCAACGAGGTGAACAGAGAGCCTACATTTTGGGAGCAAATTCTTTCCACACGCATGTCAGATACAGCACTAATCTCCAGAATATATAAAGAACTCAAAAAACAAACAACAAACAACCCAATCAATAAATGGGTTAAGAAGCTGAACAGACACTTCTCAGAAGATGCTATATATTTGATCAATAAATTTATGAAAAAATGCTCAGCATCTCTAGTAATTAGAGAAATGCAAATCAAAACTACTCTAAGACTTCATCTCATGCCAGTCAGAATGGCAGTTATCAAGAATACAGACAACAATAAATGTTGGTGAGGATGTGGGGGAAAAGGTACACTCATAACATTTCTGGTGGAACTGCAAATTGGTGCAATCTGTCTGGAAAGCAGTTTGGAGATTCCTTAGAAAACTTGGAGTGGAACCACCATTTGATCCAGCTATCCCACTCCTTGGTCTATACCCAAAGGACTTAAAATCAGCATACTATAGTAATGCAGCCACATCAATGTTTATGCAGCTCAATTCAAAATAGCTAAACTGTGGAAGCAACCTAGATGCCCTTCAATAGATGAATGGATAAAGAAATTGTGTTATATACACATTGGAATATTACTCAGCAATAAAAGAGAATAAAATTATGGCATTTGCAGGCAAATGGATGGAGCTAGAGAGTATTGTGCTAAGCAAAGTAAGCCAATCCCAAGAAACCAAAGGCCAAATGTTCTCTCTGATAATTAGATGCAGTCCATAACCCAGGGTGGCGGGGCATGGGAAAAATGGAGGAACTTTGATTGAACAAATGGGAGGGAGGGGTGAGGAGGTGCATGGGGGCAGGAAAGATGATGGAATGAGATGGAATGAGATGGATATCATTACCCTAAGTACATGTATGAGTGCACATATTGTTCAATGCTACATCATGTACAACTAGAGAAATGAAAAGTTGTGCTGCAATTATGTACAATGAATCAAAACACATTCTGCTGTTATATATACCTAATTAAAATAAATTATTTAATTTTTTTTAAAAAATCACATGCAATATTGCCATAAGTAACCCCACTTTACCAATTATTGAAACATTTCTAAGAGCAAGACTATTTTACATTGCCTTCATTCAGATTGGGGAACATCATAAATGATTAAATTCTTCAAATATATTGCAATTTATGTTTTTCATAGAGCTTATCCACTATCATAACTATGCCTCACAAACCTCCTCTGTAATGGTTAATTTTATGTGTCAACTTGATAGGGCTGAGGGATGCCCAGATAGCTGGTAAAACATTTTTTTTCTGGGTTTGCCTGTGAGGGCATTTCCAGAAGAGATTAGCATCTGATGAGTACATTGAGTAAGGAAGATTGCTCTCATTGAAAGGGTCCATCCTCCAGTTCACTGAGGGTCCAAATAAAACAGGGACAAAACAAGAAAAATGTGTTTATTTCAATCAGAAGGGTCACAAGAGTCGAATATCTACCTTCACACATTTGACAACACACTTAGCCATATCATTTGACTGAACAATTTTATCTGAACTAATTAGATAAAATTGTTCAAATTTCTACCTATAACATTACGTGTCTTACATTCTTTATTCTCCTTTCCTGTGACAGAGCACCATTTTATAACTGATTTCTATGTACTAAAGCTACTGTGAAACAGGAAAAAAAGTTTCATTCCCTGACTGAAGTAATGCTTTTCATTGATAAAGTCCCAACTACTCAATGATGCAAAGTGGTGATTCTGAAAGTATATAGACTGCCTTCCCAAGAATTTGCTGGGGAGTTTGTTAAAATGTAGGTTTATATATCTCACCCCAAAGACTTTCAAATCATAATTTCTCTGTTTTATTTCATATTTTATTCATTCCCAGCACTTACAAGAACTATTTTTGCCTACATTTTATTGGTACATTAAAATTATACGTAATAGTGAGATCCATCATGCCATATTCATGGATGCACATAACATAGTTTGATCAAACTCACTCCCCAGTACCTTCCCTTCCCATCCCCTCTTCCCTCCCTTGATCTGCTCAATCTATTCTACTGATCTCCCTCCATTACTACTATTATCATTCTAATTAGTGAATTATAATTTTATGAACAGATAAAAATCAGGATTCATTGGGATATATCCACACAGGAACATGGTAGAATTTGGTAAATTTTGAATCATAATTTCTAAGGCTGGATCCCTGCTGTATTTCACAAGCATCTTAGGCAATATTTATGTCGTAAGAATCATGAACTATAAGATGAAGCCATGAATGTCCAAGTATGATTCAGGCATTAACACAGAACATGACACATTACATCCAGTAACACCCACATATGGATCAAGAATGGATAAATATATATATATATATATATATATATATATATATATATATATATATATATATATATATAAAATTTATTTATTTTTTTATATTTATTTATTTTTTAAAACACATTAAGTCTTATCATACTCTTACCAATAAATGTCCCTGTGCCCAGAAGAAGTGAGAGACAAACATATAAACGTTTACAGAAAGTGACTTTGGGGAAACAGAAATAAATCCATAATGCAGAATGATCACTGTGGTTTGTCAACAATGAAAGAGACTGAGGCACGGGTGGTGCTCCACCACGTGGAGCAGGATGCTCTCTGTCCACACGGACACAATTTTCAGCCGGTCAGGCACCCTGGCTGTGGAAGATTGTTTTGTTTTGCGCAGCTTTTAAGCTGGAATCCACATGAGTTATGTGGATAAAGGTGGGAGGGAAAGTAGTGCTGCTCTAAGAAGTGAAAATCTAAAAACTTGAAAAACGGGCTTCAAAGCGGAATCGTAGAGCTAGAACATATCGGTGTTGTCAAGGGCATTCCTCCAGTCTTCAGCTTCCCATAAACCACCAACAAAGATGCCTCATTCTGGCTTAAATCATTCCATGGGAGGCCTTACAAACCCTCGCGATGGCTTCTGATATTGATGTGCTTTACTCTAAAAACAAAAAGAAAGAAAAAAGCATATTTAATTTTGGGAATATCTTACATATTAACATAATGTTCACACTTTCTTAATATTTGGAGTATTTTATATGTAAATAGCAAACACAGCTTTGTGCTTTAAATTTTTTTTGCGGGGGTGGGGAGTCACCAGAAATTGAACTCAGGGGCACTCAACCACTAAGCTGAATCCCCAGCCCTGTTTTTTTTGTTGTTTTTTTGTTTTTTTTTTTTAATTTATTTAGAGACAGGGTCTCACTGAGTTGCTTAGCACCTTGCTGTTGCTAGTTTTGAACTCAAAATCTTATTTTATCTCAAGGACTTAATTTTACACACAGCTATCTGTGAGTGTGTCTGATGAACAAAGAGAAGTAAGCTTGTAGTTCTTTTCCAAAGGTCCCTTCATCTTATATATTTTTAAACACATCAAGCACATTGAAATAACATTTATGTGTGTGTATCCATTCAAATAAGAAATTAATTGGCTTTGTGTTTAGGAAAGTCTCATGTAAAAAGCAATGGCCTGAAATGGAAATACATGGGCTTGATTTATGGTCCTTCCACGTATTAATTTAGAAGTCCACAGGCATATCACATAGCAACCCTGGAACGTGTTTATCCCTCCACAGCGTGACTTTGCTTATACTCTTCTCACAGGGGTAAATGCAACAAAATTTAAGCTGTAACATAGAATTTGCTCTCCCCTGATAGCTAAGCAAGTTGGGGTGGGGGTGGGGGGGCTCAAACAACCAACAAAAAGGTAAAAGATTAACTAGGAGTATACATTTTTTTTAAAGTACTGGAAGGAAAGTTATGGGGCTAGAGCATTCCTGTGTAGAGGAAATGAGCACAACATTCCTGACCATTTCCTCCTCCTGGACACAGTTCTATCCTAAGAGAGTCCTCAAGTTGACAACATCCTGAAATTCTTCATCTACTAGTACCCCCAAACCCGAACAGAAACACAGTGAATGTTTATTGGACTGTGTCAGAGCAAAAGGGTAGGCACAGTAAAAGAAGCAAAAAATCAAAAAGATGAGAAACTAAATCTGAACAAAACTTACTCAATAAACAGAAGGAAATTCCTCCATGATTGTAGTATGCTATAAAATAATTTAATAATTAAGTCTATATAGTAACATGACAAAACAGAGAGAGTGAAATGAAAAGGGAGATTGTTGCAACCTGCACAGCTGAACCTCAGAAACCAGAGAGGGGTGATATGGAATTAAGAAAGACAAACAGCCAGTTGTGGTGGCACTTGCCTGTAATCCCAGCAGCTTGGGAAGCTGAGGCAGGAAGATCACCAGTGTAAACCCAGCCTCAGCAATTTAGCGAGGTTCTAAGCAATTTAGGAAGACCCTGTCTCTAAATAAAAAATACAAAAAGGGCTGAGGATGTGGCTTACTGATTGAGTGCCCCTGAGTTCAATCCCTAGTGCCAAAGAAATAAAAAATAAAAATAAAAGATAAATACACACTTATAAGAAGCTGGGAACAGATGGGACATCATCCTCTGATGGAGGAACAGTGATCTGGAGCTAGTACAGCATGTTTATTATATAGATTTTTACCATTAAAAGGTTATTTGTGGGAAAGTTTCTGCAAAGGAGACAGGCTGGAAGGTCATGGCATGTGCAAGATATGGTGGTTATTTTGTTATGCCCAGAATACTTTATCCCTGGCAGCTGGTGTCTGAGCCTAGGGTCCAGCCTGATATGGTTCTGTGCCTTTGCACAGAGCTTCCTCAGGCATGTATCACCATAGTAACTGGGCAATCTTGACCTGCACAGAAAGTTCCCAGCACAAGTGCAGCCACAGGCTGTCAGAGACCATGATCCAAGTCACTGTTCTCCATAGGAGATTGTATAGCTAAGACAATAAATGGATGCTTAAATCAACATCATTTCTGAATGAAAAAAAAATAAAAATTACTAACATATGGAAAATAAAGACAGTGAGTGTGTACACAGGGGGAAAAAAGCCAATAATTTAGAAAGGAACTAAGCTCTATGAAAGACAAAAACAATTCATCCTAAAAAGAATTGGTGTCCCTGGGTTAGAGAATCCAAGAAATTAAGCTGAAAACAAAAAAGAGAAAGAATATGTCACAAGTTATAATACAGGAAAAATATACACATAAGAGAGAAGGAGCATATCATGATTATGACAGAAGAGCCTCAATATTAATACCCTTCTACCAGACTATCAAACATTTATAGTGAAGAATTACAACAAGGAGATGGTGCAAATCACACACAAAAAGAAAAATCATGCCAGCCTTATATTTTCCACCATAATAATGAATGCCAGATGATGATGGAATAATATCAATTAAGTTCTTACAAAAGGAAATGTGCTCCCAAGAGAATTGTCTCCAGTTGAGAGGTTGTTCACATACATCTCTTTTTTATATTAAAAAGCTGGAGGGAAAAGATTCAGTGAGATGACAAGTGATAATGTCAACCATAAGTACATTTACAAAGAGGGTTGCACTGAGTCGTAGGACTGTATTGTTTGTGTCACTGGGAAGGTGTCCAGTCCCAATGCCTCAGCAGCAATACTGAACCTAAGGGATAAGGAAAATACTCCTCAGCATACCTTGCCCTGCCATGGTGCAAGCAATTATTTATCTGAAACATATTTTTAAATTATAAAAAGACCAGATTTAATAAGAGGGGAAATTGAGACACCATGACAGAATTAGGGCCTTGGGATAGGATGATCAAAGGGGCCATTATGCTACTCAGCAATACTACTCAACATGTACATCTTAATATATACACACATATATATTAAATACATCTTTCTTAATAAATGTGTGGTGCCCCCTAAGAAAAATATAAGAAAGATTTTTATCTCTGGTTTTTTATATTGTCTATATTATCTATTCTCATATATGTATTGTATTATGAAAAGATAATTTGACCAAATACCAGGAAACCTGAGTTTACAGCTTGATATATTTGGTTATCTATAGAGATATAATATACAATATATAATTAAATAAGAAAAAATTGCTTATGATCTTTTCAACAGATGCCCCATGTATGTCTAACAAAATTCAATACTCAATAAAAACATTTTTAAAGTAATAAAAATATTACCATAATTGTGTCTATTGAAACAGAAGTTAGAACACATGTGGCTCTCTCTTTAAACACCAGAAAACTATACAGATACCCATTATCAATATTATTTGGTTGGATGACTTTGGGTTATGAGAAACAGAAACCTATTAAAACCAGAAACCTCACAAAAGGAGGATTTGTTATATTAGAATCTAAAACCTAAAAGGAAAGCAGCTTCCCCACAAGAACCTGAAACATGTTGAGAGGTGGCTGTCTCCTTTTCTCTTAAATTTTGTGTGATGTGTGTGTGAACCAGAGCTTCAATAATACATGACCTTACACAGGCAGTCCAACACCATCTGATTCCTAGTCTGATTACTGACCAGCCAATGGATTGGTTTTTCCTGAGTCATGTGCCCATGTTTTTCAATCCAATCAGCTCTATCTGGGCAGCATTCATATAGTGCTTAGCTACCAAGCAGAACTTCCAGATCTGCAAAGCAGAACAGTTAAAAAGGGAAGTTGGACAGAAAAGACAAATTAATTGATGTCTCTTCTACAATTGTTTCTCTAATATAATTATAATAATAAGTATTATTAAGATTCAAGTAAGATAAAAATAATACTGGGAACTGAAAATCATTATCTGTAATGAGAATAATTGCATAGCTAAAAAAGCCAAATGAATCTGCCATTAAAGATAAATTACTAATTAGAGGTAATAAAATAACAGTGAAAAGGAAAGGGAGTATATCCAAAAAATTCATAGAAGTCTTAGTAAAATGCAGTTAAATGAAAATAATAAAATAAACCTATTCTCAATAATAATAAAATTACAAAATATTCATGAACAAGCTTAATGAAAAACTAAACAGAACTTTTATCCTGAGAAAGGATAAGTAGGAAACAAAGAAAATCCTTAATAAATGAAGAGTTACAATTTAGAACTTCATACATCAATATTATATCAAAGTCAATTTATAGAAGTATAATAATCCCATTCAAATTCCAAGTACAGAGGAATGAGAGGATAACAACGTATTTCTAAAAGGGATTTTCGAAGAACATTTAGAATAATTGGAATAGTACAGAAATATTGAAAAAAGGAGCATCACTGGTTTATAAAATATGGGAAAAGTAAAGTATTACCTTAGGAGAATTAAATTTTATTAGGTATTAAAACATACTGTAAAACAACAATTATAAAAAGTTTACTTCTATTGTAAAATATAGAAAAAGATTGACAGAGCAGAATACAACAATCAGAAATTACAGAAGCTTTGTAAAAACAATATTTAGGAAAGTAAACTTTTGAAGCTGTGGTTAAAAGAAAGGTTATTAATATATTATGTTGATAAAGGATACCAATTTTAAAAGCATCTAATTTAGATCTTTATATCTTCCCCTGAAATAAATTTAAGGTCCATTAAAGAATTATTTTTAACAAATTCTTAACAATTAGAATGATGAAATGTTGTATCTACAGAGGAATGATGATTTCTCAAGCGTAAAATATCAAGTAACAACACAAGGAAAGATAAAAAACTTTATATTGTAAGATTTTAAAACTTTACTTAAAAAGTTTAATAGAAAATAAAATCAGTAGACCAGGACTTATATTTGGAATCAACTATATTTAACATTTACTTCTACAACATATACTTTCTTATTAAAATTTATAAGAATGGCCACAATGCCCTAGCCCTAAAATTGAAATTAGATAACAATTTGAGAGCAAACAAAAATCTTTTTATTCTTACTAAGCATCAAACATATTCATATTGAAGCAAACTTGAAATACAAGCATGCACCCACAATTTGGCAAGACCTTGTCTCAAAATAAAAAATAAAAAGGACTAGGGATGAAGCTCAGTGCACCCTTGGCTTTGACCCCAGCATCCCCTTCACCCTGCAAAAAAAAAAAGGAAGAAAGAAAATAATGTTGTAAACTGTTACAACTTCTTTGGATGACAATATTACAAAATGAACAACACCAAGAGTCATATTAAAATTTTTTTTCACGTCTTGCCAAAGAGATAATGGAATGAACATATACTCTGAGGTCAAATAAACATGAGCTCCAATTCTCTTTTCATATCTCAGCCTCATTTGTTTTTCATTGATTAAAAAGGTGATTGCAATAACTAGCAGTAATATTTCTGTGAAGATTCAATATTATAATGATGCCTATAAATGCTTAGTACTCAATAGACAATTAATAGATTTTACTGACTATATTTTCACTCCTTACCTTGCTCCAATGTGTAAGTATTTGGTACCTGTTGTGAAAACCATATTTTTCAGGTAGAATGACTAGATTTGGAGGATTTTAAGATTATTACTCATTATTGCTAATAATTATTCATGCTATTTTTGAAATGGTAGCAAAAAGTTATTTACATCCAAAGGCACTGATAATTCTTTTCACAGTCCATTTTCAGATGTCTGAAAATCACATGGGTCCATCCATTATGGAGCGTAAGGTCTTTCTGTGCTTGTAATGGCCTTCAGAGAATGTTTACAGATTCCCATGTTTAATCCCTGTTGATGTTTTTCCAGTCTCTGTTGTTGCCTTTGGTCTGTGGCTCTATCTTCTAATTGCTAACTCCTTTCTTCATCCTATTTAGAACTCTATTTCTTTCCCACATGGTTGGAATGATTTCCAACTACAACATTCATTCTTTCAAATTTTTCTTGGGGGGAGAATCTCATCTTCTGCAGAAATTGCCAACCACAAAGTGATTCATTTCATTGTCCAGGTCTTTTTACGATTAAAAGAACTTTTCATATTATTCATGAGCCCAAACTGATTCATCCATATAATTTAGATTTTAAGCTTTTAGGTTAAGGACTACAATTTCCCAGTGACATTTTCAGTGCTGGGTAGAGAGCCTGTACAGAAATTGATGTTCTTTCTTAAAAACGAAATGTTAGCACTTACTCCACCTTTTAACTCAAGCTGGAGAACTAAAGAAATAGGTTTATATTCTTTAAGGCGGGAAGGATTCTTAATAACTGCCTGAAGTCACAACCGTAATAGGAAGTGAATTTTGTGCTAATGGATTTCTGCTTAATAAAATCACACATGTATGTAAATCAATAGAGGAGAACATTATGTGTGGGTGTACTACTTTTCAAAACTTTGAAAACAAAGTCCATTCTAAAAGTGATACATGCTCACTATGGAATATAACAACAACAACAACAAAATGGAAAGAAAAAAAACTGTACCCCCACTCAGCAAAATGATATCAATGAATTCATTTTCTTTTTTCACTTATCTAAATAGAATTTGGGGGTTTTTTATCCTTTTTTTTTTTTTACTTTTTGTTTTTACATAATTGTGACCATTCTTTAAAATTATGGAACTTGTATACATTCAGATTCACACATATATGTAAAGTGCCTTACTTTCTAAATATTATAACATCAACATTACTCCTACTATAACATTTGCAAAAGCAATTTAATTATTTTCACTTTGTCTTTATTTATTCTTTGCAGGCCTTTTAGAACTTTTTAGAAATATTTGAATTTCAAGAGACTGAAAATATTTTGTAACAGAAAAAGTAGTAAAAGTACTTCTGACATATTTTAAACTTCAGACAACAATTACACTTGTACTTTGCTTGTAATAGCATTTTAAGACAACTATGTAATATCTCATTGGTGGTAACTGACTTCATTTAATTATTTTATTACGTGGCATGTTGAAATTATTTCACGAAAAGAATTTAAGTAGAATGCTTTCTCATAATTTGGGCTTAATTCTTTGAGGTTGAGTGACAAGAATGGAGTCATTAGTTCAAGAAAAAGAAATATTCAAAGGTTTTTGGTATGTTACCAAATATTTTCCCAAAAGATTTGCAAAATCTGCCTACCCTTACAATGTATGGATATCTTCATTCCATCCTACCCTTACCTCACTGGGAGCAAGTGGTCTCATTAAAACCAAATTAGGTTTGTTAATTTACTGGGAAGAAATAACATTTTATTATCATCTTAATTTGTAAGTCTTTGATGACAATGGTGTTGAAAATGTTTCCGTATGTTCACTTACTTGTTTTTGTTCATCTTTTATGATTTTCTGATAATGACTTTTGCATATCCTCTTCCATGGTAAAATGCCTATTACTACTGACTTCAATGTTTTTTTTAATAAAGAAAATGAACCTGACTCATAGATGATACAAAAAATTTCCAAAATACTTGCCCTTTGATTTTTTTTCCACAGGCTTAAGGTTTTATTCTTGTATTATTAACACTTTACCATTATTATTCTCTTCATTACTTTTTAAGCAAATTCTTCACTTACGTGTGTTTATTAACATATTAAAGAGATTCAGTGTGATATCCCCATGCATGTATACAGTGTACACTGATTAACCTCCCTTTTTCACCCTCCCGCCATCCTTCCCAATCTAGTAATCACTAAGCTACTTTCAAGATGTCTTAATTTAGCTTCCACATGAGAGAAAACGTGAACTACTTGTCTTTTTGTGTCTTACTTATGTCACTTTATATATGGTCTTCCAGTTCTATGCATTTTGCTGTAAACGACAGGATTTCATTCTTCTTTGTAGCTAAATAATATTCTATAGTATATGAATGCTACATTTTCTTCATCTATTTGTCTGTTGGTGGGCACTACAATAAGTTACTGTGAATGGTGCTACAATAAGCATGGGTGGCCAGGTATCTCTTTGATATGCTGACTTCATTTCCTTTGAATATAGACCCAAAAGGAAGACAATGGGATCATAGGGCAGATCTGCTTTGAGGTTTTTGAGGAATCAACATACTGTTCTCCATAATGCTATAATTTCTATTTCTACCAACAGTGTATGAGAGTTCTTTTTTTTCCCATATCCTCATCAGAATTTTTGTTTCTTTTCTTTTTTTTAACTTTTTATTTTTTTAGAGAGAGAGAGAGAATTTTTTAATATTTATTTTTTAGTTTTTTTTTTCGGCGGACACAACATCTTTGTTTGTATGTGGTGCTGAGGATCGAACCCAGGCCACACGCATGCCAGGCGAGCGTGCCACCACTTGAGCCACAGCCCCAGCCCCTTTTTTTTTAACTTTTTAAAATTTGTTCTAATTAATTAGACATAACAGTAGAATGCATTTTGACATATCATACATAAATGAAGTATAATGTCTCATTCTTCTGGTTGTACATGATATAGAGTTACACAGGATATATTCATATATGCACATAGGGTAACAATGTTTGATTTATTCTACTATCATTCCTACCCCCATACCTCCTACCCTATCTTCACTCCCTTCTGTCTAATCCAAAGTACTTCTATTCTCCCCCACCCCCAATAATTGTGAATTCATATCCATATATCAGAAAAAAACATTTGACCTTTGGTTTGGGGGGACTGGCTTATTTTGCTTAGCATAACATTCTCCAGTTCCATCCATTTACCAGCAAATGCCATAATATTATTCTTTTTAAGGCTAAGTAATATTCCATTGTGTTTATATACCAAATTTCTTTATCTATTTATCTGTTGAAGGGCACCTAGGTTGGTTCCACAGCTTAGCTATTGTGAATTGAGCTGTTATAAACATTGATATGGCTGCATCACTGTAGTGTACTGATTTTAAATCCTTTGGGTAAAATCCTAGGAGTGGAATGACTGGATCAAATGGTGGTTCCATTCAAAGTTTTCTGAGGAATCTCCATACTGCTTTCCAGAATGGTTGCACCAATTAGCAGTCCCACCAGCAATGTATGAGTGTACATTTGTCCCCACATCCTGGCCAACATTTATTGTTACTTGTATTCTTGATAACTGTCATTCTAACTGGAATGAGATGAAATCTCAGTGTTGTTTTGATTTGCATTTCTCTAATTACTAGAGATGTTGAATTTTTTTTCATGTATTTGTTGATCAATTATATTTCTTCTGATGTGAAGTGTCTGTTCAGTTGCTTTTAAAATGTTGAAGTATCCCTAGTTTTTCTAGTGTTTTCTAGCCCATTGATTGATTGGATTATTTATTTTTTGGTGTTAAGTTTTTGAATTCTTTATATATGCTGGAGATTAATGCTCTGAGGTGTGTGTAGTAAAGATTTTCTCTTATTCTGTAGGTTCTCTCTTCATGTTATTATTGATCAATTCCTTTGTTGAGAAGAAGCTTTTTAGTTTGATTCCATCCCATTTATTGATTCTTAATTTTACTTCTTGTGCTTTAAGAGTCTTGTTAAGGAAGCCAACATGGTGGAGATTTGGTCTACTTTTTCTTCTATTAGGCACAAGTTCCCTGGTCTAGTGCCTAAGTCCTTGATCCACTTTGAGTTGATTTTTGTGCAGGGCGTTTAATTTCATTTTGCTACATATGGATGTCCAATTTCCCCAGCACCATTCATTGAAGAGGCTATCTTTTCTCCATTGTATGATTTTGGTGCCTTTGTCCAGTATGAGATAATTGCATTTATGTGGGTTTGTCTGTGTCCTCTCTTCTGTGCCATTGGTCTACATATCTGTTTTGGTGCCAATACCATGCCATTTTTTGTTACTATGACTCTGTAGTATAATTTAAGGTCTGGTATTGTGATGCCTCCTATTTTACTTTTCCTGCTAAGGATTGCTTTGACTATTCTGGGTCTCTTATTTTTCCAAATGAATTTCATGATTGCTTTTTCTATTCCTATGAAAAATGTCATTGGGATTTCAGTAGGGATTGTATTGAATCAGTATAATGCTTTTGGTAGTATGGCCATGTTGTCAATGTTAATTCTGCTTACCCAAGAGCATGGGAGATATTCCCATCTTCAGTTTCTTTCTTTAGTGTTCTGTAGTTTTCATTGTAGAGGTCTTTCACTTCTTGCTAGATTGATTCCCAAATATTTTATTTTTTGGAGGCAATTTTGAATGGGGTAGTTTTTCTAATTTCTCTTTCAGTTGAATCATCACAGTTGTATAGGAATGCATTTGATTTATGGGTGTTGACTTTAAATCCTACAAATTTGCTGAATTCATTTATTAGTTCTAGAAGTTTTCTGGTGGAACTTTTTGGATCTTCTAAATATAGAATCATGTCATCAGCAAATAGTTATAGATTGACTTCTTCTTTTCCTATTTATATTCTTTTAATTTCTTTCTTCCATCTAATTGTTTTGGGTAGAGTTTCAAGGACAATATTGAATAAAAGTAGTGAAACAGGGCATCCTTGTTTTGTTCCAGTTCTTAGAAGGAATGCTTCAGATTTTTCTCCATTTAGAATGATGTTGTTCTAAATATGATATGTCAAGAGCTTTGTAATGTTTTGAACAACCAATAAAAAAAAAGAAAAAAAAGAATGATGTTGTTCTTAGGTTTAGCATAGGTTGCTTTTAAAGTGTTGAGGTATCCCTAGTTTTTCTAGTGTTTTGAACTTGAAGGAGCACTGTATTTCGTCAAATGTTTTTTCTGCATCTATTGAGATGATCATATCTCAATCTTTTCTTTGAGTCTATGGATGTGACGGATTACATTTATTGATTTCCATATGTTGAACCACCCTTGCACTTCTAGAACTAATAAATGAATTCAGCAAATTTGTAGGATATAAAGTTAATACCCATAAATCAAATGCATTCGTAAAGCACTATCTTTTTAATATATTTTTGTATGTAATTTACCAGAATTTTATTGAGAATTTTTGCATCTATATTCATCAGGGATATTGGTCTGAAGTTTTCTTTCCTTGATGTGTCTTTGTCTGGTGTTGGTATCAGGGTAATATTAGCCTCATAGAATGAGTTTGAAAGTGTTCCCTAATTTTTCTATTTCTATGGTATAATTTGAGAAGTATTGGTGTTAATTTTCCTTTGAAGGTCTTGTAGAATCTTTCAGCTGAGAATCTGTCTGGTCCTGGGCTTTTCTTAGTTGGTAGGGTTTTAATGGCGTCTTTGATTTCATTGCTTGAGATTGATCTATTTAAATTGTGTATGTCCTCCTGATTCAATTGGGGTAGGTCAAATGTCTCTAGAATCTTTGTTTTCTTTTTGTAATAACTTTTTAATAACTTCATGATAACTAGGGTAAGATGGTGTCTCATTATAATTTTTATTTTCATCTTCCAAATGGTTAACGATATTGAGCACTTATTCATACATTTATTGGCCGTTTGTGTTTTTCTTTTGAGAAGTATCTATTCAGCTCATTTGTCCATTTTTTTAACTGGATTACTTGTTTTGTTTTTGTTGTTCAGTTTTTTGGGGTCCTTATATACTCTGGATATTGTCCCTTGGTAGAATGAAGAGTTGGCAAATACTTTCTCCCATCTTATAGTTGTCTTTTCACTCTGTGACTCCTTCCTTTGTTGTGCAGATGTTTTTAGTTTGAAATAATCACATCTGTTGTGGATTGGATTTTGTTTCCTGTGTTTGGGGGTTCTATCCAGAAATTGTTGCCTTTACCAAAGTCTTAAAGTGTTCCCTATGTTTTCTTCAAATAGTTTCAGTGTCAGGTCTTACACTTAGTCCTTTGACATATGCACCATTCTTACAGTACTGGGAGTTTTAGCCAGAGCAATTAAGCAAGAGAAAGAATAATAGGCATACAAATAGGAATGGCAGGAATCAAATTATCTCTATTTGAAGATGATATGATTCTAAATAGAGAAAAACCTAAGGATGCCAACAGACTAGAAATAATAAATTCAATAAAATACCACATACAAAATCAACATGCAAAAATCAGCAGCTTTTCTATTCAGAAATAACAAGTTTGTAAGAAAGAAATTGTAAAACCAAGCCCTTTGACAATAGCTACAAAATAAATAAATAAACAAGAAAGCAAACATACCAAACCTAGGAATAAGCTTTATTGAGAAAGTGAGAGACCTCTGAAATAAAAATTACAAAACACTAATGAAAGAAATTGGAGACACTAAAAGACAGAAAGATCTCCCATGTTCATGGACTGGAAGAATTAATATTGTTAAAAATGTCCATACTACTCAAAGCAATCTACAGATTCAGTGTAATCTTCACCAAAATGCCAAAGTCATTCTTCACAGAACAAGAAAAAAATCCTAAAATTCATATGTAAGCCAAAAAAAAAAAAAAAAAACAGCACCAAAACCACATAGCCAAAGCAAACTTGAACAAAAGTGTGAAGCTGGACGCACCCCAGTGCCTGATTTCAAGACATACTCCAGAGACAGCATGTTATCTGCATAAAAACAGACAAATGAGCCAATGGAACAGAATGGAGATTCCAGAAATAAACCCAGGCTTTTACAGCCAAGTGATTCTCAACAAAAACATACATTGGAGAAAGGACAATCACTTCCATAAACTGTGTTGCAAAAACTGGATATCCATGCACAGAAGACTGAAACGTGACCCCTATCTCTCATTACTGTTTTTAAGTTTCATAATTCTTTCCCCATCTACAGATTGGATCATTTTCTTCTATACTTTTGAAAATATATGGCTTTTACATTAATTTATTTTGTTCTCATAGATTTTGGGGGGATTATGATAAGAATCCAAAGGTATATTTTTAATAAACAGCTGGTTGTCCCAGTGCCTCTTATTATATACTACTTCCTATAACCGTTTGCTATGGTCCCCCTCTAGCACACATGGAAGTCGGCACATACAGAGTGCGTCTGAGCTGTCTGTTCCAGTGACCAACCTGTTGCACTCCCCTAGCTTCATGACACTTCCTAACGTGTAATACAGCTCTTCATTAATATATTTTTAGGAAAAAAATTACTATTTTAACAAAGTTTTATTACTTTTTTTATAGAGAGAGAGAGAGAGAAAGAAAGAGAGAGTTTTTTAATATTTATTTTTTAGTTTTCAGTGGACACAACATCTTTATTTTATTTGTATGTGATGCTGAGGATCTAACCCAGTGATTGCGCATACCAGGCAAGCGGGCTACCACTTGAGCCACATCCCCAGCCCTTTATTACTTTTTTACAAAGTTTCTGTCAAAAGAATCCCACTAGAACTTTGAATAATTATATTAAAATGACAAATCCAGACAAATTAATAATTTTATGATATTTAATGCAACAAATGACTAATGTCTTTTATTTGGTAAGCTTTTATTTTAGGTCATTTGCTAATGTTATTTTTTTAATGTGAGTCCTGCTTATTTAGTTTTCAGGTTATTTCTAATAATTTTAGATTTGTTTTTATGTTCATATACTTTCTATTTTATTATATTGTATAATCATGGTAGTTAATAGGAGTACTGAGAAAAGCTATTCAAATATTTTGTTTAATGTACATTCAGCTCCATAATTTAATGTTTTAAAAGTTAAATAGTTTTTCATGGGTTTATTTAAGCTTTCTAATAAAAATACATTACAATGTAACCCATATGTAATATATAAATAAACATCATTTAAGTATGATGTACTTAATATGTTTGCATAATATAATCCCAATATATTTGAAGTGTCTAATACTATCATTTGTTTCATTCCTTCATAGATTTATAACACTGTTACAAAGGTTTAAAATAGCACCAAATTGACTGAACATTCTGTATTGATAGATATATAATCCAGAGCTTACAAGTTAATTAATCTAAAGATAACTGAATTTTTCAATGTTCTCAAAAGACAAATAATTTCAAGTAAAATCAGTGATAATTCTCCCTAAAATGTGAAGTGTCCTGGTATAAAATGAAAGATTCTTTTGTACTTCACAAGTTCCGTATATAAAAAGTGCTTAAAATGAAATTCATTTGTGATATTACATATAAAATGCCATTTGTTGGAACCATATGAATTCCTAAAATCAAAAGTACAATTTCATAGACGTCCTTAACACATTCACATCCTTATTATGTTTATATTTAGGATGGGGTCTGTAGAAAATATTCTTGTTTTAATTTATTATGAATTCTGACATATATAAAATATACATGGTTATAACCCACTATGTCAGAATTCATTTTAATAATCTCAATATCAGAGTTAATTTACAACAACAACAAAAATTTATTTTGGCAACCCTAGGATATGGGCCAAAAAATGGGGAAAAGATGGGATTGTGGGGAGACATTTTTACCTACATCCAAAAGCCAGTATATGTGGTATGCACTACAGAAGGCTGATGCACTACAGAAGGCTGCTACTGGAAAATAATTGTGAAATACAACAAGTCATCAAAGGGTGTTAGTCTGGTCAAGTAAAGGAACACAGGGAATACAAACTTAATGAAGAACTCATTGGTGGATCCAGATATGTAGCAGAATATTAAAATGTAACCCTTCCAATCTCACAATTTCACCTGAGGCTGTAGAAGGAGAACATCACCTACCAAGTACCCTTGTAATTCAGAGTGACATCCACATAAGGTTTCCAAAATAAGTGAGGCTTAAACCAGTTCTAGCAGGTTTTGCCAGTCTCTCCCCTGCCAGGTCATAATAGAGAAAGCTAAAAGGGGATGAAAAGAATATCTTTGAGCAGAAAGCTTTTCTATTATTAGGAACTAGGTTCTCAGGATTGATTCCCAGGGATGGAATTATTAGTTCAAAGGGAAGACATCTTTGAAAGGTGACCCTCACAAGGAGGTTAAAGATAGTGGACACTAAGGAATGCTGCAAACATTCCAGGTGGTAGCACTTAACTTCCTCACTTATAGTGAAGGAAAAGTGACTTTGAGGGACCCATTCAGGGGACATGTGTTCCTTAAATGTCAGGGAAGATACTAGTTACACTCAAAAGTCTAAAGGGGAGAGACTAATTGTAGCTGGCTGCTGGAAGGCAAAGACAGAAAGAAGGATCTTACTGGTAGTCAGCCATGATGTCTGATGTTGAGCAAGACAAAAGTGAATAAAGAAACTAGATATGGGCATTAAGACCTAGGATATTGGATGGGGTGGGGGTAGTAAGAAACAGCTGTTAGAGGAATCTCCTTGCCAAATCACTGGAACTGGAAGTCCTAGGTCAGGCATCTCCAAAGAAGCTGTGAAATATGCTATAAGAAGAGGAAGCAGGAAAATGACCTTCCCTCCCACCTGCCAGTGCCCTCTATAGCTACAGATTTTATATGCCAATAACACCATTGAAAATTGAAAGTGTTGTAAATGGAAAATGCACTCAGCCAAACCTACCAAATATCATAGCTTAATGACACAACTACACTACAGAGTATCAGTTGTTTCCCCTCCTGATTATGGACTGAGTTGGGAGCTGCAGCTCATTGCTCCTCTCCAACATCATGAGAAAATATTGCACTACGTAGTGCCCTCCCAGGAAAGTACCGAAATTCAAAATTCAAGCACAGTTTCTACTGAATGTGTATTGCTTTCACACCAGTGTAGTAAAGAATCATTAAGTTGAACCATCACAAGTAAGGGACATGAAGAGAGGCAATCTCAATGCTTGGCCCAATAAGAATGGGCCTTGGGTCTAGAATACTTCCTTGCTGTTATGGTTTAGATATGAGGTGTCCCCAAATCTCATGAGTGAGACAATGAAAGATAGATTAGAGGTGAAACGATTGGGTTACGAGAGCCTTAACCTAATCAGTGTGTTAATAATGGATTAACTAGGGGTTACATTATGGTCTGAGTTGAAAGTTAAGTCAGGCTGACTCCATTCTGCTCAGACATCTCAACAGCACAGAATTGCACACCCCCCTTTCCTCATGAGCCCACTTGCATAGGAGCTGACACCCTCACTCATTTGCACCCTGACCACAATGTCTTTAAACTCTGGAGCTGTTCTGAGCAGATACAAGAAATGTGAATTCTAAGAATGTTCTGTTAGTTGGTACTTTCCACTGTTACAACTTATGGTGGTGCTTGCCTCTCCCACCGGCTCCTTTGTTGTTTTCCTGTTTCAATGGCCCCTCCACCTGCATTCACTGTCTTGGACTGCAGAACTGTCTGCTTTCTGCTCCCTTGGCCCTGGCCAGAATAGACCCTTTGTCTTTTCTTCAATTTCTCATTTGAAATTTTAGAATCGCACCTTAACAGTAACAGCAGCCATGGAGGGTGTGGCTGTAGGAGGTGGGTCACTGTGTACATGTCTTTGCGGTTTATATTTTGTCCCTAATAAGCAGAGCTCTCCCTGATTCCTTGTTGCCATTTCTTGAGATGGTCTCCTCTGCCACGTCCTTCAGCCATACTGCTCTTCCTCGCCTCAGATCTAAAGCTATGGAGTCCGCCTTCTATGGACTGAGACCTCTGAAACAGTTAGGCCCAAATAAACTTTTCCTTCTCTACATTGTTCTTCTCAGGTCTTTTGGTCATAGCAGCAAAAAAGTTGACTAAAACACTTACTAAGAGATGAAGAGCCCACCAGTCTGCAGAGCTTATCCCATGTGTGGGGTATCTTTCCTCCTTTCAAGCTCAATGTATACTCCTTTGTTCACCTGAAGCAGGTATGTCAATGGCCCTCAGACACATGCCCAGCTTTCAGTATTTCAAACTCCACGGGGAAGGTGAGGGTCCTTCTAGTGCAATGACAAGGGGTATATGAAGTCCACTCGTTCTATATCTGCTGCTAGGGACCCACTAGCAATGAGACCAATGCGTTTTTGGAGCTGATGTCTTTTCTCCGAGTCAAATGGCTTTTTCATTTGTGCTTGACTGTGTTATGATTTCCTTAGCAATTCTGATACCCAGACTCAGTAGTGGGCCGAAGTTTAGGAACATCTACTGCGGGAGGTTGGCATAGTGCTGACCTTTGCTATTTTCCAAGTGGTTGGGATCATTGGTAACTGTGCGTGGTGTTCCACTTGATAGCAGATTGACAGATTAGAGCAAGTGCAAACTGGAATAGGGAAGAAGTTTTAACTTGAATGAGCAGTGTATTAGATTTGAATGGATGTTTTCATGTTAAAAACTCACTAGAGAAACCATGAGATCTTCCTGGGATTTCATCGAAGGATGAGAGGAGGAAATAACAAATTGACTTTATAAAAGCATTGATGAGAAGGAATACAGTTGCTTTTTTCCATGTAGTGAGTCACACCATTACATTACTTAAATTTAAGACCTTGATTACCGAGGTGCTAGAGCCAGCTAGTGAGAGCTATCATGTGTGCTTCTTCCCAACTGCAGTTCAGTGGCATCATGTGAGGTTTCCCATCAACCACAGTGGGAGTATTTACACCATAGAAACTGGCAAATGTTACAAGTCAGATTTTCCTTCTTCTAAGAGCTAGTTTGGACATTTACCAGCACACCACCAGAAAGAACCACGCATCTGAAGTTCTACTGATTTATAGAGCACTTTAATCTGCACAAATGAGAACTAGGAACCAGAAAGAAAGAATTTGGCATTTCCAAGAATAAAGGCTAAAAGAGATAATAATAAGCCAAAAAATCAACCCAAATATAAAGGTCACCTCACCTTTGGACATGCCATTCATACTAAATGTCACCAAAGGAAATTAGCTTAAAGGTTAGTGAAGGAGCCAGGAGTTGTGGTGGTGCATGACTAAAATCCCAGCAACTCAGGAGGCTGAGGCAGGAGTATCTCAAGTTTGAGACTAGCCTTGACAACTTAGTGAGACTCTCAGAAAGTTAATGAGACCCTGTCTCAAAATAAAAATAAAAAGGGCTGGGGATGTATCTCAGTGGTAAGGTGCCCACAGGTTCATGGTTCTATCATATATATATATATATATATA
>NW_025999968.1:49876618-49899293 GCF_001458135.2 Marmota marmota marmota | reverse complement strand
AAAAAAAAAAAAAAAAAAAAAAAAAAAAAAAACATACACACACACACACACACACACAAAGAAAAAAAAAATAGGTAACATCCATGGAAGGAGTCTGCAAAGAAGGCCACCAGCCCTGTTTACAGTTAAGGAAATTCTAAAGACAAGTATATCAGTGTATTTTGAGATTCTTTCTCCAAGATTTGTAACTTTTGTCAATTCACATATTACTTCCCACAGTCCTTAGCAATATAAACAAATACCAATAAAAGAGTTGTTGCAGGACAGGGAGCATAAGGAAGATCTGTACCTAGGAAGAGCCTGGGGAGAGAGCTGGGCAGAGAACATAAACAACCGCAGCTGGAAGAGAAACTGCAGTGCACAGGTGAGGCTCGCCAGCGGGTCCTCTGGGGGATTAGCTGCAGGACTCTCCTCATTCCACTGAAGTTCAGAATCAGCATCATTCATGGAGACCGTTTTTCTTAGCAAATAATGCCCACATCAGGCACCTCATTAACTTGTGGATTTGCTACACATTCCTTTCTCCTCTCTTATGGTAATTTTGGAGCCTCTGAACTTTATCTTATTGTTAGTCGTGATTTGAAGTAGAATTATAAACCCCACTAGGATGATTTAAATCGCTTAGAAAAGACCAAAAGCAGCAGTTCTCTCTGTGATGATATTAATACCACTTGAAGATAATGACCTTAACTGCCCGCAGTGACAAGACAGGCCTTTGCTCATGCATAAATACTGTTTGGCATACTTGATTGTTTAGGGATGCTAAAAATTCTGTTGAAATGATTGTTAATTTTGTATTTTCCCAGAAGAGCCAAACCATCTATTGTGGGTCTTTCTTCCCATGGATGTTACATCTTGAACCACAAAGAGCTGAAAGATATCACAGAACCTTAAGAGTTGAAAGACAATCTTGTTTAGCCTGTCCATTTTATAAGAGACCCCAGTACTCAGAGACATCAATGAATTATCCAAGATCACATGCATCGGTAGAAATTTTATTGACCTACGTATCAATTAAACACTGAACACCTAGTAAATTCAAAAGGTGATAAAATTAAGGAACACTGCATACTGCAGTAAATGCATTCTAGTTTTCTATTAGTGCATTCTAGTTTTCTATTAGTGCAATGCCGCTTTGTAATGACCAATAGAGCAAGTCTACTGAGGCACAGATCAGTGATTGCATGTTTATGTGATTTAAGGTTTAACAGAAAGGGCCCCCAGCTGTTGCAATCGCCTTTCATGCATCCCACTGCCTGGCAGCCCACAAGGAGCTATTCATTTCTGTGAATTAAGTGCTCATACTAAATCCCCAAGACTGTGTGATCCTGGGAAACTCACATAACTTTATGAGCCTTGGTTTTAGTATCATTTTCTTAGGTATTGAAAAATAAACCTGTAAGCAACATCCTGTTTATAAATGTACTGGATATGAAACTCAGGTGTGCAGGAACAATAACAAAAACATTAAAAATACACCTACAACAACAACTATCTATTCTAGAATGGGCAACAAACCACATCACAAATAGCCAAAATAATCAGTTCTCTTTCCCAGGAAGTATCTGCATTATAACCTTTCTCTTCAGGAAAGAAATGGGATGGCAGGGAGGCAGCTCAATTTCCATACCAAGCTGGAGCTCAGTATTATATTCTATGACCCACCAACAATGGGTGAATTCCAGAGACAGCGCCATATTATCAGAGCATCTCTCAGAATTCAGATCATAGAAAATAGATGTATGAGAGAATTATACATAGGACCGGTATGTTTTAAAAGAAGGAAGCTGGGGAGAAAAAGATTCTTTATACTCCAAAAACCTGAAGGTAAGATTTCAGAAAGCGTCTGGGCACCCATAAAGCATTTCAGTGGTGTTGGGAGGCTACATTACAAAGGACCAAGAAGATGGCTTTGAAAGGGAAGGCAGAGAAGTACATTTTCCAATACTCCAAACCTGCTGGATTATTTTCCTTCACTTGTGCTATAATTTGGGGTTTTCATATGGACTCCACCCTTCGCAGGTGGTTTTTCTCTGAAAGGCATACATTATGTAAGTAGCATTTCCTCCTGTCCTTCAATCATAGCATTTATCCGTAAACCACTCAGCTCATAGCAGCCTCTTAGGGTGGACTCTTACTGAACACACAATTATCCACTCTGGCTGCCATGACTGCTGCATTAATCCGACTGTCTGAGATGGAAATAAAATCAGGCTCCAAGTTCTTAGGAGTTTACCTGACATTCCTAAGTGATTGATTCCTTGCCAATCATGGACTTTTAAATGAAGGCTGGATCTTTAGCAGCCCACAGAACCTTCATCAGACCCAAAATCTTTTTATGCTATGCTAAATAAACAACCCACCTACCTGTCCGACTCTGATCACACACTCAGAGACCAAAGGGCAGGTAATTTTCCACTAAGGCTCATCCGCCTTGCCTGCCGTCCAAGTCTATGCTGCTGATGTACTAAGACAGAACCTTTGTCTTCAGTGTCTCCCCTGGCAGGCTAGTTATAAATTCACCAGTGCAAATTATCATGCAGGGAAAGGCTGCAATTCCACTCTGCCGGAGCCAGCTGATTTTCGTTTTAAAGGTGAGCCAGCCCCCAGTTCCTGAAAGCAACTTTCCCTCCTCACATCTAGCTTTCACACACTTGCAGAAACCATTATTAAAGGCTTTTTTCCCCCTCTCTTCCTCTCCAAGTCTATTAGGAGACACTTCCTAAGTACAGAGTACACTCAAAATTGTAAAGTGGAGAGGTTTGTGTTCCTGACCTCAAAACCACTGTGGCACCTTCCTGGTAATTTCTTTCTCAGTAGAGTCCATTCCCTGGTAACGGTTTTCTGATGTGTCAATGGGACTGAGCCACAATCAAACACTAATCAGGATGCAGCTGTCAAAGGATTTTACAGATTTAATTAAAGTCCCTACTCAGTTGACTTTACCGAAGGTTGATTATCCTGGATAGTCTGGGTAGGTCTGGCTTCAACAGTTAGAAGGCTTTGAAAAGCTTGTCTGAAGCTTCCCTGAAAGAAGAAATACCACCTGTAGATAACAGTTTAGGCCTGTGCCCTGGAGATCTGTGCTGCATGTACTCTTCCCCTCCTTCTGGTCCTACTTCTGGTTGAACACTGACTGTTATAGCTCCTCCCTGCCACAGCTGTCCCACTGGGAATTCCGATCAGGGAACCTGTACTCAGGACTTTCCTCTCCCTCTTCCTTCACTCACTGGTAACTTGTGTTCCTTAAACAAAAACTGGGACTTGGGGTCTAATGATAGATTTTTTAAAAAATTTCTTTGTGAATGCATTGAAAGGAAATCTCTGATAAGAGTGTAAATATTAAACTCTATATAATTATTCATATAATATTCCATATTTATCAAAAGGAATAAGTTTACTTGAGATGGCTATATTCAAGGTAACCTAGGGCATAGACCCCTTCTGTACTCTCTTCCCACTGGAAATGAATATTATTTTATTTTTGCTATATTAGCTGAGTGGCCACTGAATGCTTATGCCATACACTCCTAATACTTCTCATGAGGAATATTTATTTTTACAGAATTTTTACAAAGTTATTGCTTCATATATTAGTGGTTCTAAAAGTATGGTTTCCTGACCAGCAGCTTAAGCATCATTTAAAATCTTGTTAAATATAGCTGGGCGTTGTGGCGCATTCCTGTAATCCCAGCAGCTCAGGAAGCTAAGGCAGGAGGATTGCAAATTCAAAGCCAGCCTCAGGAAAAGCAAGGTGCTAAGCAACTCAGTAAGACCCTGTCTCTAAGTAAAATACAAAATAGGGTTAGAGGTGTGGTTCAGTGGTCGAGTGCCCTTGAATTTCATCCCCAGAACAAAAAAAAAATCTTGTTAAATATAGAAATACAAATTTCATGATCTCCTAGGGAGGGAGGGGAGTCCCAGCAACCTGTGATTTGGCCCTGCAGGGACAGAATCAAGGTATCTTAAGCAGGGCTCTGAGTAGGTATGGTTTGCAGTAGCTGAACAGCTCACATGCATTCTCCTTTATGAAAGATGAAAGGTTTTGACTCATGGGTGAAATGATTTCATGGTAGCTTTCCTGCATTATGACCCTCCCAGCTATAGGGGCCAACCCCTGACTCAGGCTAAGCCTTCTACTTCCTAACACCTGCAATTTCATAGTTTGAACTGACAAGATCACTCTAGTTGAGTTACTATAGGTGGTGCTCTAGAAGTTAAACACATACGAGGTGGGAGGTTCCAAGGCTGAGGCAGTTCACCTACATTCCAAAGTGCTGAACTCTTGGCATTGGCAGTACCTGCCAACTCTCCTAATAAACTCATTTTTATTGCTTTATTTATAATTTCTAGTTGCATTCTTCTATATCTTAATTGATTAACTTTCTAAAAGAGCCCACTGTGACCAGTACCATGGCTCTCAGTCTTGGATTAAGAAGTTGTTCTTAAACAGAATGACACCAGGTTATGCCATTCGTCATCCTAACTTATCTTATATACCATCTCCTCCAGGAAGCCCTCTAGGACCCTTCAAGTCTTTACTAGCTACCATTTTTCAGGCTCTCCCAGTGTTGATCAGGAGCCTACATCAACTCCTACTCCTTTCAAACTCTGCCTTTATCTCCAATCTAATGCCTTTCCACTCCACCAGCCTCTGCTTCAGAGACTCTAACAAATATAAAATATCTGAAAGATGGAGTTGAAGGTCAAGGAAAGGAGATTCCATTAATAGGTTCAAACTAAAAGCCTTGACCATGTCAGTGAATTCATTCAACACAAGATCCATTGATAAGCTTTGACTTTATGGACAAAATCAGAATCAGCAAAGTATTGGAAAAATAATGTGAAGTTTAGCTTTAAATAGTTATTCTTTACTCAGAAATTGATAATAATGTCTATATGCTGGCATGATATTGTGAATGACTAGCCTGTTATTCTTCCTATGTCTGCTCCCTTGTATGCCTCCAAGTTCAGGCTTTTGGGAAGGAGAATTCCATAAGCTGCATTCCTTGTGTGTGTGTGTGTGTGTGTGTGTGTGTGTGTGTGTGTGTCATTAAACCTACAGAGAGAACTATGGGGTCAAATTTTAGCTTTTCATTTGTAAAAAGTTTATTTTCCCTGGTACCATGACCCACACCCCTCCATTCCTCATCTCCAGAGTAGACAGAAACCCTTCTGTCTAAAGGGGAAAAGGAAAGATGCAAAGCAATTGCTAGATTTTTAGCAAAGTTTATCCCTCAAAGGTTCATGTGGGGGAAGCTTGGTCCCCAGTATGGCGGGGCTGAGATGGTGGGACCTTAAAGTGGTGGGGCCTGGTGGAAGGTAGTTAGGTCATGGGGACCACACCCCCAAGAATGGATTAATGCTTGTCTCTTAAAGTGGGTTAGGTCTCATGCCTTGGACCCTTCTGCACATGGCCATTTCCCTTTCTCCTTCACAAAGGCGCGATGCAACCAAAGGTGGCTTTCCCAAGACACTAGCACCATGCTGTTTCCACCTTCCAGCTAAAATAACTCATGAGCCAAATAGACCTTTTCACAGTGTCTAGCCTCAGGTATTTTGTTATAGAAACACAAAATGGACTAAGACAGTAATTTAAACCAGTTAGTCAACAAAAGAGTGAGTTTTAGCCATATTGGGAAATTTTCAAGGAGTTTAGATAATCTTACTCCACAATTACAAGGCAAAGAGAGAATAAAGAGAAAAGGAGCAGAAGACAGAAAGAAAAAAAAAAGAAAATTAATTTTTTTCCAAACCTAGGACTTCATGTTAAGCACACACCCTACCACTGATCTACATCCCTAGCACAAAATAACATATCTTAATCCTGTCAAGCCCTTGTTTGGAGTCACAACCAGTCTCCCGGGAGCCCCAACCCACAGGATAGTCATCATGCCCAGGAAAAGCAGAGAAGCTTGTGTGATGGTTTAGATATGAGGTGCTCTCCAAAAGCTCACGTGTGATACAATGCAAGAAAGACTAGAGGTGAAATGACTGGGTTATGAGAGCCTTAACCCAATCAGTGCATTAATCCCCTGTAGGGATTAACAGAGTGGTAACTATAGGCAAGTAGGGTGTGCAGGAGGTGAGTCCCTAGGAGTCCACCCTTGGGATACACATTTTGTCTGTGGTGAGCAAAGCTCTCTCCCTCTCTGCTTCTTGGTGTGATGTACCCAGCTGCTTTCCTCCACCACACACTTCTGCCCTGATGATCTGCCTCCCCTCAGGTCCTGACCAATGGAGTAGGCCATCAGTGGACTGAGACCTCTGAAAAAATAAGCTCCAAAATAGACTTTTCCTCCTTAAAATTTTTGTCAGGTCTTTTGGTCACAGCAGCAAAGAAGCTGACTAAAACAGTTTGCCTGCAACCATCCAAGCGAAATGTCCAAACATCCTATAACAGCATAGAAAAGCATCACGGAATACTGGAGAAACAAGAACCAAATTGGGGAAAATCTGAGTGTGTTGACCTCAGAATTACGACCTGCTACTTGAGATTTTCTCAGAAGATGACAGCAGGAATTCCATGCCCTTCCTTGAATTGATGTCATTTCTGGATGCCCTCAGGCTGGCTGGGATTGCTAAGCTGTCCTGAACTCATTTGCTTGTTTTTGGTTTTTACCCAAAATCTTGGCAAGGTCAAGTTTCATGCGTGCCCTTTAGATCTTTCTCGCTGCTCCTCCACCTGCTATTTTCTGATTTGGGTTCTGGTCCTTTCTCCCCCACCACCACCTCAATGTCTTATCTTCTCCTTTTATCCACAGCCCCTTCACACAGCAGCATCTGGGATATGGGCATGCCTGGATGGGCTCTCATTCCACTAAGACACAGCCCCCCTTTCATGCTCTGCTCTGGACCTATGTTTTAGAACTTGCTGTTGAGCAGCAATATTGCTCACTATTTTTGTGTGTGTTTAGGAAGACTATGTTTAGGAACATTCGAGTCAGAATTAGGAAAGCTGTTTTCCAGCCCCACACTTCAGTTCCTGAAATAGCTGGAAAAACACTTAATTTTTTAACCATTAGTCTGCTCATCTGTTAAATACATAAATTAAGTGAAATTTCCATTAAGTTTCTTCCAGTTGTAAAATGCTATGATCCTTGGTGAGAAAAAAAAAAAAAAAAGATACATCTAAACTTCAGATATTCTGAGGAATGGAATTAATTTTGCTTTAGGCACCAGGAAAGAGTTTTCTGTCTTATGACAGGATAATAAAATGCCCCTACCAGATATTCATTCAAAACCACTACCACAAATAATAATTCCTTATTTTCTTCTGTCTCATTTTCTTACTTTCCTCAAAAGTATTAATTTCTACAGTGACGGAGGGTTTTTTTTCATACATTTTTGTCTCCTTCCTGGCTTACAAAATAGGAAGCTGGATCAAGTCAAAACTTGCCTCCTCCTCCACACTGCTAGAGCCTCTTATTTGCTTCTTCAGGACATCAGCTAATGTCACTCACTGTCATCACCTCCTAGTCCATGTCTTCCTATCCACATTTCAATCATTACCACCATCCAATCATCTCTTTCCACTGCTTCTCACATGAACTTCAATTCCTTGTTTGTCTTTGTGACTCTGGGCCCAGGCAGTAACTGATGAGGTATGCATCTGATAACTAATGATTGCCTAAGTTAAACAACTATAAAAATTTCACTGTCAAGCTACCAAATTACATGAAGGAAAACATAAATGCATTTTGCTAAGTGAAAGAAGCCATTTGAAAAAGATTACATACTGTGTATATTGCAACTATGTGACATTCTGAAAAAAGGCAAAACTACAGAGACTGTTAAAAAGATCAGTGTTTGCCAGGAACTTGGTTAGACTGAAGAAGGGAGGAGAGGCTGGAGCACAGTGGATTTGGGGAGCACTGAAACTCTTCTGTATGATATTGTTCGGTGAATACATTTAATCATGCATTTGACAAAACCCATTGAATTGTACAAAGAGTGAGCAAAAAGTGAACCCAAATATGAATTATGACTTAAAGTTAATAATTATGTGATCATTGAGTGCACCACAACAATGCAAGATTTAATAGTAAGGGAAACTGAGGCAGAAAGAAAAGGTATAACTCTGACTTTATGCTCAGTTTTTTTTATTTGTTCTAATTAGGTACATATGGCAGCAGAATGCATTTTGATTCGTTGTACACAAATGGGGCACAACTTTTCATTTTATGATGTAGAGTCTATGCTCAGTTTTCTATAAAACCTAATTTTTTTTGCCATGCATGCTGGTGGTGCATACCTGTAATCCCAGTGGCTTGGGAGGCTGAGGCAGGAGGATCACGAGTTCAAAGCCAGCCTCAGCAAAAGCAAGGCACTCGGCAACTCAGCGAGACCCTGTCTCTAAATAAAATATGAAAAAGGGCTGGGGATGTGGTTCAGTAGTCAAGTGCCCCTGAGCTCAATCCCTGGTACCCCCCCCCAAAAAAAAATAAAAATAAAGAAATAAACTAAAACTTTTGATAAATAAATGATCTCCCTTAGACTCTCACAAGTCACTCATTTTTAATCTAACTAGATTTTTATCATGGAGAAGGTAAGGACAGCTAGACTGGCTCACAGCTCATGCTGTCAGGGAAACGAGATTTTAGGCCTCCTGCATTTCTTCCTGAGGAGTTTTTCTATAGCTGACTTGCTTCTCATTCAAATCTAGTTTTGCCTTTTTAGTTGGTTTCTTATCTGCTGGCTTTTACCTACACACACGCACACACACACATGCACCCACACCACACACACACACACGCAGTTTTCCTGCAACCTGGGCATTGTCTACATCATTTTCTTTCCTGTGTCACTAATTAGCAATTGATTTCTAAAAAATGCAGCTCATCATCAATAAATGCTGTTACTAAGAGTCAATTAGAAAGACCACCTCACAGGGATTTGTGGTGTTATTAAGTCTCGAATCTAGCCTTGGTGAAGTCATACATTAAGACCCCTATCCCAGGAGGATTGTCTGTGGTGACAGCAACAGGAAGTGAGTCTGCTCAGCCGAGCTGTAGAGTTCAGCACCAGGCGAGGGAATCCATCTCCCCAGGACAGTGCGCTGTCACAGCCTGCAAGCTTATACTCTAATCATGTGCCCCCTTTTGCAACCCTTACAGCTTAATGGGCATCACATTTTCTTCAGGTCTAATGTCCATTTTTAAATTGACTGCCGTGCCATTAACTTTCAGGTTTGGGAAGTCTTACTTCTTCCCAGGAAGGGAGCTTTGCAAATATATCTGTCGACCTGCTCTTGCTTAATACATTAAGAAGGGCTTTTTCTTCTTCAATCTTGTCTTTCCACAAATGGAATAGCACTTGGCTCTCTTAGAGAAACTCTTTTTATGTAACTACATCAATCACTCGTGTAAAGCCACCTCCTCCTGCATCCTGCATTTGCCTTGTTCCTCTCTGAAGCCCTCCCCAGTTGGCAGTGAAGGAAATGCAGACAAGAAGCTGCTGCCGCTGCTTGAAGGGCAAAGGCAGACTCCTCAGGCTTCTGATGAATGAGGATGAGAATCCACTGTGCAAGGCAGTGAAGAGGGTTTATGTTGATATGATGTCTGTGCTTTAAAATATATACCAGGCAAAAAGTCAACAACAATCATTTCATAGCCTGGGCCCTGAGCAGCAGCAGCAGCAGCAGATGTATTCATTTTAAATTAGAACAACTCCTCCTCCTCCTCCTCCTCCTCTCTCACTCCTTCTCTCTTCTTCTCATCTTCCCCATCTCTCACTCCATGCCTATGAGAGACTAAATAAGACAAGCAAAATATAAATGATTTGTTTTCCATAGCCAGTTAATAGCTCCATAATTGAGTACAGTGAAAATAGAATTATAGAAAAAAGATCATTCGCTGGGTAGTAATGGTTATTGGTTATAGTGGTACAGAAAGAAATTCATCTGTGTAGGTCTCAAATGCTGGTAGAAGATAGAAACTGCCATTTTAAAAATAATGTTTTAAAAAGACTATG
Organism: Marmota marmota marmota; assembly: GCF_001458135.2. Classification (NCBI taxonomy): domain Eukaryota; kingdom Metazoa; phylum Chordata; class Mammalia; order Rodentia; family Sciuridae; genus Marmota; species Marmota marmota. Next base: position 49,889,321 of record NW_025999968.1, on the reverse strand, counting down.
TATAAGACTTATAATGAGATGTCAAAACACCCCATCAGAACAGACAAAATGGAGAAGTGACAACACCAAATGCTGGTGAAGATGCAGAGAAGCTGCATCTTTTATAGCTTGCTGGTGGGAATACAAAAGGTACAGCCTTTCTTCTACCATATAACAGAAGTTTCTTAAACAGGTCAGTTTCTTTAAAATGGGTTCAATGTGTCAAAATGCATTCTGCTGTCATATACAACTAATTAGAACAAATTTAAATTTTTTTAAAAAATGGTTTGGCAGTTTTAAAAAACTAAACATATATTGACCATATGACCTAATAATAACACTCCTGAGAACTTATTGCTGAGAAATGAAAACAAGGAAAAACCTGTACATGATGTTCATATAAGCTTCATTTGTAATAGATAAGGTGTAGAAATTACTCAAATGTCTTTCAATGGGTGAATGGTTAAAACTGTGTTACATGCTGTCAACTACCACTCAGCATTGAAAAGGATTAAACCATAAATACATGCAACAGCTCAGATAGCCCTCAATTACATGGAGGGGAAAAGCCAACCTCAAAAAGTCACGTAATGTAGGCTTGCATTTATATGGCATTCTCCAAATGACAATATTATAGAGATAAAGAACACATTAGCCTTTGCCAGGAGTGAGGGAGGTGGGGTCAGTGATAAGGATGACTCTGAAGGGATCATGGAAGTGATGTCTTTACCATGGTGGAAGAGTTCTGCATTTTGACTGTGCAGCAATTACAAAAATCTGTAGGGGTGATAAAATGACATTTACACACATATTGTACTGATGTCAATTTCCTGGCTTTGATAGTATAATAAAGTTACATAAAATGTTCCCACTGAGAGAAATGGGGGAAGGATACATTTAAAATTTTTTAAATCTTAAAATTATATTTAATAACATAATGAATTATTCATGTTATAAGAAGGATACTGAATGTGTGTGTGTGTGTGTGTGTATGTGAAAACCATGCATACTTACAGACCATCCCTCAGAAGTGATGGGGAAGAAAAACACCCCTACTGGTGTAGTAGTGATTGAACCTGGGGAACAGAAACTAAATGTGTCTCTTTTCTGGACTTTACAAAACTCCTGTGATGTTATTAATGTAATAATTAATTTTATAATCAGCACCCAGAATTCTGTTTTGCTGTGCTCCACGAGGACTTTACTTTTAAAATGGCAAGTTAATTGTGGTCTGCTAAAATTAATGATCCAGAACTTGTTCATGAGAGAGAATTGCAGAAATGAAAGGAATCGCCCAAGAAGATCAACCTAGTCCCCCCTAGGAAAAGAATGGACAAATAAAAATGAAGAAGAACCTAATTTTTGTGAGGTCTACATTTTTTTTTAGTTAATACAGACATAAAATTAACAAGACTGCCAAATATCCTGGCCATAACATGCACTATTTTTGTAACTATTAAAGCAATGTTGTTGATTTGCTTGGAATGTATTTCCCTATCCCCACAAGATTGCATTCAGAAAGTGTGTACTACTCATGCCTCTTTATATAAATCACTCCTGTGGCCACTAGAAGAAGGTTGACCATGTGGTAACTGCAAATTCACCTGAGATAAACATGAAGGTTAAGGTCTTCGTTGAAGTTTCATCTACTTGGTAATTACTATGGAGCTATGCTCCTTACCTTCCTCCCCTCTGAGATTGTCTAGTGGTGGTATATAACAAGTAAATTATTCATACTCTTTATATTCACACTTCATATTTCTCTTCAGATAATCTACATTTATGAACTTATTTTTCATAAGTATTTCTAAAGTAGATGCCACACATCTCCAGGATGAGTTTAATGATAGAAGATAACAGGGTTTTATGATTTTCCCTAGCTATTTATGAAAACAAAGAACAACCTGTTTGTTATTCAGATGTAATGCCTCTATTCATCAAAAAAGCATTGATTTCACTTTTTCAGATAAAATAATCCTGAATTATTTTAAATCATGAAACAAATGCCATCCAAATTATAATTTCAAGATAGGCTCACAATCAACAGGAATACACATTGTGCTTAAATTCAAATACATATTTAGTTTCATCTCTTTAAAAGAAAAGAACTTGAATTACAGGAATGCGAAAGAGAAACATACACACCTAAGTACAAATAAAGAAAACTTCCCTTAGGCCAGCTGACACTCACAGAAAAACCCTGCCCACTGTTGCATCAGAAATAGAAATTGACATAAACCTGAGTGTGTCAGTTGGAAGAAGAGAGCAACTAGATGAACAGACAGAATAGAATAGACATTATGATTGCTGTATGTATATAGGTGACTCTATGACCAGTGTGATTCTGCAATCTGTACAATCAGAAAAATGAGAAATTATACCCCAATGATTCAAATGTATGAATTGCCAAGATCATTGTAATGTCATGTGTAGCTAATTAAAAAAAATTATAATGAGTATGTATTGATCCAAAAAATAACATACTGAAATATATACATTTATGAGATTATTGAAAAATAAACAAATTGAATTTGCAAAATAAATAAATATATAAATAAACAGCTGGGTGCGGTGGTGCATGACTATAATCCCAGCGGCTTGGGAGGATGAGGCAGGAGGATCACAACTTCAAAGTCAGCCTCAGGAAAAGAGAGGCACTAAGCAACTCAGTGAGACCTTGCTTCTAAATAAAATACAAAATAGGGCTGGGGATGTGGCTCAGTGGTCGAGTGCCCCTGACTTCCATCTCCGATACCAAAAAAAAAAAAAAAAAAAAAAAAACCCTACCACCACCAACAACAATAATCAGAAGGGCGGGGAGACCAGGAGAGTAGAAGAAGAGGAGCATGGGAGGGAGGAGGTGAGGAAAAGAAGTAGTACTGGGGACTGAAATGGAGCTAATTATATCCCATGCATGTATGATTATGTCAAAATGAATCCCACAATTACATACAACTATAATTCACTAACAAAAATGTTTTTAAAAAATCAAAACTGTATAAAAAGTCATATTCTATAATGCCCATGTCCTTTCTTCTTCCTAACCCTGCGAGTCACAGAAGAATCTCAGACAACCTTGCAGTGCTGTCTATGACAATAAATTTCTATGGATTATAAATGTCTATTTGTAGATACTTTGAGAGTAGGGGCAGTGTCTCCCTTAGCTTTGTATCACATACACATACGTTCTTAGATTAAGCGAAAGGAAAAATCAATAAGCAACAACCTACACAGACCCGAGAAAAACTCAAAAGTAAAGACTGCTTCAACCTCACAGCCGAAAGTCACCCCAGTCAACACACAATTTGTCTTAGCTTGACTCTCCTAGAAGCAATCCCCGAGATGAGGACTGGGTGCAAATAATTTAATCGGGAGTTAATCCCCCAAAACAGAAATAAAGAACTGAAAAAAGTGAGTCAGGAAGGGAAGAAAGTCAATAATAAATGCATTCATGAACTGGATGAACACGGTGAGCAGCTGTGGCTCCCTCTTGCTGGAGACCCTCTAGGCAACTTTGTAGAGCATTTCTCAGAATTGCCACACACCAGGCAATGGAGGTGGATGTTTTTCTCCAGTACTGAAGGTTGCCTCAGAGGGTGCTAACTACTCGAAAACTCTGTATCACACCTGAACAAGACTAAGCCGAATTCTACAGCTTTCAAAAAAGCAGCTCAGAGATTCCTAGCTCGAGCTTGGTAAAGGACCCAGGCAGCTAGCTGCATGGGGCAGCTGTTCCAAAATCAGGGAAGCTGGAAACGTGGCATGGTGCATCACAGCTGTCTGATCCGCCATCTTTATTCAGCTTTCTAAAGAAGATCTGAAATAGAAAGTCTTTGCAGTCTCCGATTTTCAGGTGAAGCTCCAAAGCTGAGTACAATAGCATTCTAAAGGGTATATTCAAGAAACTGCCAGATACTTCCCAGCTAGTGGAAGTGAGGGTGCCTATACCAGATGTAAATGAGTGTCTGTATCAGCTTGCTAGGATTGCTATAGCAAACTACTGCAGACTGGGTGGCTTACATAAAAGAGTTTTTTTTCACAATTCTAGAGCTTAGAAATCCAAAATTAAAGTATCATCAGGATTGATTTCTTCGGAGACCTGTCTCCTTGACTGGCAGAGGGCCCCTTCTTCCTGTGTCTTCCTGTGCTTTTTTTTCATACTTACGTGCCCTAATCTCGATTTCCTATTAAGGTACCAGTCATATTTCATTAGGGCTCACCCCAATGGACTCATTTTAACTTAATCATCTACTTCAAGACCCTCTTTCTCAACATAGTCACATTCTGAACTACTAAGGGTTAGGATGTCAACATATGAATATTGGGGGGTGGGAATGCCGTTCAGTCCATAGCAGTAGTTCAGTCCATAGCAGTATTTCACTCCCCAGTTGAAAGTTGGCTAAGCTAAGAAATTCTGAGTTCCTTGGAGAAGTTCTAAGAACTAACCATTCCAGTAATGGTGGAAGTGTTCTCTGGAGAGCAGACATGGATGAACTAGGGTTTAGGAGCTTATGTGAATGTAAAAGCTGATGCCTAGCTCCCCCTGGAGAACGGAGAGGATGGGCATATGAATGGCAAGGAAGGACGGAGCCACAGATGGAGCCAGAGTTCAGAAGGCCAAGGACCTATGCGTTCCCTGTGGTTTCGGTGAGCAATAGAGGTAGCCAGGCTTGAGGCATCTTGATGGGATGCCATGGGCTATGCTGGGTATCACAGAGTGGAGGACAACGGAAGGAAGACTGGAAGAGGCCACCTGCAGGATGCACTTGGTGCACAAAAATATCACACAGCAGCCGACAAATGAGCCAGAATTTGGAAGACCACCATGTGGATCATCACGAGTCAAGAGAAACCTAAAAATAAAATGAGCTTTCCCTTTTCCTATAAGCCCTTCTTCCTCATGCCCCAAACCTGGAGGAGCTATAGCAGGAGGAAAGAGGAAGAGAAAGGAATACCATAAGGAAAAGCCACACCTCATCCCTAGACCCCAGGTCAGACTCAAGCTGAAGGAAGGAGAGAAACTAAGAGCTGGATAAGTGTTTGTTCAGAATGGACTAGATTGTTGAGTACTGGACAGTGGGTCTTCACAGAATGGGGCTTTTGTAATGAGCAAAAAGAACCAGAAATCTATGGGATTTTCCCCAGATTTCATCCAGGGATAAGGAAGGGACACCTGACGAGGCATAGTTGAGTATAATAGAGAAAGAAAATTTAAATTTTCACTATTTCTACCCCCCATTGACTTCAGCTCACTTCATGCTCTCAGGTACAAATTATGGGAAAAAAATTTTCTGAATTGGCGTCCTTCCCAGAACTCTTTCAAGTTACTTTATAAACTCATACTCCTTAGACTCTCCAATTATCCAAAATTCACCATTGATTCCTTGGTATGAAGGATAAAGCCTATGGTTTTCTACTTGACCCTAAAGGGCTTCTCCACCAATCTTCTTCTCCAAAGGTCTCTTACTTCTTCTTTTTCAGGTAAAAGCACATTCCAGGGTTTGGAAGTGCACCTCTTTAGTTTTTCAGGGCTCCTCCCATCATGATCCAGTAGGTTCTGAATAAAGATTGGATCTCACTGACATACACTCATATCTCCCAGGGAACCCAAGGCATCTACCCTTTCACCAACCATCAGTAGCCAGTGTGGGCTCTGTGTATGGACTCTAAGGCTCACCCTTGTCCCAAGTTCCTTAAAGAGTCCATGTTACACTGTAGAGGATCTCACTGTCTTTACATCTGACTTCTACCATGTTATGAGAGTGTGAGTTCTTTCTCTTACATTTAAGAGGAAAAAAATCACAGAAAGATAATCCAGACTCTAGTTCTTTACATTTTTCTGAATCTTCTTTCGTACAAAAGGAGGCAAGAAAGAATATAATATAGACCTTTTTAAATGAGTTTCTCAACTGGCTAGCTGCCTCTTGTAAAGGGGCAGTAATCATCCTAAGTGAGTAAACTGGATCCTATCCCTCCTAAAAATATGGAGCCACAAAAAATATCCCCAATTCAAGGATATTAGGAACTACTAGGCAGGCTATTGAACCTCAAGGACAAAGCCTCTATAGCGTGTCCTTGGACTTTCACATTCTCTTGCAACATACAACACAGTTAAAGGGCAATGGATCTCATTCTTTATCAATCAAGAAAATGTACTTGCAGAATCTAACATTCAATGTAGAATTAAGATCAGTGTCCCCCGTCCCTGTCCTGTCTTTATGTTTTTAAAATTGCCTTATTGTTACCATGCAAGCTTATGCCTGAATTACAGCTTTTAATAAAGCAATGACAGTTTTATTTCTCAGGTGCCTGATGACCATATTAACCTCTCCTCAGTTGAGTTATTAATTGTGCGTTCTGCCCACATCCCTTTGGTGTGGCTTCCAAGGAGAGAGAGTTGCAGGCTTCTCCAAAAGGGGAAGGACATGTTTATAGTGAGTCCCGTGGGAGTGTTTGCATAATTAGTGGAATGAGTGAGGAGGTGCTTGCTAAAATAGACAAGTGCACTAAGTTTTAATATGTTTCGTGACAATGCATAAGACAAGAGAGCATGTCATACCTGATATAAGACCCCGCAGGTCGCCAAAATAAATAAATACGTGTAGTGGCACCGGAATGAATTCTGTCACGGATATAAACAGAAATATCCAGGGGAAATGAGCTTTGCTTCTTGACAAGAGAATCGTTTGTGATCTGAATGAGGACAGCTGTATAGAAAAGGTAACAGAGCGCCTGGGGACACGAAGTCCTCGCCGGTTTTGCTCTAATCCCATGTTGTAAAGACAGCTTAATGTGAGGGAGGACTGGCAGGCAGGAGTTTTGATGAATCCCGAGATTGGAGTAAAACCTTTTCTAATTTGACTCACCAGTATTTAATCTTGTAACTGTGCATCCTTAATCAAAACTCAGAGGGAATCTTTAATCTCGTGTATATAAAACGGGAGATGATTAGAGGCCCTGACCTGCCTGTGCTCCCCACAGCTCCCTTCCTTTCTATTTTCTAGACACTTCCAAATGCTCTTCATATCTCCCAGGAGCCCCAGTTATAGAAAAAAAAAAAAGGTATTCTGAAATTTTAGGCAAATGAATACGAAGAAGATAATAGTTAATATTCCGCATTCAGTCTTTCATCTGTTCATTCCATAATTCTTTCTTTTAGGGGTTAATGAACATCTATTTATCGGCAGGCAGTGTTTCACATCATAATACAGAGCACGAACAAGATGGACACATTCATCTTTACAGACTACATTTTAGACTCTAACAAGGATCTTTTCACCCTGTCTTTGCTAAATAAGCAAATGCAAGTGACCCAGAAAAATACATATGCTTTTAGGTAGTAAACAACACTACAGACAATTCTGTTTCAGACGACTGCAAGGTGAAAACTGTTTACCAAAGAAATTCTGTCATACAGCTTGCTAGAGTGTTTGGATCCTGTTAAAATATTGATAACAGGTGATAGAATTCATCATTCCAGCATCACAGGATTTTGATTACCAGACAAAGTCTTTAAATTGTGCCTGATATATTTTTTATGCACAATGAACAGGACTCCAGAAGCAAACCTTCTCACCCATGTCCCATCCTAGTGCCACTTTTATAGAGGAGCATGTCTGGGGAACCCAGAGGAGGACTCCTGTGTACCTTCTCCCTTGACCCACATGCTACTGTATCCAGGTAATACCCTCCTTCTATGACCATTTCAGGAGACATTTTGTTTTAAGAATATTATTAAAAATCTTTGCATTCTTCAGCACCCAAATTCAATTTAGGTAAAGGAACCAGATTTCAATGATCAACAATTGATGAAATAAACAACAAATCCACAATAATGAAAATCATTCCTGAGAAAGCATCTTTTTTATCACAATGGCCAAGTTAGTGACTTTTATTAAGTATGGATATTCTGAGGAGCAAAAGCATGCTTTCAGTTTGGGGGAAAGTTTTCTAGGTTGGATCCTGCTAAATTTGAGGAAACAAATTCACATTCCTCACCCCTGCTCCTTCTTCACAAATTAATGAGTCTGATATGTAGGATGCTGGTAAGAGCATCACTGAAAAATAAGCTTTTAAAATAATATTCTGTACTCAGATTTATTCTATCCACCATCCTAAGATATCTTGGCAAAGCTCACTGCAGCAAAAAATTAAGTGACAACATCCACAACCAAAATGATATTTTCTGTTGACATGGGTGTATGTAAGAGCATAATCAATTCCAAGATGGTTTATTAACTTGAATGAAAAATACTTCCCTCCTTTCCCACTGTCCTTTTGGATAAGACCAAATAGATTTCCAGAGATATTCTATAAGCCACCTGGGAGGCACCACACATCAAGATCTTTGATTCTTATTTATTATCTGTCTAGAAGACCCTTGTTTCCGAGAAAGGGGATATTAGCTGCCTGTCAGTCACATTTTATTTGTGAGAGAATTTGTGCACAAGAGCATGTTAATAAAAGGGACACTAGAAAGCATTTAATCAAAAGGGCTTGGCAATCATAAAAGACTAGATACCAGAATGTACTAGAAGGATTAACTCTGAAAAGGAACTGGACTGACCCAGTTGTAGTCTATGCAAACCAGGAGGAAGAGTAAACTCTAGGACAGAAACATGAAGTTTCTGGATCTCAGAAAAGAAGAGGAAGATTCTTTTTTTTCTTATGTATTTTATTTTTTATGTATTTTTTATTTGTATATGGCAGCAGAATGCATTATAATTCTTATTACATAGATAGAGCACAATTTTTCATATCTCTGGTTGTATACATTATATATTCACACCAATTCGTGTCTTCATACCTGTACTTTGGATAGTAATGACCATCACATTCCACCATCATTAATTACCCCATGCTTCCCTTCCCTTCCCCTCCAACCCCTCTGCCCTATCTAGAGTTTGTCTATTCCTCCCATGCTCCCCCTCCCTATCCCACTATGAGTCAGCTTCCTTATATTAAAGAAAACATTCGGCCTTTGGTTTTTGGGGATTGGGTAACTTCACTTAGCACTATCTTCTCTAACTCCATCCATTTACCTGCAAATGCCATGATTTTATTCTCTTTTATTGCTCAGTAATATTCCATTGGTATAAGATTCTTGCAATGCTCTTCATTTTCCTACTACTGGTCTGGAATAGGAAATGGAGAGTGAGAGAAGGCAGAGCAGCAGAGACCGTAACCTCTTCCCGCCTCTTCTAAACAGGAGCCCCAACATTTGACACTCAGGTGATCACTGACTCGACTCAGTGGCTGCCAGACAATCTTTTATGTTTAAGAAAAACTGTTTTATAGTATTTGAGACATAGAAGATGAAATAAGAGTAATACAAGTAGCCGTGTAGCTAGCTTAAGAAATGAAATATTACTAACCTAGCATATTGACAGCCCTCTGTCTGCCCACTCCAAATTCATCCTCTGCTTCACTTTCAAAGGCAACCATTGTCCTGAATTCAGGGTGGGCCTTTCCATTTTTAACTTTTATGCTTTCTCATCTCATTTTAAAATCTTTATACAGTTTCATGTTATATGTTTTTAATTTTTATATATTCTTCTGCAACCTGCTTTCTTGAGCACCAACATGCTTATGCAATTATTTCATGAGCATATTTAACTCTAGTTTATTAATTTGGGGGGCTGTATATTTCATTGCATGAATATACCACCATGAATAAAACCACTTTTCTGTTGGTGGACACAGAGATTGTTTCTGAGTATCCGTCTGCTACTGTAAACTACTTGGCTCTGTCTTCTTAATATGCTGGCAAGATATCCCAGGGTGTCTTTGAAGGAGTGGAACTGCCGAGTCACTCAGCAAGTGAATCTTCAACCTTACTAAACACGGCAAATTGACCTCCAAAGGGGCTACACTATGCATAGTGACTGCTATTGCTTGGAGTCCTTGTCACCATTTAGTGGCATCAGATTTTAAAATTTCTGCCACTATGACAAGTAAGAAATTATTTCTCATAGTTGTTTCATTTTCTTCCTAGTTACTAGTGAAGTTAATCATCTTTTTGAATGATTACTGGTCATTTAGGTGTCCTCGTCTGTGACAACTCATGTTCTGATCCTTTCGTTATTGTTATTCTGTTGGTCCTTTTCGATTGATGTGCCGAATTTCTCACATAGACTGGATATTGGTCACCTATTGATTACACATGCCATAAATATCTATCTCTTTTTCATTCTTATTATGGTGTCTTTTGATGAACAAAATTTTTAATGTAAAAAATACTATACATATTTTTCTCTACAGTGTGTATTTTTCCCGTTTTATTTGTCCCCTGCACTGATGTCTTGGAAAATATTGTCTTTCTTTTTCTTCTAGATATTTCAAGTTTGCACTTTCCCAGCCAGGTGTTGGATTAAGTTCTGTGTGAGGTACAAAGCAGCAGGGCATAGTGATGTAGCGACATGGCTTCTGAGCCCGACTCCCTGGCTTCACATCTCAGCTGCTCTTCTTTTGAACATGTCGTTTCACCTCTCTGTGCCCCAGTTTCTTCTCTGTAAATGGATTAATAACAAGGGTGCCTACTCCCAGGTAAAAGTGAAATGCAACTAGAAGAGTAAAGCCTCTTAGAACGATACCTACTAAGTGCAATGGAAGTGATTATTATTGCTCTTCTTACTATTATATAAGGTAACCATCTAACTTTATTTTTGCATGCGAATAGTCCATGTCTCCTATATATAACCCAGGCCAGCTCTTTCTCACTGATCTAACCGTGCCATTTCTGTTATACACCAGCTTTCATGTGGATGTGAACATTTTTCTAGGCTACCTGCTCTTCCATTTGTCCATTTATATATCTTCTAAGGAAATTTCAAGTCTACATTGAAAATTCCCTGAGTTCTAGAAGTCCCTGAGGTTATTCATCTTGCTCCTCCTTTCTTCTTTATTCTCATCCAACATTCTGGTTCTTTGTGAAAACTTAAGGTAAAGTATTTCCTATGGCTGCTAAAATAATGGGTCACAAACTAGGGAACTTAAAACAACATACGGTTCTGAGGGCTAGAGGTCCAAAATCAAGGTGTCAGCAGGGCGAGGCTACCCCTGAAATCCACAGGGGGAACCGTCCTCACTTTCCCAGCTACAGGTGACTTGCTGGCCATCTTTGATGTGTCACTGCAGTCCTCTGTCTTCCCATGGTACCCCGCCCCCTTGTCTCTTCTCTTCACATGGAGTTCTTTGTATAAAGATGTCAATCACATCAGATTAGTGTCCACTTTACTCCAGGATAACTTCCTCTTGGCTAATGACCTCTGCAATGACTCTATTTCCAAATAAGGTCACATTCAGATGGGTTGGAACTTTAATTTTTTTGGAAGCGACAAATTCCATCTTATAACATAGCCAAAAATAGTAGCCCCAGGCTTTGATCTAAGCTTCTAACCCTCACTTGAACATCCCTGTCCACCGCTGAGGATTCTGGCCACACTGCCTCCAAGGACTCAGTCCTCCTGGAACCAGATGTTCTAACTCAGGTTTTAATGCAAATAAGTGAGGACTTCAAACTACAGCCAATCCCCTCAGGAACTCATGAAGATTAAAGATTTCAGAATCCTGCCTTCAGAGATTCTGATCCTGAGGTTCAAGTTGATCGGTGTTCATGCAGATGGTCAAGAGACACACTTTGGGAAGCACTAATCCAGACCATATGTGAAGGGACACATCTCTAAAGAAGGGGCAACCGTGGAGCAGGAGGCCGGGGTACTTCACACTTAGGCAGCTGTTCTCAGCCCAAAGGTCTAGGAAGAAAGAGGCTGTTGATGGGGAACCTGAGTTCTTCTAATAAGTGCTCAAAAGTTAGATTAATGCTACTTCACAATTTAAAATCCCTTTCTTAGAGGATCACAGAATTGAACTGGTTCCAGTTTTTAATTAGCAATTCGATTGTGTCTTCAGCTTCCAGCCGCCACAGCTTCCCTCAAGGCCCAAAGTAGGACACTGCAGGCATCGAGTGCACGTCAATGAAGCTCGAAGCAGGGGTTGCTTTATTACTTGAAAACAAGGAAAAGAAAAAGGCCACCACCGGTATTTGTTGAGAGCCTCCTATTTGCTGGGCATTCTTTGAGGCCCTAGGAGTACAGCACTGAACAAAACAGACAAAATCCCCGTTATCCCAGAGCTGGATTCTTGTGGATGTGAGTCAACTGAGAAACAAGATAACTTGGTAAAATAAGAAATTCCACAGCGGTGGATGTTTTTGACCTTTTCATTTGATGCTAGATCTCCAGCACCCAGACTGGTCCTTGGCACATGAGAGGGGGTCAGCAAATCTATATTAATTATCCAAATGTCGACGTGTGGATGGAAAACAATAAGGTAGGAAGATGGAATAGGACATTGGGAGGGTACAATTGTAAAGGAGGGAATCAGGGATCCTCATAGAGAAAGTACTACTGAAATAAAGCCTGGAAGGAATGGGGCTGAGAGCCAGGCGACACACCTGGAAAGAAGGAAGCTCGAGAACAGCCTGGGGTGGGAGCACACTTGGTGTGTTCAGGAATAGTGCAGAACCGGGCAGAGGAGGGGAGAGACGTAGGGGAAGGGAAGGGGACCGAGGCAGGGCCCAGGCAGCGAGGGTGACATGTGCCACTGTGATGACCACTACGTTTTCCCTGAGATGGGAAGCCACGGAGGGTTGTAAGCAGTGGAGGGACTTTAATTATAATTATATATATAATTTTATATATATATATATATAATTTTATATATG
>NW_025999968.1:49767636-49876217 GCF_001458135.2 Marmota marmota marmota | reverse complement strand
TATATATATATATATATATATAATTTTTTTATTTTTTTTATTTTTGATCTTTTTAGATGGCATTTGCTGGTAAATGGATGGATGGATGTCAGAATATACTCTATGACAGTAGAGTGTATTCTGACATACATACATGGACTATGAGTTACTCTAATTAGGATGCCAGTCTTGTGGATATACATGATGTGGAGTTGCACTGTGGCCTATTCATATATGAATATAGGAAAGTTATCTCTGATGTATTCCATTGTCTTTCTTATTCCCATCCCCCTTCCCCTCCCTTCATTCCCCTTTTCTAATTTGAAGTACTTCTATTCCTCCCTCTCCCCACCTTTATTGTGTTAACATTAGCATCTGTGTATCAGAGAGAACATTCAGGCTTTGGTTTTGGGGGATTGGCTTATTTCACTTAGAATGATAATCTCCAGTTCCATCCATTTACCAGCAAATGCCTTGATTTTATTCTTCTTTTTGGCTGAGTAGTATTCCATCCTGTATATATACCACATTTTCTTTATCCATTCACCTGTTGAAGGGAACCTACATTGATTCCATAGCTTAGCTATTGTGAGTTGCTGTAAACATTGATGTGGCCACGTCTCTACAGAACACAGATTTTAAGTGCTTTGGGGATTTTCCCAGGAGTGAGATAACTGTGTCAAATGGTGGTTTCATTCCAAGTTTTCTGAGGAATCTCCATTGCACTAATTTGCAGTCCCACCACCAAACATTTATTGTTACTTGTATTCTGGATAATTGCCATTCCGACTGGAGTGAAATGAAATCTCAGTGTAGTTGTAATTTGCATTTCTCTTATTGCTAGAGATTTGAACATTTTTTCATATATTTGTTAATCATAGTGCCTATTCAGTTCCTTTGCCCATTTATTGATTGAGTTATTTACTTTTTTTTTTTAATTCTTTATGTGTACTGGAGATTAATGCTGTGTGTGAGTTGCAAGAGGCAAAGATTTCCTCCCATTCTGTAGGCTCTCTGTTTATGCTTTTGTTTCCTTTACTATGAAGAAGCTTTCAGGCTGATACCATCCCATTTATTGATTTTTGTATTTACTTTTTGCACTCTGGGAGTCTTTTTTGAGGAATTCGCTTCCTAAGCCAACATGATGGAGATTTGGTTCTACTTTTTCTTGTAGTAGGCCCTGCTTATATTCTAACAGGTGTATTTCTATTCTGCATTGATAATACACTGAAAGAGAACAAGAGCACAGCAGGAAGCTATTGGAAAAAAAAATACAACGAAAGATGAGAATGTGTTAGACCCCAACTGTAGCAGTAATAGAACAGGAAGGAGTCAATTCTAGGTAGGTGCATTTTGAAAGTTTGAGCAATAGGCCATTCTGATAGGTGGGATGTCAGACACGAGGAAAAGAGAGAAGTTAAAGATGACACTAGGTGAGGATGCTCTGCTGATAGAATGTCAAATGGCACAAATGTCTAAAAAACATTTTATAGTTTGTTTTGTTTTGTTTTGTTTTGTTTAATTGTGCAATAAACCTAGTATGCCACCTACACATTCTCCTTTGAGTAACTTACTCTAGAGAAAAGAAATCAAATATCTATACAAGACCTCTGCTGAATAGGCATAGTAGTTTTATTCATGCTCGCCAAAACCTGGGAATTCTTTCTTCCATTAATCTCTCCAGATCAACTTGACTGACCCTTAACCTAGGAGAGTCAGCAAGTGAATGCCAGGAACAGGAAAAGCACAGGGCTTGATCATGACAGAATGCTAATCTACTTAATCTTCACACAAGTACTCCTCGTTAAATATTAATAACCCAATTTTAGATGAGTTAATTGGGTCTCAGTGAAGTTCAATAATTTTCTCCAGGTCACATGCATAGTGAGTGTGGGATAAAGATTTATTCAGCAAATGTGGGTGCCTCCAATCCCTGGGTCCTTTCCACTTTGCCATGATGGCATGTCAAAAGGCTCTTCACCTTAAATGTGCATACACAGCTGCAAGGTGAGGCCCGGGGAAGTAGAGGCACAGAGAAGGAGCTCTAGAGCCAGGTAGACTTGGCCCTGTCCTTGTTGGCTTTGTGTCCTTGAATCGAGTATGTGACATTTCCATGTCTCTGATATTCTCATCTATAAAATCAGATTAATAATATTTAAACCACTTGAAATTTCCTTGATTCAATTCAATTCAATTCAATTGACCATTTTTTACCTATAAAGATAACAATTTTACATGGTTCAAACTTGAATCTCTCAAACAAGGATTTTGTGTGAATTAAAGCCCATAAAGCACAGGTGCTATGTGGACTTTAAGTGATAACAATTGTATGGGTCATTAGTACTGGGAGCATCTTTTTGCCTAACGAAGTCTTTTTTTAGAGGGAAAGAGCTATGAAGTGATCTCAACCATCCACACTTGGCCCAGAGCTCCAGGGAAAAATGAATGGTAGGGGGCTACAGGAGTAGACAGACAGCCTCAAGTCACACCAGCTTCCAAGTCTGCAGTCACTTGGTAACATTTGGCCTGGGCGAACCCTGAGGATACGGCCACCTTCCAATATCTGGAACATTATCATCTCACTGACTTTCTTGGGCTAAAAAGAATAGACATAGAAATAGTGGGTGAAAATTGCACAGAGACAGATTTATATACTATTCACCATGGAATGAGCTGCATTGGGAGGTAGAGAGTTGAAGGAGAGACTGAAAAAAACACTAGATGGAGAAATCACATCATGGGTAAGGGCTGCACTATGACTTTTGAAATTCTTTCCAACTCTAATATGGTTTGAATGAGCAGACGCTGGCCCTGGTTTAGCAGTGTTCTAAAGCTGATCCTAAAGTTGGTCCAGCTGATCAAGTCTCCAGTGTAGGGTAGGCTGAACACCCCTAATCAGAAAATATGAAAATCAAAATGCTCCAAAATCTAAAACATTTTAAGTGTTGATATAATGTTCAAAAGTTTTTGAATTTTGGAGCATTTTGGACTTCTGTTTTTCCATTTAGAGATACTGAACTAGTAAAAATCCATGCAAATATTCCAAAATTTTTAAAACTCCAAAATATGAAATACCTCCAGTCCCAAGCATTTTGGATAAGAGATATTCAATCTGTAGCTGGAGATAGCAGGCGTTTAAAGAATATTTGTCTCTCTCTTTCATGGTTCCTCTACCCCCAAATGCAAGAACCGTAAAGTTGTCTTTACACTCAGCAATTGTACTATACCTCCCCTTTATTTCATTCATTTTGATCTAGCATGAGTTTGTTAATTAGTAAGTAGAGGAGGAAAAAATTGATTCAAAAAGTAAGAAGTCAGAATTCAGATTTGAATCCTAGTCTATTTTTAAGGAGATCAAAGTCAGTATCTTTATATTTGAGTGGACTTTTCCAAGAATAGATCACTGGAATTCATATCACTAATAGGGAAAGAATATGTGGTTCCCAGAAGTCAAGACTAAAAAGAAGTGATTGAGGGGCTGGGGTTATAGCTCAATTGGTAGAGTGCTTGCCTAGCACATGTGAGGCACTGGGTTCAATCCTCAGCACCACATAAAAATAAAATAAAAAAATCAAGGTATTGTGTCCCTCTACTGTAAAAAATATTTTTAAAAAAAGATTAAGTGGTTGGCATTTCAGAAGATCAGATCACTTTATTCACTGGTGGACGGAGTACAAATGAAATGGAGGAAGACGATCATCTGTGTTGAGATGTTTTCTTCCTGGGTCATAGTCTACAGCAGATTTAAGACAAAGGAACTATCCTATAATATGATGATTAATGCAATCTCCCTTTTCTTCCCTTAAAAGAAACAGAGAATAAGTAGGAAATTTGCCAATAACAAATATTTTTCAATTACAGCAATGATAAAGAGTCAATCTCCACAAATTAATTATTAGAAAGTCCTTTCCAGATACCTGTCTCTGAGAATGACTTTTGTATAGGAATCAGGAGGTTTTTCATGAGAATCCTCTTATATCCATAAATGAAGATTCCATCCATAAGTGGAGGATCCTACGACGTTGACTTCATAGGGTTGTTATGAAGACAACATAGGGAACTTCCTGTTTGGATGGCACACAACTAATAGATCCCAAAGCACCCTCTCCCAAATGCTAAACTCCTCAATAAAGGCCAAGATTAACACCATTGCCATCAATACCTAAGTGATCAGAAGGCTTTTACTCTGCCACCATTGTCCCATGTCTCTCCGAGCTTGCAACTCCCCAAAAACCAAGGAGTCACAGGCATGGACTAGCAGAAAGGGTTCTGTCCTGAGTGATATTATTCCCCTATTTCAGACACTTCAGGGCAGACAGAGTAGAGGATCATGCTGGAGATTTCAGGTCTTAGCATTCCACTCTCAGAAGACCAGAGAATCAAACAGAAGGAGGACAATCATACCACTTGGGCACACCAGCACCATGTCAGTCAGAGCATTGTAGACACTTGGGGTGGGGGTACCTTCTTTCAGCTGCACATCTGAAAAGGGCAGAGATACCTGCTCTCTTCACCATGCAAAACAAATTCAGATAGTTTTCTCTATCGTGACCAAGAAGAAGAAAATAAGAGTTTGAGACCTTGCAACCACACATCAGAATTAGAGAAAGGAAAATAACAGCTATAGACTCCGAGATAGAGCTCATCTCTGAAAATCATCAAGTGAAAAAACGGGATAAAATCCTCAGAAATTGGGGGCTTTCAGCACATCACAAGAAGATCCAGCTCCTGCAAGAAGCCACAAAGAAAATAGGTTGAAGTGAACTGAAAAAAAAGCAATGAAAAGATGAAATTAAATGAAACCTCACACTGAGATTTAAAGATAATAATAACGCTGCTTTGTGCAGGCAGATGATTGGCACAAGGAAAGGTTGGCAGAAGAAGACTTAAAGGTTAGTCGCAGAAAGAAAGGAAAAAGAGTGAGAAGCAGATGTCACCATGGCAAGTCCAGTGCACTTTATGGAGGGCAAATTTCAGAAGCTGTTGAAGAGGGAAAAGATAAATATGCAAGCGATGAACACCGCGATGAGCTTGAAGGACAGTTTGGAAAACCAATTAAATAATTTAATGTCTGTCTCAGGAAAATACCAAGGTAATTAGAAGCGAAGCAATAATTAAAATCATGATCAAATAAAATGTTTTTTGAGCTGAAAAAGCATAAGTATGCAAGCAAAAGACCTCAGTCCCTGTGGTCCATAAAATAAATAGATGAATATGTAAATCACACACAGAATATTCTTTTTTAATAGAGCATTATCTGGTTACACATAGCAGCTGGGTTCATACCAACAAAATCCTACGTGCATGGAATCTGACCTGGTCCATTCAGTCCTGGCTCCTCCCCTTCTTCCCCCTCTCTCCACCCCCTTCACTCCTCTGATTCTCCTCTTAAACATCATTTATTCATCCTTGATTGATGCTTTCCACACACATGTAAAGGTGAAATTCCCTGTAATATGTGTGTGTGTGTGTGTACACATAATGTGAGTTTGTTAAATTCGTTCTGCATTTTCTCCTCTTTCCCAACTCTCTTCCCTGATTCTCAGTCTCCTTCCTCTACTTCCACTGATCTGTCCTTTATCTTTATGGTATCCAATTGCCCCCTCTATTGCCTTCTTTTCCTTATTTTGCACTGGCTTCCACAGAGGACACAAAACATTCAAACCCTGATTTTTCTCCATCTGGCTTATTTCACCTAACATGTTGTTCTCCATTTCCATCCATTTACCATCAAATTTCACAATTTCATTCTTCTTTATGGCTGAGTAAAATTTCATCATATATATATACCACATTTTCTTAATCCACTCATCTATTGATGGGCATCTGGACTGATTCCACAACTTGGTGATTGCGAATTATGCTGCTAAAAACATTGATGTGCCTGTATCACGATAGTCCGCTGATTTTAGCTCTGTTAGATAAATGGGAGTGGGATAGCTGGTTTGCTCATATGGTGATTCCATTTCTTGTCTTTCAAGGAATCTCTATGCTGCTTTCCAGAGGGGTTGTACTAATTTGCAGTCTCACTAACCATGTATGAGTGTACCTTTTTCCTCAGATCCACATCATTTATAATTATTTGTATTCTTGATAATTGCCATTCTGACTGATGTGAGATAAAATTTTATTATAGTTTTGATTTGCATTTTTCTGACAAAGATGTTGAATATTCATTTATTTGTTGGCCATTTGTATTTCTTCTCTTGAGAAATGTCTGTTTAGTTCTTTTCCTCATTATTGATTGTTTTGTGTGTGTGTGTGTGTGCATCGAATTTTGGGGGTTCATTTTACATTGTGGATATTAATCTCCTGACAGAGAGGAAGCAGGCAAAATTTTTCTCCCATTCCATAGGCTGTCTCTTCTCGCTCTTAATCCTTTTCTTTGCTGTGCAGAAGCTTTTTAATTAGATGGTGTTCTACTTATCGATTCTTGGTTTTATTTCTTGAAGTTTGAAGTCTTGTTGGGAAGTTGCTGCCTGCACCAGTATGCCATAGTGTTGACCCTCTGTGTTCTTCTAGCAGTTATGGAGTTTCTAGTCCTAAGTCTTTGATCCATTTTGATTTGACTTTTGTGTAGGTTGAGAGATATGGATTTAGTTCCATTCTTCTACATATGGATATCCAGTTTTACCAGCACTGTTTGTTAAAAAGGCTATCTTTTATCCAACATATGTTTTTGGCACATTTGTCAAGTATCAGATGGCTCTAAATATGCACACACAGAATATTCTAAAACTATTTTATAACTACAAAGACAAAACATTCACTTGGGAAAAAAAAAACAGTCACCACTAAGAAATAAAGTCAAGATGATCCCACACTCTTGTGTAACATTAAATTCCACACGTGCACACACAGGGAATGTTTATAGTTTCAAGAAAAATTTTGAACCTAAGAATTTACAATTCAGTCAACAGGAAAAACACTTTTTAATATCTAAGGTCTTACATCAGGTTTTATATCAGGTCTTAAAGAAAAAAAAAACCCAAAGATGTCTTTCAACAAAGAAAAAGAAAATTATAATCAAAAGTGCAAGAAAGGGACTGGAGTTGTGGCTCAGTGGTAAAGCCCTTGCCTCACATGTGTGAGACACTGTGTTTAATTCTAAGCACCACATATAAATAGATGAATAAAATAAAGTTTCATTAACATCTAAAAAATATTTTTTAAAAAGAAAGCTGTATTAGAAAAAAAATGGTATCAAGAACTGAAATCAACTTAGTGGTGAATATAGTCTAAATTATTAAGTATTATTGCAAACCCAAATGCAATAATAGAAAGTAAGTTAAAAAAATGAAAAAAAAAAAATTTTTAAATACATTAAGAACAAGTATACGTATCATGGTAGCAAAATCTACCAAGGTAGGACACAGGCTCAAAAGTATATAAACGTATCTTATCTCATAGGATGAGGGAAAATGATCAAATTGCTTCATAATCAAATAAAAATATGTTAAAGAAGGCATCTTTAAAATGTAAGGGCCATCACAAAGAGACACTTAAAAGGATATGTGAAGACCGGAGGAGGAAGCTGCCCGGTGCCAGCCAAGCCAGACCGGAGGAGGAAGCCCGGCCCCGCCTTGTGTGCTAGTCCCAGGGAAGCCCATCAACCCTTAAAACCCATCAAAGGGGATGTGGCTACCAGCACGGTTCTGCGGCTGATCCAGGTACCCAGTTTCCAACTCCTCCACCCTTAGCTGCGATAATTCAAAATATTTCCCACAAGCTTTTGGGGGTTGTAGCTATCAACGCAAAACAACAACTGTACAGGCACCTGGTTTCTACCTCAGAGATGAGAGTAGGGAAGATACAAGTGTAAGCTCATTTCCTTTCACACTGGCTATACCCACCACCCTGAATACAGAGGCTCAAGCTGGGAATAGACAACACCACCTACTGGAAACAAGGAAAACAGTGTTCTGAGACACTTTTTTTTTCTCTTTCTTTCTCTCTTTTCTTCTCTCTCTTCCACAACTTCAACATATGTGAAACCAAGAACTGTGCATGAACAACCCAATTACCAAAGTAATATAATATAGAGGAATTGCATATACCCCACCTTCCCCCCATTTTTTTTCTTTATTTCTATCTTACTTTCCTTTTCCTTCTCTCTTACCTCTCTTTTCTTCCTTGTTATTTTTTTCTTTTTTTTTTTTCATTCATATTCTCTCTATCCCACTTTCAATCTCCTAACTTTTGCTATCTATACATAGGGTAACTATCTAAATATAGATAGGAGGTTGAGTCTATACATTCTTCCATAAATTACCAGTCTATTGGTTAGAGTTCTCCAAAGGTGCTAAGTTAGTTTAACCTCATACCCTCACTCATTTCCCTCTAAGTATAACATCCTTCATCTGAAATTAAGTTTTCTATATGCCACCAGATATGGTATGCCTTTTATGAAACTAATGAATATAATTCTTAAGTAATAATTAAAACCAATATCTATAGACTTAGAATCTAACTATAAATGTATTAATAATGAAAACTTGTGCTTAGATGATGTACTGTTGATATTGGGAACTGTTAACATTGTCTTTCTCCGCAAAAGAGGGATTTTGGAGCTATACAAGAACAATACAAATATATAAGGGGAAAAACATTAACACAACAGTTTCACAAAGCTAGAAAGAATCATGAGAAGTATGAAAAGACAAGGAAAGAAAGGACCACAAACAATACAGGTCAATTCAACATTAGATGAGGTAATATCTGCAGCTGATGGAATGTCAGACAAAAAGTTCAGGATATACATGCTTCAGATGATCTGGAGTCTCAAGGAAGACATTATACAGCAAATTCAGACAATGAAAGATCACTTTGACAATGAATTACTGTTAGAGTCTGTAAACAAGTCAGGATGGCACCTGGCATTTTGCCAGAGAAACGTTAGAGTCTGTAAACAAGTCTGGATGGTGCCTGGCAAAATGCCAGAGGGAGTGGTTTGTGAAGTAACGCCAGCGAGCCATTAAGTGTGGAGATTTCTTATTGGTTGACTTATGTATCTAGTTTATGCTAATTAGATAAGCTGTGTGGAATGTATAAATACTGCTCCTGTCCTGCAATAAACGGCTTCCACTCCTGCTGTATCAATGTACACAAGTTGCTCGTCACCCCCCGGTTATTTTGCTGCAGCCGGACTGCGGCAAATTACATAAACAAATCCAAGAAGCAAAAGATCAACTCTATAGGGAGATAGAGGATATAAAAAACAAACAAACAGAAATCCTGGAAATGCAGGAAACAATAAACCAAATTAAAAACTCAAATGAGAGTATTACCAGCAGAGTAGAACACTTAGAAGATAGAACTTCAGACAATGAAGACAAAGTTTTTCAACTTGAAAAGAACATAGACAGCTCAGCGAGAATGTTAAGAAATCATGAGCAGAACATCCAAGAAATATGGGATAACATAAAGAAACCAAACCTAAGAGTTATTGGGATACAAGAGGGTATAGAGGCCCAAACCAAGGGAATGAGCAATGTATTCAATGAAATAATACTAGAAAACTTCCCAGAATTAAAGAATGAAAGAGAAATCCAAATACTAGAAGCCTACAGGACACTGAATGTACAAAATCATAAGATATCCACACCAAGACACATAATAATGAAGATGCCCAACATACAGAATAAGGAGAGAATCTTAAAAGCCACAAGAGAGAGGAAGCAGATTACATTTAGAGGTAAACCAATCAGGATAACTGCTGATCTTTCAACACAGACTCTGAAAGCTAGAAGATCCTGGAACAACATATTTCAAACACTGAAAGAAAAAGAGTTCCAACCAAGAATCATGTATCCAGCGAAATTAAGCTTCAGGATTGAAGATGAAATAAAAATCTTCCACGATAAAAAAAAGTTAAAAGAATTCACAGCTAGAAAACCAGCTCTTCAAAACATCCCTGGCAAAACATTACAGGAAGAGGAAATGAAAAATAACAATGAAAACCAACAGCAGGAGGTAGGACAGTAAAGGAAAAACTAGTCATAGAGGAAAAACAAATCATGTTAAGTAACATACATAATCAAATATGGCTGGAAATACAAACTATATCTCAATAGTAACCCTAAATGTTAATGGCTTAAATGCACCAATCAAAAGACATAGGCTAGTAGAATGGATTTTAAAAAAAAAGATCCAACAATATGCTGCCTACAGGAGACTCATCTGATAGGAAAAGACATACACAGACTGAAGGTGAAAGGTTGGGAAAAATCATATCACTCATACGGACCCCAGAAGCAAGCAGGGATGTCCATACTTGTATCAAATAAAATAGACTTCAAGCCAAAGTTAATCAAAAGGGATAAACAAGGACACTACATACTGCTCAAGGGAATCATACACCAACAAGACTTGACGATCATTAATATATATGCCCCAAACAATGGTGCAGCTACATTCATCAACAAACTCTTCTCAAGTTCAAGAGTCAAATAGACCACAACACAATAATCATGGGAGATTTTAACACACCTCTCTCACCACTGGACAGATCTTCCAAACAAAAGTTGAATAAAAAAATCATAGAGCTCAATAATACAATTAATAATTTAGACTTAATTGATATATACAGAATATACCACCCAACATCAAGCGGATACACTTTCTTCTCAGCAGTACATGGATCCTTCTCAAAAATAGACCATATATTATATCACAGGGCAAATCTTAGCAATTGCAAAGGAGTAGAGATACTACCATGCATTTTATCTGATCATAATGGAATGAAATTGGAAATCAATAATAAAATGAGAAAGGAAAAATCCTACATCACATGGAGATTAAAAAATATGCTACTGAATGAACAAAGGGTTACTACAGAAGACATCAAAGAGGAAATTTAAAAATTCGTAGAGGTAAATGAAAATTCAGACACAACATATCGAAATCTCTGGGACACTATGAAAGCAGTACTAAGAGGAAAATTCATTTCATGGAGTTCATTCCTTAAAAGAAGGAAAAGCCAACAAATAAATGACCTCAGACTACACCTCGAAGCCTTAGAAAAAGAAGAACAAATCAGCATCAAATACAGTAGAAGGCAAGAAATAATTAAAATTAGAGCTGAAATCAATGAAATCGAAACAAAAGAAACAATCGAAAAAATTGACAAAACTGAAAGTTGGTTCTTTGAAAAAATAAATAAGATTGATAGACCAATAGCCACACTAACAAAGGGAAGAAGAGAGAGAACCCAAATTACTAGCATACGGGATGAAAAAGGCAACATCACAACAGACAATTCAGAAATACAGAGATAATCAGAAATTATTTTGAAACCCTATACTCTAATAAAATAGAAGATAGTGAAGGCATCGATAAATTCCTTAAGACATATGAACTACCCAGATTGAGTCAGGATGATATAAACAACCTAAACAGACCAATATCAAGTGAGGAAATAGAAGAAGCCATCAAAAGACTGCCAACTAAGAAAAGCCCAGGACCGGATGGATATACAGCAGAGTTTTACAAGAACTTTAAAGAAGAACTAATACCAATACTCTACAATCTATTTCAGGAGATAGAAAAAGAGGGAGAACTTCCAAATTCATTCTATGAGGCCAGTATCACCCTGATTCCAAAACCAGATAAAGTCACCTCAAAGAAAGAAAACTACAGACCAATATCCCTAATGAATTTAGATGCAAAAATCCTCAATAAAATTCTGGCAAATCGGAGGAGAAATAATTCATGACAGTCAAAACCTCCCTTGACAAGCTCCCCTTCATCAGAAAAGTACCTGATGCCTATTAGCCCCTCTTCACACTGCAAAGAGGTAAACCAAATTATCTGAATAAATCTGGACCTGCTAAGGACAGAACAAAAACATTGTTCCATTTTACAAAGTCTACAAAAGCTAGATGATGGAACCATCTTCAAAAGAAGAAATCTAGGGGAGAGGGAAGATGGCGGCGAGGGGAGTGCATTGCCCCCGTGTGCTGCTTCACTGTGTGGGAGTATGACAAGTCAGGACGGCTAAAGGCTATCTTGTTAGGAATTTCCAGCAATAGTGGGGTGCTCCGGAACCTGGAGGAAGGATTTCCATCGCACGAGGATCGGCTACGGGGACTCAAACGCGAGAGGTTTGTCGCACGGAGGGTAACACTGCTTATTCAGCAAATCGCCCCGCGGCTAGAGTCTGCAGCGCGCGCTGGGAAACGAGGAGATAGCGACGCAGGGATACAGCGCTGCAGTTTCTGCCAGCCGTGCAAGCACCGTACTCAGGGCTGAATTCTGGGTTCGAGACGGGGGAAGGAAGCGGTCCATCTCGGTTCTCCACACCGGTCAGACCACAGAGGAGGCCAGCAGCCACCATGTTGGTAAACTGACGTCACCTTCCCTGTTTTCGACTGACCGCAGCTCATTCAGCCATAGATCAGGTAATTTCAGGCTGCAATTCGCCTGCGGCTTGCAGACAGATTGCTAGGGTTCAGTGCCTGGGTGCTTCTTAGAACCTGATCTTATCGGAGCGAACACCGAGCGCGGGGCGGCCGAGTTCCGGCTCCCGGAACCGTCCCGGAACCGCCCTGGCCCAGGGCTGCGGAGCCTGCGGAGGCTGCTTCTTGGACCCTGCTCCTATCAGAGCATACAACAAGCACTAAGCAGCCGAATTCCGGCTCCCGGAACTGAGCCCGCGGGGACTGCTTCTTGGAGCTTACACTTATAGGAGCTTACACCGAGCACGGAGCGGCCGAGTTCCGGCTCCCGGAACTTCCCTGGCCCGGGGCTAGGAGCCCGCGGAAACTGCTTCTCGGTCCGGGTCCTGCTGAGGGCCGGTCAGGACTCACCCGTTGCTTTGGTTGCCCGGCAAGGGGAACGAAATGCTGCCATTCGCATAGGATACCAACATGGCAGAGATCTGATGTCAGCAGAAAGCGGCGGAGGAGAGAACTTCATCAATACCAGCGGTGACATAAGCAGTTGGTCTCCTGGTAGGGGGGGTGAGGCACAGTCACCCGAGTCTCCTCAATTTGTCGTTGAGCCAGAGGGGAGAAGCCGGGCCGCCGCCAGCGCCCGGAGCAGGCCCAGCGGCTCGCCAGCGTGGTGACCGCGTGACCCCAATTGGAGAGGGGGCGGAGCGGAGCCGCCACTCGCACCCGCAAGGTGGGCAGACCCGCGACCCAGTGGTACATGGGCGTGGTAGGAGGGGCAGGGCAGAGCCGCCGTTCGCGCTTGCAAGGTAAACAGACCTGTGACAGCCGGGCGGGTCAGGCCCAGTGGCCTGCCAGTGTGGTACACATGTCACCCCAACTGGAGTAGGGGCAGAGCAGATCCTTCTCCCACGCCCGGATCAGGCCCTGCCGGTGTGGTGGTCACGTGACCCCAATTGGAGTGGGGGCGGAGCGGAACCGCCACCCGTGCCCGCAGGGTGAGCAGACCAGTGATCAAACTGCAGATCAGACCCAGGGGTCCGCAGGCGTGGTAGGAGGGGCAGGGCAGATCCGCTGCCCGCGCCTCCAAGGTAGGCAGACCTACAACAGACCGGCGGATCAGGCCCAGGAGCCTGCCGGCGTGGTACAAACACCACCCTAATTGGAGTAGTGGCAGAGCAGAGTCGCCGCCCGTGCCAGGAACAGGCCCAGCGTCCTGCAGGCGGGGTAGTCACGACACCCCAATTGGAGTAGGGGCAGAGCAGAGCCTCCACCCGTGCCCGAAAGGTGGGCAGATCTGCGACCGACCAGCGGGACAGGCCCAGTGGCCTGCCGGTACGACAGACACGTCACCCCATTTGGAGTAGGGGCAGAGTAGAGCCGCCGCCCGCGCCTGCAGGGTAGGCAAACCTGCAACCGACCGGCGGATCAGGCCCGGTGGCCTGCCGGCGTGGTACACTCGTCACCCCAATTGGAGTAGGGGCAGAACAGAGCCGCCGCCAGCGCCCAGAACAGGCCCAGTGACCTGCCGGCGTGGTAGCCACGACACCCCAATTGGAATAAGGAGAGAGCAGAGCCGCCGCCCGCACCTGCAGGAAAGATACGCAAGCAGTATGAAAAGACAAGGAAAGAAAGGACCACAAGCAATGCAGGTCAACGCAACTTTAGAAGAGGTAACAGCTGCAGCAGATGGAATGTCAGATAAAGAATTCAGGATATACATGCTTCAGATGATCTGGAGTATCAAGGAAGACATTAAACAGCAAAATCAGACAATGAAAGATCACTTCGACAATGAATTACGCAAACAAATCCAGGAAGCAAAGGATCAACTATACAGGGAGATAGAGGTTATAAAAAACAAACAAACAGAAATCCTAGAAATGCAGGAAGCAATAAACCAACTTAAAAACTCAATGGAGAATACTACCAGCAGAGTAGAACACTTAGAAGATAGAACATCAGACAATGAAGACAAAGTATTTCAACTGGAAAAGAACATAGACAGCTCAGCAAGACTGTTAAGAAACCATGAGCAGAACATCCAAGAAATATGGGATAACATTAAGAGACCAAACTTAAGAGTCATTGGGATACAGGAAGGTACAGAGCTCCAAACCAAAGGAATGAGCAATCTATTCAATGAAATAATACGAGAAAACTTCCCAGACTTGAAGAATGAGACAGAATCCCAAATCCTAGAAGCCTACAGGACGCCGAATGTGCAAAATCATAAGAGATCCACACCTAGACACATTATAATGAAGATGCCCAACATACAGAATAAGGAGAGAATTTTAAAAGCTACAAGAGAAAGGAAGCAGATTACATTTAGGGGTAAGCCAATCAGGATAACAGCTGATCTTTCAACACAGACTCTGAAAGCTAGAAGATCCTGGAATAACATATTTCAAACACTGAAAGAAAATGGGTTCCAACCAAGAATTGTGTATCCAGCGAAATTAAGCTTCAGGATGGAAGATGAAATTAAAACCTTCCACGATAAACAAAAGTTAAAAGAATTTGCAGCTAGAAAACCATCTCTTCAAAACATCCTCGGCAAAACATTACAGGAAGAGGAAATGGAAAATAACAATGAAAACCAACAGTGGGAGGTAGGACAGTAAAGGGGGGGGAAATAATCAAAGAGGAAAACAAACCATGTTTAGTAACAGAAATAAACAAATATGGCTGGAAGAACAACCCATATCTCAATAATAACCCTAAATGTTAATGGCTTAAACTCACCAATTAAGAGACACAGGCTAGTAGAATGGATCACAAAACAAGACCCAACAATATGCTGCCTACAGGAGACGCATTTGATAGGAAAAGACATACATAGGCTGAAGGTGAAAGGTTGGGAAAAATCATATCACTCATATGGACTTCGGAAACAAGCAGGAGTGTCCATACTCATATCAAATAAAATAGATTTCAAGCCAAAGTTAATCAAAAGGGATAAAGAGGGACACTACATACTGCTTAAGGGAACCATACACCAACAAGACATAACAATCATAAATATTTATGCCCCAAACAATGGTGCAGCTATGTTCGTCAAACAAACTCTTCTCAAGTTCAAGAGTCTAATAGACCACCATACCATAATCATGGGAGACTTCAACACACCTCTCTCGCCACTGGACAGATCTTCCAAACAAAAGTTGAATAAGGAAACTATAGAACTCAATAACACTATTAATAACCTAGACCTAATTGACATATATAGAGTATACCACCCAACATCAAGCAGTTACACTTTTTTCTCAGCAGCACATGGATCCTTCTCAAAAATAGATCATATATTATGTCACAGGGCAACTCTTAGACAATATAAAGGAGTAGAGATAATACCATGCATCTTATCTGATCATAATGGAATGAAACTGAAAATCAACGATAAAAGAAGGAAGGAAAAAGCATACATCACTTGGAGAATGAACAATAGGTTACTGAATGATCAATGGGTTATAGAAGACATCAAGGAGGAAATTAAAAAATTCTTAGAGATAAATGAAAACACAGACACAACATATCGGAATCTATGGGACACATTGAAAGCAGTTCTAAGAGGAAAATTCATTGCTTGGAGTTCATTCCTTAAAAAAAGAAAAAACCAACAAATAAATGATCTCATACTTCATCTCAAAATCCTAGAAAAAGAAGAGCAAAACAACAGCAAAAGAAGTAGAAGGCAAGAAATAATTAAAATCAGAGCTGAAATTAATGAAATCGAAACAAAAGAAACAATTGAAAAAATTGACAAAACTAAAAGTTGGTTCTTTGAAAAAATAAACAAAATCGACAGACCCTTAGCCATGCTAGCGAAGAGAAGAAGAGAGAGAACTCAAATTACTAGCATACGGGATGAAAAAGGCAATATCACAACAGACACTTCAGAAATACAGAAGATAATCAAAAACTATTTTGAATCCTTATACTCCAATAAATTAGAAGATAGTGAAGGCATAGATAAATTTCTTAAGTCATATGATCTGCCCAGATTGAGTCAGGAGGATATAGACAACCTAAACAGACCAATATCAATTGAGGAAATAGAAGAAACCATCAAAAGACTACCAACTAAGAAAAGCCCAGGACCGGATGGGTATACAGCAGAATTTTACAAAACCTTTAAAGAAGAACTAATACCAATACTTTTCAAGCTACTTCAGGAAATAGAAAAAGAGGGAGAACTTCCAAATTCATTCTATGAGGCCAACATCACCCTGATACCTAAACCAGACAAAGACACTTCAAAGAAAGAAAACTACAGACCAATATCTCTAATGAACCTAGATGCAAAAATCCTCAATAAAATTCTGGCGAATCGGATACAAAAACATATCAAAAAAATTGTGCACCATGATCAAGTAGGATTCATCCCTGGGATGCAAGGCTGGTTCAATATACGGAAATCAATAAATGTTATTCACCACATCAATAGACTTAAAAATAAGAACCATATGATCATCTCGATAGATGCGGAAAAAGCATTCGACAAAGTACAGCATCCCTTTATGTTCAAAACTCTAGAAAAACTAGGGATAACAGGAACATACCTCAATATTGTAAAAGCAATCTATGCTAAGCCTCAGGCTAGCATCATTCTGAATGGAGAAAAACTGAAGGCATTCCCTCTAAAATCTGGAACAAGACAGGGATGCCCTCTCTCTCCACTTCTGTTCAACATAGTTCTCGAAACACTGGCCAGAGCAATTAGACAGACGAAAGAAATTAAAGGCATCAAAATAGGAAAAGAAGAACTTAAATTATCACTATTTGCAGATGATATGATTCTATACCTAGCAGACCCAAAAGGCTCTACAAAGAAACTATTAGAGCTAATAAATGAATTCAGCAAAGTGGCAGGATATAAAATCAACACGCATAAATCAAAGGCATTCCTGTATATCAGCGACAAATCCTCTGAAATGGAAATGAGGACAACCACTCCATTCACAATATCTTCAAAAAAAATAAAATACTTGGGAATCAACCTAACAAAAGAGGTGAAAGACTTATACAATGAAAACTACAGAACCCTAAAGAGAGAAATAGAAGAAGATCTTAGAAGATGGAAAAATATACCCTGTTCATGGATAGGCAGAACTAACATCATCAAAATGGCGATATTACCAAAAGTTCTCTATAGGTTTAATGCAATGCCAATCAAAATCCCAACGGCATTTCTTGTAGAAATAGAGAAAGCAATCATGAAATTCATATGGAAAAATAAAAGACCCAGAATAGCAAAAACAATGCTAAGCAGGAAGTGTGAATCAGGCGGTATAGCGATACCAGACTTCAAACTATACTACAGAGCAATAGTAACAAAAACAGCATGGTACTGGTACCAAAACAGGCGGGTGGACCAATGGTACAGAATAGAGGACACAGAAACCAATCCACAAAACTACAACTATCTTATATTTGATAAAGGGGCTAAAAGCATGCAATGGAGGAAGGATAGCATCTTCAACAAATGGTGCTGGGAAAACTGGAAATCCATATGCAACAAAATGAAACTGAATCCCTTTCTCTCGCCATGCACAAAAGTTAATTCAAAATGGATCAAGGAGCTTGATATCAAATCAGAGACACGCCGTCTGATAGAAGAAAAAGTTGGCTACGATCTACATACTGTGGGGTCGGGCTCCAAATTCCTCAATAGGACACCCATAGCACAAAAGTTAATAACTAGAATCAACAAATGGGACTTACTCAAACTAAAAAGTTTTTTCTCAGCAAAAGAAACAATAAGAGAGGTAAATAGGGAGCCTACATCCTGGGAACAAATCTTTACTCCTCACACTTCAGATAGAGCCCTAATATCCAGAGTATACAAAGAACTCAAAAAATTAGACAATAAGATAACAAATAACCCAATCAACAAATGGGCCAAGGACCTGAACAGACACTTCTCAGAGGAGGACATACAATCAATCAACAAGTACATGAAAAAATGCTCACCATCTCTAGCAGTCAGAGAAATGCAAATCAAAACCACCCTAAGATACCATCTCACTCCAGTAAGATTGGAGCCATTAGGAAGTCAAAACAACAACAAGTGCTGGCAAGGATGTGGGGAAAAGGGTACACTTGTATATTGCTGGTGGGACTGCAAATTGGTGTGGCCAATTTGGAAAGCAGTATGGAGATTCCTGGGAAAGCTGGGAATGGAACCACCATTTGACCCAGCTATTGCCCTTCTCGGACTATTCCCTGAAGACCTTAAAAGAGCGTACTATAGGGAAACTGCTACATCGTTGTTCATAGGAGCACAATTCACAATAGCTAGACTGTGGAACCAACTTAGATGTCCTTCAATAGATGAATGGATTAAAAAATGTGGCATTTATACACAATGGAGTATTACTCAGCACTAAAAAAATGACAAAATCATGGAATTTGCAGGGAAATGGATGGCATTAGAGCAGATTATGCTAAGTGAAGCTAGCCAGTCCCTAAAAAACAAATGCCAAATGTCTTCTTTGATATAAGGAGAGCAACTAAAAACAGAGCAGGGAGGAAGAGCATAAGAAAAAGATTAACATTAAACAGGGACGAGAGGTGGGAGGGAAAGTGAGAGAGAAGGGAAATTGCATGGAAATGAAAGGAGACCCTCATTGTTATACAAAATTACATATAAGAGGATGTGAGGGGAAAGGGAAAAAAATCAAGGGAGAGAAATGAATTACAGTAGATGGGGTAGAGAGAGAAGATGGGAGGGGCGGGGAGGGGGGATAGTAGAGGATAGGAAAGATAGCAGAATACAACAGTCACTAGTATGGCAGTATGTAAAAACGTGGATGTGTAACCGATGTGATTCTGCAATCTGTATACAGAGTAAAAATGGGAGTTCATAACCCACTTAAATCAAATGTATGAAATATGATATGTCAAGAGCTTTGTAATGTTTTGAACAATCAATAAAAAAGTATCATCAATTTTAAAAAAAGTAACTACAATGCAATTTCAATAAAAGACTTCACAGATTTTTAAAAAAAGGATATGTGACTTCTCAATCATGAGAAAAAAATATGAAAGCAAACAAAATGTGTTTCAAAGTCATGGGACAGTGAAAACTGTAAAAATAGAGTAAAAACACAAATGATAGGGTCAACCAAATTAATGGTGCTTTAAAACATATGGTTTTGTTCTCTTATATTTAAAAAATCCATAAATGAATGGTCTGTGTGGATGCAGTCACCACATGGTCATAAGGGACTCAGGACACGCCTGGCTTTCTGCTCTGCTCTCCTAGACTGGGGTCCTTGTCTACTGTGGATGCACAAGACCATTCAGGGTGGCCCTTTGGCCTGAACTCAGCTAAAAATTAAGATCCTGTTTTTATATTCAAATAATTTTAGTAGGTCAAATCAAAGCAGAAAGGATGCAAAGAGCATTTTAAGACAGGCAAACTATTTAGAAAAACTAATTAACCTGGATTTCCACATCACTTTTTATTCCAAAATCAGTTTTTAACCATGAATAAATGAAAGTAAATAAGCACTAGAGGTAAATTATGCATGTGTATTTTAATAATCATAAGTATAAAGAGTCTAAGAAATTTTAAAATGAATAATTCGGTGATGAAAAGATCAAATATATAATTTTATAAAAACAGAAATTAAAAGTAATTGGAAATCTGGGGAAATATACTTGGA
The DNA here is from genome assembly GCF_001458135.2 of Marmota marmota marmota. NCBI lineage: Eukaryota > Metazoa > Chordata > Mammalia > Rodentia > Sciuridae > Marmota > Marmota marmota. The sequence goes on along the minus strand of NW_025999968.1, from coordinate 49,856,176 downwards.
CTTTATATGGTAATGACTTTATTTCCATAATATGTAAAGAAATGTTATAAAATAAGAATACAAAATAAGAATATAAAGAAGACAATTAAAAAATAACACCACTAAATAGCAAATACAGATTCAAGAAAATTTTATTTCAATAATAATGAGACAATATTTTCTCTTATTGAAGTGTAAAATTTTCTTTTTCTTTTTTATTTTTTTTGGAGGGGATGGGGGATTGGTGATTGAACCCAGGGGGACTTTACCACTGAGAATCTGTCCACAGTCCTTTTTTTTTTTTAATTGAAATAGCATTTTGCTAAGTTATTGAGGGGTCTCACTAAATTGCTGAGGCTGGTCTCAAACTTGCGATTCTCCTATTTTAGGCTCTTAAGTCACTGGGATTACATGTGTATATGACCATGTCTGGCTTCAAATTGCAAAATTTGCAAACACTGTAAAACCAATGAAGGCAAAAATACTTTAATAGGGGAAAGCCCACTCAATGTTGGCAAAAGAACAATTTTGCCATGAAATTAAAAAAAAAAATCTCAAAACTACTCACTGCCCATTAACCCAGTGAGTCCCCTCCTAAGAATCCCTCCTGAGGAATATGCATGGATTATACACATATACATCTGTAAGATATATAAAATAGTAAAATACTGGAAATAGCCAGTGTCAAATAAAAGAGGTTTATTAAAATAACATTTGGCCTCCAAAATGGTCCCTTTTATTTCATCCCAAAGTTCCCTACAAGGGATCATCTTCTACCAGATTAATTGTACTATGTGGTTTTTAAGTGGAATTGTACAAAAGCATTGTTTATATATTATTTGTCTACATGCACATCTGTGCACACTGGTAGATATAAACCTTGAAAATAGGAACATTGTCTTGCTCAACAGTACACTCTCCAGAGCCTTGTTTGGCTCTGTAAAGAGAAAGCATTTAGGAAATGTTTGTCGTAGAGAATATGGCCCACTGAAAAAAATAACAGAAGAATTTCTTTTGCTCATACAAAAGATAGCTCCTGAGTACCAGTTCTGTTCCAGACACTGAGCTAAGCACTTGGATTCAAGAGTGAACAAGAGGTTCTCTGCTGTCATGAGGACTACATTCAGTGTGCAAGACAGAAGTAAATAAATATGTAACTCATGCTAACCTATGAAACTGGCAACGAATAGATCATCAAAAACATCTACATTAGTTACACTGGTCTGAAAAGTCACTGGTATGATGCTATTTAAGTTGATCTGCAATGGAAAAGAAGCCACACATGGCAGTAGTGAGGACTTTTAAACAGCCTTTCAAGTAGAGGGGACAGCATGTATGGACACCTTCAAGCAGGAGAGTTGAAAAAGAATTACCTTGGTGTAGTGAGAGAATAGTGCAGCCTGGGGTTGGAGATATGTGCAGACATATCTGGGCCTTGTAAGGAGTTTAGATTCATTACAAGCATAACGAAAATTCATTGAAGGTGTTAGAATACAGTTTCATTTGTGTTATGATATAAGATGACCACTCATGCTTATAATGTGGAAACTGGATCGTAGAGGAGCAAGTATGGAATTTCATCAAAGAGAAGCCCACAGAGAAGTGTTTACATGGTCCAGGAGAAGGATGGGCCATGGCCAGAGTGTGAATCAGGAGACAGAGGAAGGTTGACAGAGTTAAGGTATTTTAGAGGGTAGAAGCAAATGGAGTTGTGGATGCCTGCAAGACAAGGCTTATGGAAAAGGGAAAAGGCAGAGCTGACAGAGTTATGGACTGAGCAACTGGAGGAAATGGTACTATTTAATGAGCTAGAGCTGATGACGGAGGGATTGATTGGCAGGAGAAAAATGAATTCAGGCTTTTGTTCTCAGAGTTGGACATGGTGCTCAGAAAAATTGGGTTGGAAGTAAACTTTGAATTCTTCAGTCATAATTATTTTTAATATTTTTAGTTGTAGATAGACACAATAATTTAATTTTGTTTATTTAGTTGTTGTTTTGTTTTGTTTTTTAATGTGGTGCTGGGATGGAACCCAGTGCCACATGCATGCTATGCAAGCGTTCTACCACTGAGCCACATCCCCATAATTATATTTTAAAAGCTTAGAATTAATGGTGTCATCCAAGGGGGCAGAAAAGGTCTACAGAAAGAAAAGAGGATCCAAGATGTAGATCAGAGAAATGCCAACACTTAACAGAAGGAGAGGGAGCTAGGTAGAAAAAGAAACTGGTACAGGGACCGACCGCAGGGGACCAGGGAGTTTAGAAAGTTAAGAAACAATAGCCTGATTAGTCAAGAGAAGTTTTTCAAAAAGTGAAAGCCCAACTCTACCAAATGCTGCCAACAGGATCAGACTAGGATAGAGAAGTGTACGTTGCCTGTGGCTGTGGGAATTGCTAGGGATCCTGAGACAAAAAATATTCACTGTGGGGGAAGAGGGTTGAGGAGTTGGGGAGAAGCCAGACTGGGACAGACTGAAGAACAGTTACAGAAGTGGAAACAAGCTGGGCGCGAGGGCGCAAGCCTGTAATCCCAGCAACTCAGGAGGTTGAGGCAGGAGGATAGCGAGTTCAAAGCCAGCCTCAGCAAAAGCAAGGGGCTAAGCAACTCGGTGAGACCCGTCTCCAAACAAAATACAAAATAGGGCTGGGGATGTGGCTCAATGGTTGAGTGGCCCTGAGTTCAATCCCTGGTACCAAAAAAAAAAAAAAAGTGGAAACCACAAACAATGCAGTTAACGACGCAGGATGATAGAGAAATGGATGGTAGCTTCAGAGAGACAAGGAACCAGGGAAGAGATCGTGTCTGTTGTCGGTGTGTTAAGACAGGGTCTAGAAATTAGAGTACAGTTACAGAAATGACCCAGCAGAAGACAGGGAGAGTCGATAAAGGGAGGGGAAGAAGATAACCAGAGTGGAATGACTTTTAAGATCAAAAAGCATTGGCTCCAGAGGAGAAAAAGAACTGGAATTTGCTAGAAGGAAGAAACGCCTTCACTGTGAAAAGAGAGGTGAAAATGGCTGCAGGTGAAGTCCATTTTTGTTCAGTTTGCATCGGGAATTCTAATTTTCAACTGAGGGCTTCTATTTCACTGATGTACATGGCATATTCGACAGCCAAGGGAAGGGAAAACAGAGTGGTTTGAGGAGAACATATGGAATAGTTTGGGGAAACATTTGAGTGTCTCTGGTGGGATGTATTACATTTATTGATTTGTGTGTGTTGAACTCTTCTTGCATCCCTGGGGTAATATCAATAGATTCAGAAAAAGCTTTTAATAAAATTCAACATCCCTTCGTGATAAAAACTGAACAAATTAGGTACAGAAGCAACATGCCTCAACGTAATAAACATCATATATAACAAACCCTCTGCCAACAGGCTGAAAGGTTTTCCTCTAAGGTCTGTAACATATCGAGGATGTCCACTCTCACTGAAGTCAAGCAAGGAGGCAAATGCTGTCAAGTGAAGCCCACTTCCTGATTGTCTTCACTGACACTTGTTTTCCACACTAACAAGTATGTTTTCTTTCATTATCATGAGTTTAGCAAACAGCAAGAGAGCCTCAAGACAGCTACCCTTTCTATTTTATTCCTGTGTAATATGTCAGGAACTGCATATGAGCAAATTACCCCATTTCACCACATTATCATCACCGCCATATTAATAATATATGTTCACAAATGTTCTGTGCATCCTAATCTTGCACCAAAGAAAGTTTCATAATAAATTACTTTAAAGTAATACTGGCTCTTAAATAATACAATTTTTCTTAAAAAAAAAAAAAGCATAATGGTCACAGCTCACTGTTTTATTTTTTTAAAAAAAGCATAAAATCTTCAAGAATTGTGTAGTGAAATACAGTAATCAAACACAACCCAAATAAATAATGATCTTTGTTCTTGAAATGAATAGCCTGAGAAAATAGTGATCTTTGTGAGATTTACAGAACTGAAAAGCATCTTTTGGCTAGGGGACTTCGACCAGATGTGCATCAATTGGCCACAAATCTCCTCAAGGGAAAACACATACACACACACACACACACACACACATACACAAAACCTAATTTTTTTAAATGGGCAATGTGAAAAATAGGCAATCATCATCTCCTGTATAAAGTGCCATTGCCTCCTGACAGGATGGTCCTAACAAAGTTCTTTCTCTACCAACACCTCACCTCTGGACTAATAGGCTTCCGATCCTGCAATGTCTGTGCAACCTGAGTGTCTGCTCAGTCACATCACCACTCTCACTCAACACAGTACTAGAAGTGTAACCAGAGCCACAGTCAGGCCTGAGAGAAGTAAAAGGCATACAAATAGGAAGGGAGGGAGACAAATGATTTTCTTGCAGATGACTTAATTCTATACATAGGAAAACTAAATGCCACTAAGAGATTGTTAGAACTGATAAATGAATTCACTAACTTTGCACAGAAACAAACCAATATTAGTACTGTTTATATACACCAATAATGAGATTGAAAGGGCCTCTTACATTCATGGGTGTGCATCCAGAGGAAATGAAATCAGCATGTTCAACGGACTTCTGCATTCCCGGGTTCTGCAGCACTATTCATAATTGCTAGATGCAGAATCCAACTAAGTGTCTATCAATTAATAAATGGAGACAGAAACAGTGAAAAAAGAAAAATATGTATACAATAAAATATTATATGGTCATAAAACAGAATGAAATTCTGTCATTTGCACCAATATGGACAAAACTAAAGATTGTTTAAGTAAAATAAACCAGGCATAGAAAGTCAAATGTGGCATGGTCTCACTCATATGTGGAATCCAAAAATGTCAATCTAATGGAGGTTGAGGGTGGAATGGTGACTACTAGCAACTGGGAAGAGTAGGAGGGAAAGAGGAGTGGAGAAGGTTGACCAGTGGGTACTAATTACAGTTAGATAGGAGTAAGAAGCCCTGGTATGGTATTGCACAGTAGAAAACAACTAGGTGTGAATATCTTGAAAAGCTAGAAGAAAAGGTATTTCATGTTTCACCATAGAGAAATGGCAAACATTTGAGGAAATAGATGTTTGACCTCATTTAAAACATTGTACAATATGTGTGTGTGAACTCATACAGGACTCCATGTTGTGTACAATTTTTATGTATAATTTAAGAAATTACATAAAAAGAATGTTTCTGAGTCACAGTAGGTACACCCCAAAGCTTTAGGGTATCAAATGAAGGAAATAATTCCATCAGTCTTAGGAACATTTGTCTACTCACACCCACATGCGGGTGTGTGAGGCAAAGTTCTTTTCCATGCACAAATTTCAACTTATTCAGAAAGAAGGTTTGAATTAGAAAAATATCCTTTTTCTACTCCCAGGGAAAGAATGGTCCTCAGCAAACATAATCAATGGTCATTGGTGGGAAATTTTACCATGGATGGACCCTGATGATAACAACTAAATTCATGGATCAGTCTTAAAACAGGACAAGCAGACATTGTGCTTATCAACATAGTGCAACAGCAAGTACCCAACGCAGCTAAGAGATATGTTTGCCCCTCACAAAAAAAGAAACCTACATTTAATCAAGTTTATAGACTTACTACCAGTTTACAAGAAACATGGAACATAGAGATACAAGTTAAATAATGCCACAGGATGCAATCAAGTCCAGGAGGTGGGAAATGGAACAAAAAAACAACAGATAAATGGCTTGAAAAAAGAAGGAGAAGAAACTGTTAAGTATGAATAGAGACAGAGTCAACCAAATTTAATTAGGACCTTATTGGGATCCTAATTTGAGTAAATGTATGATTGGAAACTTGAATATGAACCAGAATGATATTTAAAATAAAAATATTGTAAGGTGTGACAATAGTATCATGGTTTTGTTGTTTTAAACCCCTTATCTGTTAAAGATTTATATTGAAGTATTTATAAATAAAATTAGTGTACTCAAAGAGTGGGGCTTGATTGAATATAATTGGCAGAACACTAATGATTACTGGGGCTGGTAATGATACCATTAGATCTCATGGTACTATTTTCTCTAACTTGAGCTATGTCTGAAAATTCCCTTAAATAAAAAAAAATGTTAAACCTAGTTGAAATGAAAAAGACAATATTCTATTAAAACCTAAGCTATTAGTCTTGAGACCTGAGGCTCTCAAAGTCCTTTCAAAAGCTTAAATCACCTGCAATTTTATATTACACAAGAATGATCCAAATATCAATGTGTACTCTATTCTGCTGAACTGACATTTGCCTGTTATCAGTGTTGGTTCCAGAATTTATAATAACTGGAGCCATCCAGAACCCTGTGAAATCTTTACCATTTGGCAGAGAAGGGAACAGGTTGCTAGAATCACTAAAGGACCCCCCTCACCCCAATCTTTAAGCAGGTGAATGACTATGATGGTATTAAAAATTCACAGCCAATTACTTCATAGCCAGCAATCTAACCAGCAGACTTGTGCAGATTCCTTAAGACAGAAGGGGAGAACAAGGAGACATAAGTACGGAGTAACTGTGTGCAGCGAAATGTGCAAACATTTACCTAGCTTACTCCACCAGTGCGTGGATTTTAGTATATGAACTCAAAGCATAGCATGCAGATTCCAGGACCGTGTTGAGACTGCGAAAAGACAGCAGCCTCTGCAGGGTGCTTAAACCCTACAGTAGTTAGATTTCAGAGAAATCCAACCTGGAGAAGCATCCAGGATACATTTGTTTTTCTGTTTCTTCTTTTCCCTCTCATTCACATCTTTGGAACCTGGGCTCATGCGAGAATCTCTGTGGTTTTTTCATAATGAGCTATACCTGAAAGCTTTGTGATATCTAGGTCCTGCCCTGGTCAGACCCTACACCTACTACTCCTGCCAGCACATACACAGCCACGCACCAGGCAATTCCTATTAACATGGTACCATAGCAAGGAATCCAAACGTGTGGTCCTGAGACCAGCAATGTCAGCATCCCCTGGGAACTCCAAACCTACAGAGTCAGGAACTCAGGACAGGGCCTAACACTTTGTAGGTTTTTTTAAAAAATTTTATTTATTCTAATTTTTTATATATGACAGCAGAATACAATTCAATTCATATTATACTACAGAAAACAATTTTTTTATGTCTCTGGTTGTATCCAAAATACCACTTTGTGTTTTAACCAGCCTTCCAGGTTATGGGGAAAAGGGAGGAGATTCGTTCCTATAACAGAAGAATAGATTTGGGGGGAACACTGCAGTTTCCTTCAATTCTTAAAAACCTCAGACTGGATGAGTGTAAGGTGTACTCATTTTACACAAGAGATAAAGGCAATAATTAAGAAATTCAAAGATATCTCGTCCAAGGGTATCTAGAAAGGGTAGGGAGAAGTGAGTCTTATCTCTAGTGACTTTTTCAACACACTCATCCTCAAAATTAAATCTAATTTTTTAAAAAAGTGGTTTGTATTTAATCAATCTGCCAACAAGTATTCACTGAACACCTTTGAAGTCTATCTCCTCAAAATACATCAACCCATGGTAACTCCCAGAAAGAGGGTGCTTGTGGAATTCTCAAAGAATTTACAACTTGGAGATCACAATGTAAATGATGTGCATGTGTGTAAGACATACCTAGTAGACTGTAAAGTGATTCCAAAAAATTTAGAAAATAGGGATAAATAAGGAAAACATGTTCAAAGACTGTGAATTTCTACTCTGTGAATTTCATCTCAGTTCAAATGTGAAGTAAATTGTTGCTAAATTTGGATTCAAACCAGCTCTGCCTCATATACAGCCTTATGTTTGCTAGGTCCTGTTGAGAAGGGCACCCAGGGGTCCACTTCTTTGGAACAGCTCCATGGAAAGAATTTCTAGAATGAGGATTCTTAAGTGGGAATGCATGGGTAATGTTGCTAGTTTCCCAGAATACATACAATTTCACATAATTAAAATGCCCAGGGTTTTTCTTTTACTTTGATTTTTATTAGGTTATAAAACTAGTGGGGCAATTATTCATGTTAAAAAGAATTATTTTCACATTTTAAGCCATCACCATATTTCAAACTCTTTTCATATTATCTTAATTATGGTGAGACCATAGAGTATTTATAAATGTAGAATAAAGTCATCCAGATGATAATATTTCAAATACTCCCTGTGTTCTTGTTAATTAATAAACCCAGAAGGATTTTTTTTTTCTGAAATAACTGCCTTAAGCTTCAAAAAAAGTTTTCAGTTTCAAAGTAACAAAGTTCAACCTTTTAAAGTGGGCTGTTTTATTACAAATTTCCATGGTAACTGGAAAAATTGGAAAAGTGACCCATGGAAGAGATGATAAACATTCTCAAAGGAATAATCCCTCTTAAATTTTACAGACTATAGAAGATTCTTCTTTTTCTACTCTTGTCATTTTCATGAAGGCCTTTGTTATTATTTGGATCATCTATATAGAATTGAATTTATTGCTGTGGAAATAAAGAAAAAAAACAAATGAGAAAAGCCAAGTCTATTCTGAGCTTGCTACTAGAAGAGAGTCAGCCTTTTGGTAGAGAGACTCAGAGGCAGGCAGAAGAGAGGAAGAGTTCTGCAGAGGAGCAGCAGGGGCCTCCACTGTGTCCTCCCACAAGGCAGTTGGCAGAAGGACACTAGAGGCAGGTTCACTGAAAGCTGAGCATGCCACTGAGTGTATGGCTTCTCTGGTTTGTCCTAGGTGGGAAGCAGGGACAAAAATTAGAGAACCTATTATTAATCAAGTCCTGGAGACTTTACAACAATTATTCCAGAAGTTATTGCTAGCTTCCTGGATTGTTACCAGAGATAGCAGTCTGACTTGCTGCAAGTCTGACTTTGGAGTAGGCTGTCTTCCTGAGCTGTTTCTGAGAAATAAGGAGTTGGTGGTCTGGCAGTTGGTTCCTTGCTGCAGGTTGTGGGTCAGAGTTCTGTTTTTACATATGGTCTGACCACTGTCTGTTTGTATATTCATCTTCAAATTGATGATAAATTAATGCTTAGGTAAAAGAGCAGTATAATTCACATCCAGAATAGGGTACCTACTTCTATGTAAATGTAGTCCCTATGTACACAGGAAGCTTCATATAATTCCACTACACAAGTGAAGACAAGCTGGAAGGATGTGTTAAGAAACAATGGCAGGGTCTGTGGTACAGTAGTAGCTCAGTAGTACAGTGTGGCCCTGGATTTCATCCCCAGCACCAAAAGTTGGGTGGGAAGAGTAAATTAAAAAGCAATGAACAAGGCATTTTCAGGTAAATGAATGGAGTTGAAGAATAGTATGCTAAGTGAAGTCAGCCCAAAAAACAAATGCCAAATGTTTTCTCTGATATGTGGATGCTGATCCATAATGGGGATGTGGGAGGACCATGGAAGGAATGGAGGAACTTTAGATATGGCAAGGGGAGGAAGGGGAAGAGAGGGGGCATGAGGGTAGGAAAGATGGTGGAATGAGATGGACATCATTACTCTAAGTACATCTATGAAGACATGAATGGTATGACTCTACTTTGTGTACAACCAGAGACATGAAAAATTGTGAACTATATGTGTAATATGAACTGAAATGCATTCTGCTGTCATATTTAACAAATTAGAATAAATAAATAACAATGAACAAATTAGACCTAATAGCCCCTGGGCAGAAACCAGTCTACAAAGAAAGGTTTGAGAACAGCCTGGCACACACAGATGCTTTGCAGGAGCCAGAGTAACACAGATGAGCAAAACCAGCCAGCTCTAATGAAAGAGACAGGAAAGGAGGCTGAGGGTAACAGAGTGGAGCTTAATCTAAAGGCACTCCAACACGTATTTCAAAATCATTCTGTGTACCAACAAAAATAATTCATTAACAAAGTTGCCCCAAAGCCTGCCTATTTGGATTCCCTGTACAATCTGAGACTCAGACATCAGGCAATAGTTTGGCCACACTTATTGATTAGTTGCCAATTGTATCATGGTTCCCAAGACAAGTGCTTATTAAATACACATTTTGAATATCACCCCACTTCAGAATGAGAGAATGGAACCAATTGATGGTTGCCAAAAATAAATAACTTGAGATATAGGTTTGTAGGAACACTGATGTTTTCTTCTAGTCCAGGCACTGGGTAAGTTATATTAAGCTTTATCTGAGAGCATGAGAACTTGAAAGAAGGAATCAAAGTAAAAGTACCCTAATGAGAAGAGGGTATTCTTCCCTTGATAAGGGAAAGCCACAATGGAAGTGTTAATCTCAAAATTGCACATCCTTGTCAGTCACTTAGGTAGATTGGAGGGAGAATCACTGGGACCTTTAGCCACAGAAAGTGTTTTAATCCACTTCTTCTACTCCAACAAAATACCACAGACTGGGAAATTTATAAACAACAGAAATTATTTATCACAATTCTGGAAGCTGAGAAACAAGATGCTGACTGATATGGTATCTGATAAGGATCCCCATCTCTGCTTCCAAGATGGTGCCTCTTGCTGCATCTTCACATGGTAAAAGTCAGGAGGGTAAAAGAGGATGGAGGGGTGAACTTTCTCCCTGAAGCCTTTTATAAGGGCACTAATCCCATCCACAAGGGCTAATTACTTCCTAAAGGTCCTTCTTCTCTACCTCCTGAATACTGTTGGGGATTAAGTTTCAGGATGAATTTTGGGGAAGACACAGACATCCAAACCACAGCAAAAGGCATTTCAACAACAGCAGTTGGAGATTTTTGCAGCAATGTTCAGAGGCAGAGCTTTTAGGAAATGATTGGATTATGATGGCTCCGACATCATTAGTGGGTTATTCCATCTTATGGATCAACAATTTGGATGGCTTAGTTGTATAGAAACTGTAGGGATGTGTGGCATGGTCAGAGCAAGTAGGTCACTTGGGGTGCGCCCTTGGGTACTCTATCTTGTCCGTGGCTCCTTCCTCTCTTTCTCTGCTTCTTCACTGCCATGAACTGAGCAGGCTTCCTCCACTACACCCTTCCTCCATGATGCCATGCCTCAGGCCCAAAGCAATGGAGCCACCAACCACAGACTAACCATCATCCCATCATCAGGGATGATGAGCCAATATAAACTTTTCTTCCAAGTCGTTTATATTTAAAGCAATGGAAAAAAAAGTCTTTTGGTCAAAGCAATGAAAAACTGATTCACGTACCCTTTTAATTCTGAAAAACATCCACCAGGGGGCAGTATTGCAGCTGCAATGTGGACCAGATCCCTTTCAAGTCCAATAGTTCAAAAATGTCCATTTGCCATGCAATTATAGCATGTTATTTACTAAAATAACAAAATAATACAGAAGCAATCAGATAGCTTCTCTGGAGACACCTGTCTTGGCAGTGTATACAGATATTTCAATGTACTCAGCCAATGTATACAGACATTTCCAAACTTGAGTTCAGGACAGCGTAGATGGTATGAATTTTTTGTCCCATTTGCAGTGGGAGGGTTGATGGTACCATTTTTGTTGTGTCCAAATTGATCACCCAAGCCTGATTTAGAAGACAAAGGCACATCAAGACCCTCACATTCTAACAGAGCTGCCAGTGGCTGGAGGTCTTATACTCCTCCAAGACATTTTAATAGGCTGGTTTTAAATGTCTGTTTCTCCTAACCATCCCCATACCCTCTTCTTCTCCCTACCAGATATAAGCAGAGGATAATGGAGAAAGGAGAGATTCCTTGTCATGTGCGATGGGTAGAGAATGGAGAACGTTGACATTCATCATGCAAGAGAGAAAAAGTGTTTTACTCAGCTTTTTCGTCACTGTGATCAAAAGACCTGACAAGAAAAAATAGAGAAGGAAAAGTTTACTTAGCATTCACAGTGTCAGAGGTCTCAGTCCATAGATGGCCAACTCCACTATTCTAAAGTGAGGCAGGACATCATGGCGGAAGGATGTGGTGGAGAAAAGCAGTGTGACGTGGTACAAGGAAGCAGAGAGAGACTCTCCTCACTACAGGACAAAATACAAACCCCAAAACATACCTCCAGTGACCTACCTCCTCCAGCCACAATCTTACCTGATACAGTTTCCGTCCAGTCATTAAACAGTGGATTGATGCACAGATTAGGTTAAAGCTCTCATAGGCCAACCATTTCACCTCTAAACTTTCTTGCATTATCTTGCATGAGCTTGGGGGGAGGCACCTGTTATCTAGACCATAATAAAGGGGATCACTCTGACTTTGAGGATGTAAGGAGGGGGACACCTGTTATCTAGACCATAATAAAGGGGATCACTCTGACTTTGAGGATGTAAGGAGAGGGACACCTGTTATCTAGACCATAATAAAGGGGATCACTCTGACTTTGAGGATGTAAGGAGGGGGACACCTGTTATCTGGACCATAATAAAGGGATCACTCTGACTTCGAGGATGTAAGGAGGGGGACACCTGTTATCTAGACCATAATAAAGGGGATCACTCTGACTTTGAGGGTGTAAGGAAGGGGACACCTGTTATCTAAACCATAATAAAGGGGATCACTCTGACTTTGAGGATGTAAGGAGGGGGACACCTGTTATCTAGACCATAATAAAGGGGATCACTCTGACTTTGAGGATGTAAGGAGGGGGACACCTGTTATCTGGACCATAATAAAGGGATCACTCTGACTTCGAGGATGTAAAAGGAGGCATGTGGATCCTCACAGGTAAAGCTGAGCAGTGAGGCCAGATCTCAAGCCAATTCCCATTATAAACTTCATCTTCTAACATAATCAGGCCACCTATGTTTCATCCATTACCTTGAGTTTGGTAAATCAGTAAGAGGGGCTCAGGGCAGCTACCCCAACCCCTGGAGCCTATCCATTGTGTACTGTGTCAGGAACTGAATGTGGACAAACTAATCCTTGACAAGAACAGCCTGAGGAAATAATGATCTTTGTTCCTGATATTTGCAGAACTTAAAAACATCTCAGTGGCTGGATGATTAGAATCAGATGTTTGTCATCTGAGTGTGAACCTCCAGGAGTGACAAGGCCCCCATCAGACTGTAATCACCATCTCCTATAGAAACTGCCCCTAAATCAGCTTCCCATTAAGATGGCTCTTTAGGAACAAGAATCCCTGCCATCATCCAATCAGCTTATCATAATCAAGTTCTTTCTCTACCCCTTTCTCACCTCTTGACTAATAGGCTTCTGTAGTTCAGCAAGCAGACAAGACTGCACACACTGTCCGTGGAACATCCTATTTTGGAGCCAGCAGGCTGATCTGCCCATTTCTTGTGCCTCTCTGAGTTGGGGAGATGAGAACTTAGGTGGCAGAGAGAAGCCAGCCCTCCTACCATCTGGTGTTAGAGAAGGCAGCAGGACTTGTGCTGTCTTGTTCCTGAAACAAGAGGGCCACTTGCAGGGTGGGAGTCCTCAGCAACAGAAATGGCAGAGTGTATTAATGGCCACAAAAGTTGGATGTGCTCCACGAAAGTTATACTAGAGTAAATCTCCTTTGTTAGGGAATCAAACAGAGACTTGGGGAAAAGCCTTTCACTACTCCTGGATGGCCCATGAAGAACTCTCCTATATCTACCAAAGAGGAAGTAGCCTGGGATGAACACGGTACACCTCAGCCTAAGGGGCGACAACCAAGGGATGGCTAGTGTGCACCCAGTGTGAGAGATCTGGGCCTTCCCATCTCCCCTCACTAAAGGAGCAAAGTGCCCGAGACAGGCATCAGGGTGAGGAGTGAGGTAAACAGGCCAAACCTCTCCACTCTAGGACCCCACAGAGAGGCCTGGCCAGTGCTGGACAGAGGGGAGAGATGAGTCAGATTATTTTGAATATGAAATGGATCTTTTAAACTTGACTGCCTTTATTTGTTTGTTTTTTGCTTTCTTTTTTTAAATTTTATTTATTCTAATTTGTTATAGATGACAGAAGAATGCGATTCAATTCATATTATACAAATAGAGCACAATTTTTCATATCTCTGGTTGTACACAAAGTAGAGTCACCCCATTCGTGTTTCATACATGTACTTAGGGTAATGATGTCCATCTCACTCCACCATCTTTCCTACCCCCATCCCTCCTCCCTTCCCCTCCCTCCCCTTTGCCCTATCTAGAGTTCATCTGTTCCTCCCATGCTGCCCCACTAGTCCCCATTATGAATCAGCCTCCTTATATCAGACAAAACATTTGGCATTTGTTTTTTGGGGATTGGCTTACTTCTCTTAGCATAATATTCTCCAACTCCATCCATTTACCTGCAAATGCCATGATTTTATTCTCTTTTAATGCTGAGTGATATTCCATTGTGTATATATATCACATTTTCTTTATCCATTCATCTACTGAAGGGCATTTTGGTTGGTTCCACAATTTAGCTATTGTGCTGTTATAAACATTGATGTGGCTGTGTCCCTATAGTATGCTGTTTTTAAGTCCTTTGGGTATAGTCCAAGGAGTGGAATAGCTGGGTCAAATGGTGATTCCATTCCAAGTTTTCCAAGAAATCTCCCTACCACTTTGCATATTGTTTGTACCAATTTGCAGTCCCACCAGCAATGTATGAGTTGACTGCTTTTAATTGATACACAGAAGCAATTTTTTAAATTATGGAACTCTATGGTTGGGAAGTAGAATTTCTACTTCCCCTCCCAGATTAATCAATGTTTGCAGTGCTACCTTCAGAAGACGTGTCTTTCTACAACAAGGGACATGGTCCTGAGGTCAGAGAAGCACAATGACAAACCACGAGCCATTTCTCCAACATTTTAATGAAATTTGATATAACTTTATATCAAGTTTGAAATGAGAAACTGGGTCATCAAATAAAAGACAGAGAGACTTCCCCATGTTCAACCCCCTCACCCTGTCCTCCCCTCCTCTAGGATTTTGTAGAGGGGGCAACATTGCAGCAGAGGGTACTCTGGAAGGGCAGCAACTAGGTGTCAGCTTTGACTCAGTGTTACAGATTGAACGTGTCCCTCCAAAATCCACATTTTGAAATCCTAAAGCCCAAGTGATGGTATTTACGATGGGGTCTTTGGGATGAAATTGGGTCTTGAGAGAAGATCACTCATGATGGGATCAGTGCCCTTACAGACCCCAGAAAGCTCACTCCCCTTCTTTCAGGCACACTAAATCAGAAACCCAAAGTGCAGTGCCAACAACCTGTTTTTGTGAGGCTTACAGTCTAAAGTTGGAGAGCTATCATTTTAATATATAGTTTCTAACCAAAGTGACACTAGGAAAGACCCAGAGCTTTTAAGAAAGGTTAAGTGTCCTGGTTTTCCCAGAAATACTTGAGGTTTTGAGGGGAGAGAAGCTTTGGAATCAAATAGAGCTGGGTTCAAATTCTAATTTTGTCACTTGTCAGCAGCGTGACTTGTTGAAACTCCATCTTCTCTGCAAAGTGAAGGCAATGGCACCTGCCCTGTAGGAATGCATGGGAGCTAAGAGGTAGCAGTTGCTTCCTACTAGATTGACACACAGCAAGTACTCCCTGTCCTCTGGCGCAACTGGAATCTCATTTGCTCAGGCTAAGAAGGGGCAGTCCTCATCTTACCCAGCACCGTAAGACAAGCATGCTTTGCTAGAACTTGCTTTCTGAAGTTTCACAAATAGCTTAACATTTTCACAGCAGTAGCAGGATTGGGGTTTTGCCATGAATCAGTGGGAACAATGCAGCCCTGAGATCTGACAGATCCATTGCAAAATCTAGATTGATGAGTAGGGGAATTCCTATGAAGCAATATGTACCGGCTGAGAGCGTTTTACTTGTTAAAGTAGCTCCTGTGAGCCAGATCAGATTCCTGCTGACACCATGGAAGCAAAGAATAAAAATGGGGAGGTGGGGTTGCCTGGAAAATTTAGAGAAAGCTCTTCAAGTTACCTGCCACACACAGGTTTTGTTTTTCTTTAATTATCTGGGTAATTGCTTTGCTTCCTCTATCTGCCTTTATCAAGGGACTCAAGAGTGAGGGATTAAAGTGTTTATGGAGGCTCCTGTCAAGCACAGCGTCAGGCTGCCCATCCCTGGCAGTTACTCCTCCTGTTATCAGCGGGTCTTCCCTGTCAACACCCTCTCCACGGGAAACTAATGAGGCCTTTCTAATTAATCTGGGTCCCTGCCCCTGTGGAATTGGGAGGATCGTTTTTAATGTATTTTAAATGGTCAACTTAAAAGCAAATCCTCTCATTTAAAAATCATAATATTCAGACTGGCTTCCTACTGTGAAAATCAGGGGAATATTCCAGATGGACTTTCAGCATTTGCCAGGGGTAAAATTGTTTTCTCAAATAGAGTTTTTGACAACTATGTGGAATTCAAACCCAAGTTTATCAAACACACTGTCAATGAGTCTGGGTGCTGGGCTCATAGGCAGCTATCCCAAGTCTCTGAACATGAGGGGGCGGAGTAATTAGAAGCAAAAGTTCAAGATAATTTATATAGAGATGCAAAGTTTCCAGGAGCCAAAGCCAGGAAACCTGCCTGGATCCCACTGACTGGATTTGTACTCCCATGGCCCTCTCCCCAATAACAAATGGGCAAACAATGGAAAAAGGAAAAAGGAATTTTATACAGTTTGATCAAACTGGGGAGAAGCAGTTAGATTGTAATCACTTTCAGGGGACCATCTGGGAAGCAATCTAAAAAAAACAAAAGCCAGGTGATATGCATATGTGGATTTAGCTAGGGATGCTGCTCCTCACCTATGGTGGCACCCAGCCAGGCCAGGGAGTAGTTTTTATTTTCAGGGTGAGGAAGTTAGGAAGCTCTCTGTTTCAGAAAGACGTATCAAAGGAATATGATTACACTGCTTGACATCAGCATAAAGGCCCAAAAGCAAGTCAAGAATTAAGCCAAGAGGACATAGTGTTATGCTCGAATTTGGGACCTCCAAAAGACCACCAAAGACCAAGATCGATGTAAACATCAAAGAGGTGTTTATTGCGAGCTAGCTCGGTCCTCCGCATGCACACACCAACTGGTGACGCTGAGAGGCCCCGAGCCCAGGGTTTGCAGCAGTTTTATACATTCTTTGGAGAAGGCAGGGACCCCCACATACATCATAGCATCTCTTAGCAAATCATCACACACCGCGGGAAAATCAAATAACAACTCAAAAACATGATGAGCACATTCACTGGCGGGAACAAGTTGGGTAGGGGTGATTGGTTACTACAAGAGGGAGATTCATTTGAGCTGATTGGTTTAAGCCAAGAGGGGTGTTCGTGCTGAACTACATGGTTTCCCAACACGTTATCAACCACCATAAACTACTGGGAAGGTCATCTGGCATCCCAGGTATTTCCCTGTCTCATGCTGATTGGTGGCTGCTAGGGGGTTGCTATGGATCCCCACCTAGCCTGACTGAGTCAGGGACACCTGGTGCAGCAGATCTCTCCTGTTATTTGTAGATAAACAACTTAGCAGGGTGGGAATGTGCCTAGGAGTGCTCTGTGGGTCTTTCCAAGGACAAAGGTGATGTCCCTTCCTTGGACAGGCTTTGCTCTGAGGTAGAGGCTGGTTTTTCAATAGATCTTCAGTCTGCAGAAGCTCTTTACTGGATGACAATGGAAGGTTCCATCTTCCATATTCTGTGTCTATGAAAAATCCCATTGTATAAGTTAGGATAGGTGAGATAATGTTGCAGTAACAAATAACCCCAAAGTCTCAGTTACTTACAATCACAAAGGTTTACTGCTTTCTCAGTGTTTTCTAGGAAAACAAAACCAATAGGTTTTATTGGATTTTAGTAAAGAGAAAGGGGTGGGGAGAGAGATGGGGAAATATATCTCTTAATTGTGGAGGCCAAGAAGTCCCGTGATCTGCAAGCTGGAGACCCAGGAAAGCAGGTAATATAGTTTAGTCTGAGTCCAAAGGCCTGAGAGCCAATGGTGTAAGTCTCAGTTTGAATGCAGAAGGAAACAAGTGTCTCAATTCAAACAGGCAGAAGGGGAAAATTCTCCCTCCTCTATCTTTTGTTCTATTAGGCCCTTAATGGATTGGATGATACCCCTTCAACTGGAGAAGGCCATCTACTTTACTAAATCCACTGGTTCAAACACTAATGCCATCTAGAAACACACTCAGAGACACACCCAGAAATAAAGCTTAGCCAAATACCTGGGCACACCATGATGCAGCCAAGTTGGCACATAAAGTTCACCACCATAGCCACAAAACATGGCAAGTGAAATGGGCCATGTCATTGATGCCCCACCCCTTCACTCCAGGACCCAGGACCATGGGTGAGAGAAGAAAGATGGAGAACAATGCACCGGTTCTTGGAACAATGCACTTTCTCCTCCCACGTCTCATTGGCCAGAGCAAGTCAAATGGCCTCTCCTGAATTTACCAGAGTAGGAGAATTAGATCTTTCCATAGCAAACAGTTAAGGAAGAATACAATATTTGGCAAACAGAAATATACTCAGGTATATTGTTATATAGTCCACAAATTAACTCTCATCTGCTGCACTGATCCAGAGACCCACCAGCGGATCACCATTGCCATCCTCTTACCATCCCATGATGGCCAGGCAGGCTCTTGTCCTATGCTGGGAGAGTTGCAGGCCCCTCCCCTCATTCCCGAAAGTACAGCAAATACCAGGACGCACATCTGAGACAATTAACTGAAGCCTTGAGGATAACAAGGAGAATTACAATGAAGATAAAGAAAAATGCAGCACTGGACATGAATCCTTGTTACCACTGTTGACCGGTGATGGAGTCCTTGCTCCCCAATGCTGAAGTATAATACCAGAGAAGCACACCGAGGCAAGTTGAGAGTGGAAAGTAGAAGCTTTATTAAAGGACAGCAGAAAAGACTTCTCCCTGAGGAAGAAGGGGACCTAAGAGGTGGAATCTGTGGGAAGGGGGAGGTTTTCCCTCTTTTATAGCTAAGGTCTACTTTCCCGCATCCTTTGTTCTGTTATCTTTCAGTGATGGAATGTAGGTGTGAAGGCCCAAAGGTGAGGGCCTGGGGCGGCCTTTGAATTAGCATCTCAGTGTTTGCTGGGAGCTGCTTCATTTCCTTGGGATGGGCTCTGGGCCTTGGGGACATTTTCAATTCCCCCAAGTGCTGCTCAGCTTTCCTGGACTCCATCTTCTATAATGGCCTCCATTCTTGATTTTACTCGATATTAGACCCAATTTATCTAACTACACTAACTACCTATCTGTAAATCTGGCTTCATCCTCACTGCCCCTCAAGTTGCATCCATTGCACCCCTCCACTGGTGCTCTGTGTGGCGTCCCCCAGCCCAACATAACCATGAGCCACCAATCCCCAGAGTAGACTCCCGATCCCTCTTAATAACACACAGCTTCCACACCCACAGACAACATCATCAGAATCCTACAGAGATGCAAATCTGCCCACAACAAATTCAGTCCTTGATAATTTTATGCAGAGCTATTTAGTATGTGTGGTACAAGCTTCTTGATTCTAAATTAAGATTTTTGGCTTTGCATGAATAAAGGGACCATTGAAGAATAATTTTTCTCAAAGATGATGAGTGTCTCCTATTTAAGAAAAATTACAAGTAGATTTGAAATATATATTTTTCCTATCACACACAGAGAGAACATGACCATGTGTGTTGTATGTGTTTATATGAATAAAGTCAGTATCTATGGGAAGTATTCATATACATAGTTTGTATGCTTATAGAAGTATTATTTTATGTATATTTTATATAATTTTCTTATTAACATGGTTAAAGACAGTATCTTGGTACACTGACATAATTTTTAAAGCATTCTCTTAATTTAGATGTTTCCCTTTATTTACTGTAATAAATGAGGTTATCATGAACTACTTCATGCATAAGGGTCTTTGCTTCTGTTACATTATTTTTTACATAAATTCCTAAAGACAAAAAAAGCATTAATATGTTACCTTTACAAACTGATTTTATATGTCTCTTGGAATTTACATTCATCATATACAATGCTCGCTACATAGTTAGCACATTTTCACTTGATACTTGTGTAGTTGTTTAATATAAAAAACTAATAACCTGTGAAATATAGGTAATGTTGTCTTCTGATATTAAAAAAGTCCCCCTAAAAAATAAACATAAAAATTGCATTGGGATAGAGAAAGCATCTTTGGAAATAAAGCCTATGATCTAGCAAAAAAAAAAAAATACTATATATGGGTCACAACCCTTTGGTGGCAAGTAACAGAAATATAGCTTATACCAATTTATGCAAGAAAGGGAGTTTGGCAAGGTGTGGAGTGGCCTTCCCAATAATAAAGCTGATGAACCAAACTTCTCAAGTGCATCAATGTGAGCATTGCCAAAGACGTTATTAAGAAGGTTATAAGGAGTCTCTCCTGTTCCCCCTTCCATCTGCCTCCCTCTACACTTTGGAGTCTCCTTCTGTGAACAGAGTCTAGACATGGAACTCATTCCTAACAGCTCCAGGCCCAGAGAGAAAAGGGGCTATGGAACTTTGGAAGACTGGTCTAGATTCCTCACACTCCCATGTAGCTGCACCTGGCCATAGCCTCCTTTTGGGTGGCCTTGACTTTCAAGCTTGTCCATGTCAGCTTCTTAGCCAGTGGCACCTGAGTAGAAGTCATTGTAAGCTACTTCAGAACCTAGGTCAAGGTGACTTTGGAAGTTCTTGGCTAGTATCTCGTGGAACACACCCCACCAATCTGCTAGAGCGGAAGAGACAGACATGCAACCAATGTGCATATCGACAATGCAGACCACAGACACCCCAGCTGCTGCAGCCTAAATCAGCCAACCTGCTGCACCCCAAAGACATGTGAGCAAGCACAGTTGAGATCAGCTGAGCCACCGGTCAGATCTGAAGGTGACTGAGCCTAAGAGCTGCTCACTGTCCCAAGCCACTTTGATTTTATTTCTCTCTGGGATGTAGCAATAGTTTTTGAACACCGAGGCTCCCCTTTTCTGGCTCTAATTTGAAAAGTCTTGAGGAAGAATTCTCTGGCCCAGCTGATGTGAAAGGCTCACATCTGTTATGGAGCTATCAGAGATCTTAACAGAGAAATAGTGCTGGCTGTCAGGGGGAAAAAAAGAGAGAGATTTTTACTCTTGATGCACCCTTATCTTAAGAGACAATTTAAAATACTCCAGTCTCCATTTTTAATTGACATAAATAGTGAGCTTTGTTAATACAGAAAATAATAAAATGGTGTGTAATGTAAACATTTAGTGTGCCTTGAGGGTAACAGAAGAGACGGGGAAAGAACAAACAAAAAGCAATATTAGTCAACACTCTGGGAAGCAGCAATATTTCTTTAGAAAAAAAATACTGAGAAGTATATTTGTTAATAAACATATTTAAAAATCTGCCCAAGTAAGAAAGTGATGAATTTTTTTAAAATAAGCTTTTATCCAACTTAAAAAAAAAAAAACTTCAGCCGTGTTCCTAGGGCAGTAAGGAGTAGAGTCTCTCCAGTCACAAGTGTTGCCCTTAAGCCTTCCGACTGTCCCCTGTTACCAGCATCAGCACTCAGACAAGGGATTAGAATAAAGTACTATTTGGTGCCAAAGGCAGAGAGCTCAGGCCTGCTGAGCAAGTGGAAGAAGATGAAGAAGGAAACTAACTAGGAAAATGATGTAAAGGAGAAAGAGTGGGGTCAGAGCAGGATCCCAAAATCACAGCCAGAACATACAAACGGCCAGGAAGTGTCACACCCGTTCTGGTTCCAAGGGCCTAGGAACAACCCCAGGGGCAGTCTTCAGGGAGCAAATCAGAACACAACCAAGAAGGGACCCTGGGAGGCCCCATGGCAGCCTCTGCTGTTTGCTCCCCAGATATCTGTCCAAAGTCAATGCAGGAAGGATGGGGACAGCATCCATGGGGATGGAGTTTGCAGAGGGGGATGCCAGCTGCTGCCTTGGGAAAAGATACAGCGACAAAACCCCAGCGCCCAAGAGAACCAGGCAGGAAGGGGCCAGGTAGGTAGCCTGGCACTCTGGGAAGGGCTTCTGGGGATCCCTAGCATTCAATTATGAGGCAACAAAAACTTTTTCCAAAGTTCATTATTTGGCAAAGATAGTTCTATTGATATACTGTCCCTGTGGCCTCTCCGTGGTCCCAGAATGAATTGCAAACAGCCTGTCGGTAATTGAGTACTTAGTAGAAACATCTGGGATGGGGGTTAAAGCAAAGCAAAGACTCAAATTTGGGGGCCCTTTAGGATTTTACTGCTAAAGACTTTTAAAAATAATGTTACATCTTTATAACTGTGGGCATATGTTGATCCAACTTTTGATATTCGAAGAATCTGTATTAAGTGCTAACAGTTTCATTCTGTGCCTTACCCTTTTCAAAGGATTATGACATTTACAAAGTAGTATTTCCTCCTGCCTTGAACCAATGAGAACAATGTGCAAGCCTTATAAATGACAAGTTCCAATCTACAAATGTATTTCTAAGTATATTGAACTAAAGGACATATTATTTTAGAAATGAAGATATGCGTAAGTTTGTGTGTTAGACAGCTTTCTGTTACCATGACAAACACCTGAGATAATCAGTTTATAAACTCAAAAGGTTTTTCGTTTTCTCATTTGCTCTTTGTTTTTTGTGTTTGTTTGTTTGTTGTTTGTTTGTTGGCTCACAGTTTGGGACGTTTCAGTCCATGACTGGCTGGCCCTGTTGCTTTGGGACCTGCAGTAAAGCAGCACATCATGGTGACAACACTTGACAAAGACACTCACCTCATAGCCAGGTTGCAAAAGAGAGATGGGAGGAAGGGGCAGGGGCCCACAGCTCCCACTAGGCCTCATCTATTAAATCTTCCACCACCTCCCAATAGCACTAAGTTGGGGGCCAAGTCTTAATTCATGAGCATCTGGGGAACATTCCAGATCCAAATAGCAGCCATAATCCTGTAATTAAAGTATACTTAATACATTGTGTCTTTAATGCCAATTGGTATGCATTTCCAATATATTTATGGACTTAAGAACATTGGCATGAATTATCCAAGAAAGCTAGCCATCATTCAGTCTGAGTTTTATTAGAAAATGTAGTCCAAACTGCTAAGCAAATTACTGTGGAGGCTTTAAAAAGTTTTGTTTTTGTTTTAATTTTTGCACTGTAAACCAGAAACCTATCCCTATTTCCCCTTCCCTTTACTCCTTTGTGCAGTTCAGCATTTAGAATTCTTCAGGTATCAAGGAGCAGAAACCCCAACTCAACCATCTCAATAAGGCAAGTGTATTGGCTCCTGTAACTGAGTGCACAGGGGCTTCAGGAAAGGTTTGATCCAGAAGCAGAATCATAAGCTCAGACTCTCAGATCTCTATTCCCTTTATTCTAAAGCTCTGACTAGCAACTTCTCAAAAGGCTTAGGCAATTCTCTCATGAACTATGTATGAGCGTTAGATTCTTACATCACACTGAAAGCGCTCTCTCTCAGTAGGCATAATGAGAAAGGAAGAAAGCCTTTCTTTCTCAGTCACCCTGGAAAATGTTCCTCCATGGTTTAAGGGGTTTGAATGCCCATTTCATACCTGTGACTATGGCAAGGCAGACAAAATTGCCTGAATGACTTAAGTGAGCAGCACTGGGCCTCTTGTGTACTCCAGTGTGACACCAACAGTACCCTTAGAGTTACCTGAAGCAGCTGCTCTCTTTGTGTTAGTCAGCTTTTCGGTCACTATAATGAAATACCTGAGAAAAACAACTCATTAGGAGGAAAGGCTTATTTTAGCTCACAGTTTCGGAGGTTGCACTCCTGTTCTCTCAGCTCTGTTGCCTTGGGCCTGTGGTGTCAGAGCACAACTTGGAGGGAGCACATGGCAGAGAAGGCCTGTTCACCTCATGGCAGCCAGAAAACGAGGAGAGACACGGGAAGGGCTGGAGTCCCACAATCCCCTCCAAGGGGACACCTACAATGATCAACCTTCCTTCCACCAGTCACCTCCTGCAGGTGCTACCACCTCAGGTAGCACCACAGGCTGAGGACCAGGCCATTAGCACAAAGACCTTCAGGGTATATTTAAGATCCAAACCATAACAGCTGTGGTTCACATGTGGTTCACATGATTTCTCCAGGACAACACTTATCTAGAACCAGGAATGCAGTAAGACCTCGACCTCTGGTCACTTAATGAGAAGAGTTCATAAAGTGACCTCTGGCAATGATGGTAAAGGTAAGTATCCAATTCATTCAAATCATATGACTGACATACAGTAGATGGTAAACAACAATCTCTATGCCTTGCAGCCTACTCTAGATATTGGATAAGGTTTCATCTAACCTAAGTGGCAGACGGTGATGGATATGACTAAGAACTCAACTTAGAACAAAGCACACAATGTCGTCCGAGGGGCTTCTGTTTAATCACTTTTTCAATTACCTTGTGTAGGAAAAATGAGACTACGTGTCAAGAGTGACTTTCAGTCATAGTTACACAAGAATGGCACCTGTCCCTA
Source organism: Marmota marmota marmota (assembly GCF_001458135.2). Classification (NCBI taxonomy): domain Eukaryota; kingdom Metazoa; phylum Chordata; class Mammalia; order Rodentia; family Sciuridae; genus Marmota; species Marmota marmota. The sequence goes on along the minus strand of NW_025999968.1, from coordinate 49,831,857 downwards.
GGAAATGTGGTTTCCATGTGAGATTTTGCCTGGGCTTCATGCAGGATGTGGAGGGGTTCTGCTTTATGAAATGCCCTGGGTCATAAATATTGTGACCTTGTTTGTATAGGAGGCCAGTTTGTTCACTTAATGAAGACATTAATTTGCCATCAGCTTGGACTGATTACTTATTATTAGCTGCTTCCCCTGACCAACAGCTCTGACTTACAAACCCAGTGTGTTCATTTGCTCGTAGGTAGTGCTGTGCTGCCATCTACTGACAGAAAGAGAGAATGACCATCAGCAGCAAGTTCCAGCCAAGCCACAACTATGGGAAAGAATTAGGTATAAGTAACAATAATAACACTGCTAGGAAAAAAATACATTGTCAGGTATACAACTATGCTCCTGTCTCCAGTTAAAATAATTGTTAAGACACTGATTGATTTACAAGTAAAATACAACCTAAATAAATCAAGCCATATAATACCACAGCCATAAAATCTTAATCCAGTTACTTTGGGTGGGGCCAAAAATCCATAACACTGATAACTGAAATGGTATGAGATCTACTATAATCATTAACCATGAAAGCTCCTGCCTGCATTTGCTCAGAAAATTTTTTTTTTCACCCTTCAGTCCTTTGCCCACTCTGGGACGCCAGGCCATCATGAGCATCCTTCAACAAGCATTTCGAGACCTACTGGTGTTCCAAACATTCACCTGGATACCTGAAATGGAGTGTGCATCAAACGAATCTCCACCCCCTTGCGACCCCTATGCTCTAGTAGAGTGAAAGATAATATCAAGGTACACTGTACACCAGACAATGACGAAACCAGTCCTATTCTATGTTGGAAGGTGGCAGGTGTTTGGAACCAGGATATAAAATTGGAGGCAGGGTGGAGCCACGGAGGAAGGATGAGGTCTTAACTAGGGCTCGGAGGAATTTTATTGAGAAGATGATTATGGGCAGACGCCTCCTATCCAAGGTGAATCTCTGGAGGACGGGAATCACTCAAGCCTAGGCCCCACGGAGTGAGACTATCTGATGTTTTGAGAAAAAAAAAAAAAAAGAGGCTTAGGAGCTGGGTAGCCCAAGAGGTCCCCAGTGGATGAGACCTGAGAGACAGGGAGGGAGCCCAACTTGGAATGTCTTGGAGGCCACTATCAAAGTGCCATTGGATTATTGTGGTGGTGATGTTTTCTCAAGATTCATGAGTGCTCACAAAAGCAATTTTTCATAGATAACTGTTCACCTTTCATGGGCGCTTTTGATCCATATTTTTAGTTTGTTCATAAAGAAATTCTAAAATGCCTGGTTATAATCATACGGGATACATAAGTATCTTACTTTTACATTTAGCATTTACCACGGGCATTTTTATGATGCTATTTTGTGTTTATCATAAACATTTTATTAGCAGAATAAGGCTTTTCAAGGGGGACATCTGCCTTTGGAGGTTATTGTGAGAATTAAACACAGAGAGAGCCAGCCGAGAGTAGTGCCGGCACTGGATAAGCCTAGTAAATGTTGGCATCAGGTAGATGTATAGCAATTTTCTTTTTTTCCATCTCTAAAAGTTCATTCACAGCGGCTCGCCATGAAAAAATAATGATATGATGAAAATCTTAGTAAAAACAGGAATTTTTATGATTATTCCTCAGGACAGACTTCTAAGAATACAACTACTGGGTCAAAGGTGATGGTAGTTTAAGATGTTTTAAATCAAACAACAAATTGCTTTCCTAAAGCGTGAAAGCCCGTATTCTGGTTTCTCTTCAGATCATACAAATCTTTCACCTTTTACCAAAGGACAAAAGCTGTTTTAAACTATTTTCCCTGTGTGAGAATGCAAATTTCACTACCTCTCGTTTTTTTTTCATGTTTTTCTAGTATTACCTATTTTCTGTTTTTCTACTTAGCACTTTTTGCATTTCTAATGAGATGATAATAATATTCATGGGTCACCTAAATAGCACTTCACATTTACCAACTCACTTGTGACATAAAAAAGCCAGCTCAGTCAGGTGCTATCATGACTGACATGTAATCCCCATCTTACAGATGAGGAAACAGATGTGGAAGGATAAAATAACTTGCCCAAAGACAGAGGAGGAGCATTTCCTGGTGCAGACTCCCTCCGGGGTCTTGGAGCTCATTCTTGCTGAAGGCTCCTGTTTTCTCTTTTGTACTCTGCTGCTCTCTCTGTGTCTGTCACTCCTTTGTCTTTTGTAATTTGATGTCCCCTTGATCACGTTTTGTCAGCTGTTTATATAGCAAAGACAACAGCACCCTCACTGTTGTTTGGATGGCTATTTATAATCTTGATGTGAAATTAGTTGTCCCTTTTACCTTTAACTGCCATTATCCAAAATACCCTTCCTGTCCCCATCCATGAAGGAAAGGGCAGAAGGAGTGATGTGATGGGGGTTAGAGGGCTCTCCTCCCCTGTGTCCCGCATAGAGCATCAGCCCATCTCCCTGGACCAGCAGAAAAGTATAAGGAAAGAGCAGAAGCGCTTTCCCAGATAGATGGTGGGCCACAGGACAAGTTCTAAGGGCCTCTGGGCACTTGGAAGTAGGAGGAGGAAAAGGATTCTACTGTCACCACCAAATCTAAAAGGAGGAAACAGGAGTGATCTCTGGAACTGGTCTCGTGCCTGCTGTGGTCTGAATGTCTCTATTTCCCAAATTTTTGTGTTGGAATGCTAACCCCTAAGATGATATTATTAGAGGGCAGGGACTTTGGGAAGTGGCAAGGTTATACAGATGTAGCCCTCACGGATGGAATTAGCGTCTTTGCAAAAGAGACCCCAAAGAGACACACGGGTACGGGCACAGTGGGAAGACCATCTCTGAACCAGGGAGCGGGACCTCACCAAGCATCAAATCTGCTGGTGCCTCCATCTAGGACGTTCCAGTGTTCAGAACAGTAAGAAATCAGTATCTGCTGTTGATAAGCACCTCATCTGTGGCCTTTTTATTTTTTAGCCTAAACGACACCCTACTAATAAACTGTCTTTTAAGCACACATTCACACAGATGCACCAGATACTCCACACACACACACACACACACACACTCACATACACACACACACACACACACACTTACACACATTGACATATACCTTTAGAATTGTATCTGCGTATATTTTACATAATTCAGGCAGAAAGAGAAAAAGCAATTGCACTCTATCAAGCCCGTGGAAAGGACGCCCTCACCATCAACCAACCTGTAGCCCAATCCACCACCACGGCATCTCTTGTACAGACAGCAAATTTATTATTTTTAATTTATCCTTTTTAATATGCAGAAGTTTTTACTTTTATCTACTAAAGCATATCTTTCTTATGATTTTACTCCTGTTATGTCTATGTCTAAAGAGTTCTGGCTCCTTCAAAGGTTTGACACAGATTCACTTGTATGTTCTTTCTATGATTTGATTGCTTATCATTTTTCTGTAATATTTCTGAAACTTCTTTTTGACAATGATGTAACTTGAAGTAAGGAATTTTGTTTTTCCTGATTCCTATTTGTTCTAGCATCATTTTTCACAAAAATAAATATAAACTTCTCCTTTCCTAAGGATTTGTATGTCTTTTATTCTATATTGAAAGTGACTTTAGATATTTAAAAGTAAATGTTCTTGGAGAGCTATTCTGTTCTATTGATACATCTAACCACAGTCCAGTTTTATGCCACTTTAATTATTATGCCACCTTATTTAAAAGTTTATGCTATTTTTCAATACATGGCGTGAATAATCTTTCCAACCTACCCTCATCCCCATTAACCTTTATTATTCAGAATATCCTTTACTATGTATTTATCCTTTAAGATGAAAGGGGGAGTCATTTTTTTAATAGTTTCCCAACTGTCTAGTCTGGGTCCCCCAACCAAAAAATAATATTAATTATTATCATATATTAGCAAGCTGTAAATGAATACATTTATGAGGGCCAAAGTGTTTTTATGATTTAAAGTAAAATGTAGGATGATTAAATTAAAATAATTAACAATAGAATACTATTCAAATAGTGTCAACTGCAAAAACATGGATGGAATTGGAAGCCATTATACTAAGTGAAATAGGCCAAACCCAGAAAAACAAACACTGGATGTTCTGATCTATATGTGGAAAGTAAAACAATTAAAGTTCTTAGTATTTGTCATGATTTAGGGGTGAGGTGTCCCCCAAAATCTCATGTGTGAGACAATGCAAAAAATTTTAGAGGTGTAATGATTGGGTTATGAGAGTTTAACTTAATCTGTGCATTAATCCCCTGATAGGGATTAACTGGGTGGTAACTGGAGGCAGGTAGGGTGTGGCTGGAGGAGGTGGGTCAATGGGGGTGTGACCTTGGGGTTTATATTTTGTTCTTGGCAAGTGGAGCTCTCCATCTGCTTCCTGATGCCTTATCCCCAGCTGTTTTCCTCTACCACACGTTTCCATGACGTTCTGCCTGACCTCAGACCCCCAGGCATGGAGTCAGTTGTCTACAGATTGAGCTCTCTGAAACCATGAGCCCCAAAGTAAACCTTCCCTCCTTAAAATTGTTCTTGTAGGTCTTTTAGTCACAGTCTCAAAAAAGTTGACTAACACAGTGTTTTAATTGAAAATTCATTTATTTGACTGGAGCCAAATATCTTCATGGTAGGTTGGGTTGTATGCCCCACAAGTCATATGTTGAGGCTCTAATTCCCAATGTGATTGTATTTGGAAAAGGAGCCTTTTAGGGAAGTAATTAAGGTTAAATGAGGTCACAAGGGTGGGACCCTGATTCAATAGCACTGGCATCCAGAAGAGGAACAGATTACAGACATCTCTCTCACTCTGTGGCACACAGTGAGAAGGCGTGAGTCCGCACACCAGGAAGAGCCCTCACCAGAAACTAGATCTGCCGTGCCCTTGATCTTGGACTTCCAACCTCCAGAACTGTGGGAAAATTAATTTCTGTTGTTTAAGTTACCCTGTCTTAGTCAGTTCAGGCTGCTGTAACAAAATTGGCTGGCTGATTCATAAACAACAGAAATTTATTTCTGATAGTTCTGAGACTGGGAAGTATAAGATCAGGTCATCTGCAGACCTTGTGTCTGGTGAAGGCCCATTTCCTGGTTCATAGATGGCACCTTCTGTATGCATCTTCATCTGGTGGAAGAGGCATTGCAGCATGCTGGGGTCTCTTTTCTTTTTTTTTTTTTTAAGAGAGAGAGAGAGAATTTTTTTAACATTTATTTTTTAGTTTTCGGTGGACACAAGTCTTTATTTTATTTTTATGTGGTGCTGAGGATTGAACCCAGTGCCCCGCGCATGCCAGGCGACCGTGTTACCGTTTGAGCCACATCCCCAGCCCCTGGGGTCTCTTTTCTAAGGACACTGATCCCATTAGCTCTGCCCTCATGAGCTAATCACTCCCCAAAAACCCTTTTCCCAATATTATCACCTTGGGGTTGAGTGTTTTAATATATGAACGTGGAGGGCAAACACAAACATTCAAACCACTACACACTGAGTTCATGGTATTGTGTTACATCATCCTGGAATGATAATATACCCTTTTACTCAGAATGTGGTATAGTTGTCCGTTTATTTAAGTTTTTTTTTTAATGTCTCTCAATAATAGCTTTTCAATTTCAGTAAGTTCTAGACATTTCTCAATAGAACTTTTTCCAGTAACCGCTGGAATTTTTTTTTAATCATAGGGTTTTGTTTTTTTTTAATCAGGAAATTCTCTAAGTATTTCTGATAAAAAGATAACTGCTCATTTTATATACTTACAGCCACTTTTTAAAACTATTGTGTGTGACAAATCAATGCAAAAGATAAAGAAGGATTGAAAAGTAAAATAAAGCCAGAAACAACACCAAAACACATTACTCTACAAAATTCCATGTAGTTAGAAATGGGCCTCAAATCTCTGTTCTTCCAAGAAAAAAAGTCAAAGGAGGAAACTATCAGTTGGAGGTTACTGTAATCAATGGCTGCAGCTATTCAGTCTTCTTATTTCTAAGGTCTTTCTACTGCTGAAAAGCAGTTTTTCTCCTACAAGTCTCATAAAGGGGACAAAGATCCCTCACAAAAGAGGCTATTGTGTTCTTTAATAGGCCATGACTTAAACATGTTGACCCCCTTTGAACAAAAGCACTGCAGTATTCATTTTCAAATCTTGGAGTTTCAGGCAAAAAGCTCAACTCAGAATCTTAGAGAAGGCTTGCTAGACACTCACACATCACAGTTTTTCTGCAATAACAGGATTTTCTGCAACTTAGGCTCACAAATATTCAACTTATTCAGCCCTTAGACAAGGAAGTTTCTAGAAATTCTGGCTAATTACTATACTGGACTAAAGCAATCTCAGTTGCTTTCTCCTGCAGTCATGCAACTGATGACCATTCCATCAATTCCCTAAAACTACACCCATGCTCTCTCATTTCCCCCAAAATGGAACGCCCATCCCTGTACACATCATGGTCATTGCCTGGAATCATTCAGCAGGCATCCTCCTTCCAACTTTGCTATTTTAGGAAGAGGAGGTGTTTCTATGGAGATGGGGAAGCACGTGAGGGCAGCAATCTTCTTAAAGAGACCTCTAGGTTTGCACCAGTTGTGCTATCTCAAAGTGGACAGAAATCCCTCTCCTGAAAAAATGCAGAAGCTGATGAATAAAATACACAGCAAGATCGGTTGCACGTCATAGTGACTATAGTTAATAACATTATATACTGGAAAATTATTAAGAGAATAAGATTATAAGTATTCTCACCACCTGAAAAATAATGGGGGGGGTAAGTATTTGAGACAGTGCATATCCTAATTAACTAGATCTAACTATTCTACAATGTATACTGTTTTAGCCAACTTTTTCGCTGCTGTGACTAAAGACTCAATCAGAACAAATGTAGAAGAGGGAAGGCTTATTTAGGGGCTCATGGTTTCAGAGGTCTCAATCCATAGGTAGCTGGCTCCATTCCTCAGGGCTCGAGGTAAGGCAGGGCATCATGGTAGAAAACTGGGGCAGAAGGAATCAACTCACATGGTGCTCGGGAAGCAGAGAGCGACTCCACTTGCCAGATACAAATATATCCCCCTAAGCCATGCCCCCGATGCTCACCTCCTCTGGCCACACCCTACCACTTCAGTTATACTCAGTTGATCCCTATCAGGGGATTCCTTCACAGACTCACCTCACATCCAAACCATAACATACACATATATTAAAACATCATGTTGTATACCATAAATATATCCAATTTTTATTTGTCACTCCAAAAAAAGGCAACACAGAAGTCAATGAAGAAGCATGCATAAATTTTTTTCTCACTTTTAAGTCAATAACCCACTTCATATCTTCAAGAAATTTACTCCTCTGTAGCCCCCTCCTAAAACCTAATTGATTATTATTTTCTCTGTAATTTGCGATGAAAGACATACTATAGTTTTTGCTTACTCTGTATACTTTTGACAGTCAAGTAATTAATATGATAGCCATAATTATTTAAAACCCCAGTGAAATATATGGATGGATAAATAAATTACAATATAATGGAATATTATTCAGTTTTAAAAAGGAATGAAGTTCCAATACATGCTATGACTTAGATGAACCTGGAAAACATGCTAAATCATGTAAGCTGAGCACAGAGAGTCAAATATTAAATGATCACCTTTATACAAGATATATCTGAATAGTCAAATGGATAGAAACAGAAAATACAATAGCAGTTACCAGGGCCTTGAAGGGGGAGGTAATAAGGACTTACTATTAAGTAGACAGAGTTTCAGTTTGAATGATGAAATAGTTTTGGAAATGGATAGTAGCGATGTTTGCAAAACATTATAACATACGTAATGAAACTGAATTGTGCCTAAAAATGGTTAAAATGCTAAGTTTTATGCATATTTTAGCACCATAAAAATATAATACATTTTTAAAATATCTTTATTACAATAAAGAGAGCTCATGACCCTAAACCCTTTGATATCCTAAAGCCACCATGAAATACAGTTCTACTCATATTCCTCTAACCAGACCATAAGATCTTGAGCAACTTTGTACATAATAATATTTAGATGTCATCACACCACCTCCAGAAAGTTAGTGCCAGTTTACCACTCAGCCAACAGTGTTCCTATCTTCACACACGTGTTGACATTAAGTTCTGGCAACCTCATAGAATCTCTGCCTGTGAAACTTGGTTTTATTTCACTGTATTGGTTATGGGTTGAACTTGAAGGTCTTTCCACGTGTCTGTTGGCTACAGTGTGATCTCCACATATTGTTTCTGCCACCCCACGCACAAGCTCACTGTGACCACCTCATCATGGATGGAGGGCTTGCTAAGGGCTTGCTTTATACACTCTTTCCTGACCCCTCCCATCCATGTTACTCCTGTCTCCTTTAGTGCTCCTTACTCCTTTGTGGATTCTTCTCTTTTTTTGACATCAGTATTCCTTTGGAGTCTGTCCTGGGCTTTCTCTGCTCCCTGTCACATTCTTAGAAAAGCTATTCCATTTACACAGCTTCAAAAGTGAGCCATATATTAACAGTGTTTTTCAAAATGTTGGCCAAATCTTCCTCTTGAGCACACGTCTTATGTATCTGTCTGTGACCACATAGACATCTCCACCTAGAAGTTGCACATCCTGCTTCAACTGCTGCACAATCATCACTGATTCAGCAACTGGCTCTTAAAACCTGCTTTGAATTTGTGGTTCACCATCTCATTGAATTGCAACGTCTTCCACTCTGTTCTTCAAGAAATTTGAGAATTGTCCATGATTCTTCTTTTCTCTTTTTTTCTTTCTTTCTTGCTTCTTCTTCTTCTTTTTTTTTTTTAAAACCAGCTCTTCTCTCCATCTCAAATCAGTCACTTTCTACATGTTTTAGGAACCTGGCCACTTTTGCTTCCCTACAAACACATCCCTAGTTCAGCCCAACACAACCTCTTTGACTCTTTAAACTCCCAATTCCACTCTTTAACATTACAATCCACTCTACAGCCAAAGAAAATTCTCTGAAACACAAGGTTGGTTGTATAACACTTTTCAAGCTTCCCATTGTCTCTAAAATAGATTCCAGACTCCATTCTATATCTAAGAAGATTCAGACCCTTCTCATCCCTCTCCCAGGTCATCACACATGCCACTCCTCCAACCTGAAGCTGGTGGTCCCCACCCCACATACACAGCATCCAACCACACTAAACATCTTTCGTCTCAACACATAAGCCAGACGCTCTCATCCCTCAACATTTGCAAATAATAACAGCAACTAATGCAAACCATAGACAGCATTACACCATACAGCATTTCTAGGCTCAGAAAACTCTCACTCAGCTTCCTATGTGCCTTTCAGCTTTCCATTGGTTGGCTACTTGCAATGTCTTCTCCATTTCTGAACCACAGAGCAAATCTCAGCCTCTTTCTTTCAAAGATGCTTCTCTCCCTGCAGAAATCCTCTTGTACACAACAGCTTTAGAAATGACCCCAAATAGTCTGCACTTGGCTTCCATTTCTGGTGGCTGGAATCCTACAACTCCGACCTCCACCAGGGCCCATCCCACTTATCCCCCATTCTATTGTGGCACTTGTTTTATCCACCTACTGCCCAATTGTTTTGGTTCCACACCTCCATGAGTGAGGTTCCAGTCCTTTGAATCCTTCCAACTGTAGCAGACTCAGGCCAAAACTTTCTTACCGGGGTTCTCATAATCCCTCTCACTAAGTACAAGGTCAGAGCCCTAGTACTACTACAAATTTTTCTAAAGAGATTCTCTTTAGAACAAATTCCTTTAGTCTCTTCAGCCACCTTTGTAGGCTGGAGGTGGGCGCTCAGCTAAGGATTCTGTTTTAGTCAGCTTTTTTCTGATGTAACCAAAAGCCCTGACAAGAACAATCTTTTTTGTTTGTTTGTTTGTTTGTGGTATCAGGGATTGAACTCAGGGGCACTCAACCACTGAGCCACATTCCCAACCCTATTTTGTATTTTATTTAGAGACAGGGTCTTTCTGAGTTACATAGCACCTTGCTTTTTGCTGAGGCTGGCTTTGAACTTGCGATCCTCCTGCCTCAGCCTTCCAAGCCACTGGGATTATAGGCATGTGCCACCACACCCAGCAACAAGAATAATCTTGAGGAAAAGTTTATTTGGGGGCTCATGCTTTCAGAGGTTTCAATCTATAGACAGCTGGCTCCATTCCTTGGGGCCTAGAATGAGGCAGAACATCATGGCAGAAGTGGGTGACAGAGAAAAGCATGTGGGAACGTGACACTAGGAAGCAGAGAGAGAGACTCCACTTGTGAGAGACAAAACCTATACCCGAAACATACACCCCCAATGACTTACCTTACCTGCCACACCCTACCTGCCTTCAGTTATTCCCTATCAGGGAATTAGTGCACTAGTTGGGTTAAAGCTCTCATAACCAATCATTTAACCTCTAAACTTTCCTGCATTGTCTCACTCATGAGATTCTGGAGGATACCTCACATGTAACCATAAGAGATTCCAATGTCAGTTCTTGGCCAGCTCCTTTTTGAATGCTGCATAGGAGATGTGGGTGAATGTTGAGAAGTTGCAGAACATAGAGGAGACCTCTGATTAAATGGTGATAAGAAAAGGACACAATGATGTGAAATGTACCTGATGGCATAGTATCAGTCAGCTCAGAGTGCTCTACCAAAATACCAGGGACTGGGTGGCTTAAACAACAAACATTTACTTCTCACATTTCCAGAGCCTGTAAAGTCAAGATTAAGGTGCCTGGAAATTCAGTTTCTGGCAAGGTTTTCTTTCCTTACATGTAGATAGCGTCCCTCTCTATGTGTCCCCATATAGCAGATGAAGACATTTCGCATCTCCTTCTTTTCTTACAAGGACACTAATCCTATCATGGGGGCACCAGCCTCAAGACCTCATCTAAGTCAAATTACCTCCCCAAAGCTTCACCTCCCAAAACATATTACCATAGGACTTAAGGATTAAACATCATGAATTTGAAGTATCAGGAACACAATGTTCAGGCATGACAGAGAGAAAGGCCATGGTAAAAAGTTTGTTTCATTTTAAAACCTAAGGGATCTGAGGTGGTACAGGGTAGAAACTGTACTATCCTGTAGACTTACAGTGTCTCTGAAGATTTTCAGTACCTTGCTGTTAAGGGAGAGACAAATAATAACAGCAACCAATGCAAACAATATACAGCATTACACCAAATAACTCCTGCTAAAACGTCTGAACTATGATCCTAGATACCCTTCAACAGATGAATGAATAAAGAAAATGTGATATATATACTCAGCCATAAAGACAAATGAAATTATGGCATTTGCTGATAAACAGATAGAACTGAAGACTATCACGCTAAGCGAAATAAGCCAATCCCCCAAAACCAAAGGTCGAATGTTTTCTCTTATAGATGGATGCTGACTCACAATAAGGGGTTGGGGGGATAATAGAAGTACTTTGGATAAGACAAAGGAGAATGAAGGGAAGGGAGGGGGAATAGGAACAGGAGAGATGGTAGAATGAATCGGACGTTGCTTTCCTAAATGAATACACGCTAGTGTAACTCCACATCGTGTTCAACCAGAACAAGAAGTTGTACTCCATGTATGTATAAAATGTCAAAATACTTTCTAGTGTCATGTATAACTAAAAAGAACAAATAATAATAATAATAAAAAAAACAAGGAAAATCACTGACAGGTGTTGGATAGAAGACATGACCTGCTTGCAGGTCATAAAAAAGGTTATCCTTTCTTTGTGGGGAAAGAAATATAAGGGACAGGAGGAGAACGGGAAACCACATGGAGGGCATCTTAGTGGCTCAGAAGGAAGTACCGGCATCGGATAAGGAGACCACTCCATCCTCTGTGGTACTATAACCAACCGGCATTGCTGGCACACTGGACATGAGAAATGGAGTAAAGGGAGAAACAAAAGATAATTCCAAGGATTTTGACGCCACTATGGAGTGAAGAGTGGTGAGATTTACTGAGATGAAAATGTCTAGAAGGGAAGTGGAAAGATTCAGCTCAGGGAATTATTTTAAAAAATCTGTTTTGGTTATATTAAGAGTGAGATGATTGTTAAGCGGCAAAATGATTAAACCAAGAAGGCAACTGTAGAGCCGGGCATGGTGGCGCATGCCTGTAATCCCAGTGGCGCAGGAGGCTGAGGCAGGAAGATCACAAGTTCAAAGGCAGCCTCAGCAACTTAGTGAGGCCCTATGCAACTCAGCGAGACCCTATCTCTAAATAAAATATTTCTTTAAAAGGGCTGAGGATGTGGCTCAGGGGTTAAGCCTCCTTGGGTTCAATCCCTGGTACAAAAAAAGAAGGCAACTGAAGTCTAGAGTTCTGATGTTCTAGTGTTCTGGTTACTGCTCTGTAATAAATCACCCCTAAAACTTAGCAACATAACCACAAGATAAATTCTGTTTGTTTTTTAATGTTCGCGACTCAGTGGCACAGGCCCTTGGTTCTGTTTCACATATCTGAGGCCTCGGGGAGATGCTGGGCTTGTCTTGAGTGACAGAGGGTTGAGCTATCTGGAGGCTTCTTTACCCATGTCTGGCAGTGAGCTGGGCTGCCCTGAAGGCTGGGGTCAGTGGGTATGGGTGGGGGTGCCCACACATGGCCTTTGCCCATGAGCTGGCTTTCTCACAACCTGATAAAATCGGTGCAGCCAGGCTTGTTCATGATAATTCAGGGTTCCAAGAGCAAAAGCTCTGAAGGTGGAAGCAGGTGGCAGCATCACCTTTGTGACCAACCTCAGAAGTCACATCGCATCACTTCCACAGTGTTGAACCTTGCTGGGCAACGTAGTCACAAGCCCACCCAGACTCAAGAAGAGGGGTCTATGATACCAGCTTTCTTTTTTATTTTTCCTTTTTTTTTTTTGATACCACCTTTCAGTAGGACTAATACCCCAAAACCTAAATAGCCCCCATATTCCCTGCCAGATGGCAGAGACCTAAAGGAAAAGTATGGAAGGGTGAGTCATTGCAAAGTGAATGTTAGAAACCAGCTTCATGAGAGGGAGATGGCAAGAAAAGTCAGAAACAGAAAATAGCCAGATGTGGTGATGCACACCTGGAGTCCCAGCTACTCGGGAGTCTGAGGCAGGAGGATTGCAATTTTGAGACCAGTCCTGACAATTTTGCAAGACAGTATCTCCAAATGAAAAATAAAAAGGAGTAGAGATGGGATCAAAATTAAAAAGGGCTGGGGTTGTGGCTCTGAGGTAGAGCACTCGCCTACCATGCTTGAGGCACTGGGTTCGATCCTCAGCACCACATAAAAATAAAGATCCACCTATAACTAAAAATAAATATTTTTAAAAAATTAAAAAGGAATCCCTGTGTTCAATCCCCAGTACCAGCACCAAAACATTTAAAAATGTACAGGTTTACTATCAACTGCCTCAATATATCCTGGAGGTTGAAATAGAAACTAAACCTTCTGATTTTGTATGTACCAGATTTATTAGATGAGCCAAACCCAGAGAACACAATGCAGTTATGGCTTGGATTCTCTTCCACGCCTTCTGACATTCTGTGGGTGTCCCTTCCCTACCCTTTGGTGGTGGTCACTTGGGTGAACTTCAAAACATCACCAGTGTTTTTGACTGTAAGAATGGTTTTATTTTCAAATATTCAATAACCCAGAAAAAAAATCTGTTTAAAATACATACACTTTTTGAAGATTGGATAGTTGCAGAGGAAAACTCAGCACCGTGGAGTCTTTTGAATTCTTGAAGGTCTGACAAAGCTGGACTTGCTTTGCAGCAACTGGCAGGAGCCGGGCAGTACCTGCCCCCTCTGGGATGAGGCCAGTGCACTCTGGCCCACAGCCCCGTCCTCCTGTTTTCTGAAGTGCACTAAATTCTTCTGTTTCGTCTCCTGATTCTGGGCCCAGCCCCAGTGAATGGACACATGCTCTCTTCTTTCCCTGTCCTGACCCTGCATTCTTCCTGCCTGTGAGCCCCTATTTATAGTTTTCTCCTCGCTGTTGATGTCATCTTTCACTTGGGACGCATATTTGTGAGCCCCTTAAGGTCCTCCCCAGGGCCATGGGTGAGGCATCTTCCCACTGACATCTGAGATTGACCATTCCACCCAGACTGTTGCTCTTCACTATGCAAACACGGACTTTTCTGTTCTTTGTCATGAATTCAGAAACTCAAGACAGCTTGTGTGCTTATATGGCTTTAGCCTACCTAACCCCTGTGGCATGTCTTTGGCACCAATGCTGGCCCCTGTGGGGTGGCTATAAGTAACAGGGCAGGCTCTATCCCCTGCCATACTCTCTCATCTGTATGTTTTCCTGGGGGGCCCCACCAGTCTCTCCACCATTAGATTTCTCCTGGGAGAAGCATGACCTCTCACATCGCACAGACCCACCTCCCAAATTCTTAGGAACCTACATCAACTTTACCCTGGAACCCTTTCCTGTTCGCCTCTAAGAGCAACAGAGGGGAGCACACAAGTTTTTGCAGCTTGGACACATCCAGTCAGGAGTGAGGTTTCCGCCTCTTCTTCCCCCAGACAACTCATCTTTATGGGGGGTTGCCCTGGGGGCTCCTGTCACTTGACTTGTAGGTACAGAAGCTCCCATTCTACAGCACTTTCTACTCGTGAATTCACCAAAACGAATCTAGCCTCTCAAGGAATCATCAGCTTTTTGTAGGCTGGAATCCAGAAATAGTCTGGTCAAAAGAATATACGGCACTTGTAAATCCTACAGGACAGTGTGTAGTTCCTCCTGGGGTGTGACAGAGTTTTGTGAATGGGTGAATGAGCTGCCTTCCAGAGAGGGCAGATCTTGCTCCATGGAAGGAGCCTTTGTTCCACCCAGTCCCTGAGAGTGAAAGTGGTCAAAAGCTAACCTCAGAGGCTGAGATGGGAGGACTGAACTGCTCTGCATATTCCAGAGAGAAGAAAGCAGGGGCCCTAGGGCCAATCCAGGCAGGAAGGAAGAGAGAGGAACCTAGGGATGGAACACAGCTGGAACGTCAGGAGGCTGGGCAGGCTGTGAATATTTCAAGATGAAGGGAGAGACCTTCAGAAAGGTCTATAGAATAGCTCTGAATTCATCTGTGTTGCTGCAATGTAAATAAAATATTTCCCAATTTTTCACCAAAGCCTAGCCTTTGCACAAAACTTAATGCCAGTTTATGAGAGTTGTGTATTTGCTTACTTAAATCGTGGAACTAAAGGAAGTCATTGAGTTGAATGCCTCTGTCAGCAATGTGTTAAACACAGAACAAGGCTTCTAATAAGCTGGACAGGTCTGACAGAAGGAAGTGCCTCAGACAGGGTGACCAGGAGCCCCTCAGCCAGTCACGGGGACACTTGCTCCCTGGAAATCCCCGACCCGGCCACCACCACAAAGCACTTTCAATGAGTATGTGTTGCACTGATTTGGATTTTCACAGGGTGGGAATGGAGGTTGGAGTCAGTCTTACCTTGACCTCAATGGCCAGAAGAAACAAGATGGAAGACATATGTGTAAGAAAACTTTATCTAAGGGAAATGAAGCAATTTTCTTTAGCTGTGCAGACATTAAGCATCGCAGCAAGGCATCAACCTAGGTCTGTCTTAACTCCAGTTCCATGCACTTTTTATTCCTGCCCACATTCCTCTGACTGAAGGGCTTGGATTTGTGCCTGAGTCATTGCCTAAGTTTGTGCACTTGCTTTTTTCCTTAAGTGCATACTTTGTACTCATTCTATTCCAAGTGTGCTGGCAGTAGTCTGCTCTCCAGACCCTAGTGAACACAAGACGACTCTATTAAGTGCTTGGACCAGCCAACTTCTCCCACTTTATCTTAGCAGCTATGTGTTCCACTCCTCGCTCCTATAAATTTCAAACTCCATCCTTCACTCCACATTTAGCTGCCCTCCCACATTCTTCTCATCAGTTTAGCAAAAACAGAACAGCCCGAGAAGATTCCTCAGTAGAGGGATCCTCAGTAGATGACATTTCCCACAGACCCCCCAAATTGGAGCCCTTAAATGTTAAAGTCTTCTAAAAACCAGAACAAAAGCTCAGATGAGGTCAAAACATGTTTTTCTTGTTCGCTAATTCTTTCTGCAGAAAAAAATTATGATGAAGTTTCTAATAGTCCTGTGCTAAGCATTTAAGGCCATTATGTAAATAAAAACAAGCAAAAAATAAATATGCTTATTTTAGAAAAGAAGATTCTTTGAGATCAAATCAGTCCAAAGAAAAATTCTGCGAGTTTCTTAAGTGGACCAAAGGGGCATTTCTTTAGAAAGATTAAATTCTACTAGATATTTTAATATTTAATATTACTGTGGGTATGATTAACAGGATTTCTTTGCATGAGAAGAATGTCATATCAGAAACTTGCATATCAAAAAATGTACTTAGAGTATTATTTAGGTCCAGTCTCCTGAAAGAGGGAAATTAACTGTTTAGGAAATAATTTGGGGGATGGTGATAAAATGTAAAATAAATGCTGAGAAGGAAAACAGTAACTGCAGAAAACATGGCTATGTTTAAATTAAAGAGGAATTTCAGTTTCTAAAATCTTGTTCATGGTTTTTTATTTACACTTGATAAACAATACAGATAACAGAGATAGGGACAGGAGGCAAAGTGTTTGCACAAGGCAATGCTTTGCTTTTAGACCTGAACCTCTGTTCCTTCTAGAGATGGAGTGAGAAGATGGAAGGGCAAGACTTTCTTTGGGGTTATCCTGCTGAGTCTCTTGAAAAAGTCTCAAAGCCCCCAGACTCACTGCCTCCACCATACTCCTCCTCACATTCCCCCTTGTGCTGTGGAAGGACAGCATCCCTTAACTTCTTTTCACTCCTTCCCTGAAGAGGTGCAGTTCCCTGGCTTACTGATAAATCTGGGGAGAATAACTGATGGTTTTCTGCCCAGCACATTCTTTCTCTTGGTATATGACTATCTCCAAATAGCACCAGCTGCTCTCTGCTCCTGCATACCCCCACGCCCCATTGCTGAGGGTAGGTGCAGTCAGTATAAGCAGTGCTGTGCAGCTTAGAGGAAAATCTCTCTTCATGGAAAGCAGGGGTGGGAAAAAGCTTACTTCCTTCCAAAAGTAGGAAGCAAACTGATAAGATCAATTTGCCTAATTCTGGAGTTTGCCTCTAGGCTGTTACTCTAAACTATTCCTCATTAGCAACTGAGGTTTTATTTTGGTTTTCCACCAATTTCCTGTATTTCTCTAGTTGTTCATCTATGGAATATGGAATGTTCATCTAGGAATATGAATGAAGCTTTTGGAAACCCAACACTTGAGGGCATTGTTCAGAGACTTAAATCAGAATAGAACTTGAGAGGTAGCACATCCATGAATTGTCAGCCATGGTGTGTCATGGAGACTTGTAGTGAGCAGTGGGTCTTCACAACAGTGAAATTGGTCTGGGTGAGAGGTCATAGACCAACCTGTCCACATTTTCCATCTGGAGGGTCACTGTGGAGGATGATGCTTTACTTTCAGAATGCAACTTTCTTTTTTTTTTTCTTTTTTTATTTTATTTTTTATTGTGGGTTGTTCAAAACGTTACAAATTTCTTGACATATCATATTCGACACTTTGATTCAAGTGGGTTATGAACTCCCACCTTCACCCCATACACAGATTGCAGAATCACATCAGTTACACATCCATTGATTTACATATTGCCATCCTAGTGTCTGTTGTGCTCCGCTGCCTTTCCCATCCTCCCCCCTCCCCCCTCCCCACCTCTCCCCTCCCCTCCCCTNTCCTCCACTGTATAACCCTGAGGGTCTCCTTCCATTACCATGCAATTTCCCTTCTCTCTCCCTTTCCCTCCCACCTCTCAGAATGCAACTTTCTGTGGAGTCCCAACTGTTCTCCATGGACCTCAGAAAAGCCAACTGGCCATGTCTAAGCAAAAGGCACCCAACCCCCACCAGAGAAGCAGGTCACCTCTCACAGGAATGGTGTGATTCCCTTGGGTACAGAGTGTACCATTGGATTCCAAGAACTCAGAGTGACTCAGCATTAATGATGGACACACACGATTACTCTGCGCAGTATTTGTGCCAACTGCTTTCAAAGCAAGCCAATCCCCAGCCATTAGAGCAGTTATCCCAGACAGAGCCATGGAAGACACTCTGTGGCTATCTGAGGGAAGGAAAATACATGGAGAATATCCTTGTATGGGCTTCCCTGAGGCCTGTCAGTCAATGCTTTCTTTTTGGAATCTACTACCTATGATCTTTGAGACCAATTGACAGATATTTCCCCCTCCCCCACTCCAATGGAGCAAGAGGCCTTTAAAAGTGAATATAATGTGGCATAAATTATGGACAGTGGCCTGTGGGTGTCCTAACACCATCAGCTCCATGGCTCTACAAGGGACAATGAACCCAGTGGCAGTGACCCTAGGTAGGGGAAGGAGCTCAACGTGCCACTGCTACAGTTGGGGGTGGGGGTGTATTAAGTAAAACGTGCTGCTTTTTGACTGCTTTCAGGGTGGCTGGGTTCCAGTGTACTACAGAGTGCTTGGAGGGTTCAAGCTTTCAACTAGTGGCACCCCACCAGTGAGCCCCAAATCCCACTGAGCATTCAGACTCAAAGAGGGAAGGGTAGAGGCATCAGCACTGGCTCCATGGGGCTCATCCATAGTTGACTTTGGATCACTTAAATCCATAGAGAGAAGCCATCCCCAGAAGGCAACTCTATTAGGCCTACAAAACCCATCAGGTCTGACAGTGCCCATACATGGGAAGGTGGGCTTGAAGCTCCTGAGGGAGACCTCAGTTAGTTAGGGGGCCAGAAGTACCTAGCTGGCAGAAGAAATGTCAATTAAGGCAACATGCAATGGTGAGACCAGAATGAAGTCCTGAGAGTTGTCCCAATGCAGACTAAGGAGAGGTTGTGAGTCCCAGGATACGAGGATCTCTCAGAAAACAAGATCTTCAGTTGTTGTATCCCTGTATACCACTGAGTTTCCATCCTTTGAATTAGGGATGGGAAATTTAAGACAGAGCTAATTTTCAGTTTTTGATTCAGAGTAGCCCTTAAATTTACTTATCGGGATTTGGTTGGATCCATTTCAGAGCCTCCTGGTAGCTCTAAGTCAGAGGATTATATTTCATATGTCTGCGATAACAGATATAAAGCCTGAAAACTGGCTCATTTCAAAACAAGTGTGGTTGTGAGGCCAAGACTGTGATAACTTATGATAACTCTTCCTACTCTGAAAGGTGAGCTCATCAGCCAGCCTTGAACATTGTCCTCCTGGAGCCCTGCAGGAAGCACCTGCCAGAGACAACTGCACCTCCAGCTTCCAAAAGAGCCTCAACCTCACCTAGGCATCAGAACTTCCTGGCTGAGACTAACCAAATGAGACATTTAGTAGAGTAGTTTTTACATATGTTTTTCATGAAGTGTTTGAACTTTGAACTCATGTGGGCAAGATAATTTAGTTATTTAATTCCTTTAACGTCTTCAAATCTTAAAAATTTTTGAGCTTCTTCTATATTTTTCCACCCCTAAAAGTTGAATAAAAGGGAACCAGTGTTTGGTGGTATACTCCTGTAATCCCAGTGGCTCAAGAAGCCGAGGCAGAAGAATCACAGGTTCGAAGCCAGCCTCAGCAACTTATCAAGGTTGTAAGCAACCTAGTGAGACCCTGTCTCAAAATAAAAAATTAAAGGGCTGGACGTATGGCTCAGTGGTTAAGTACCCCTGGATTAAAAAAAAAAAAAGTTGAATAAAAGAAGGGGATTCCATTTCAAATTTGGTATATCACTATTATCTGACAACCTTTCATGCACTTTCTTATGGAAATCTTTCTGCATTGGGATTTAATCTCAATGTGTAATACCTCTCTGATATGTGACAATGGACACTGAGGCAGGGACAGTGACAATGGACAGTGACGCAGGGAATTAGGGATGGGAAATGTAGGAGGGAGTTAATTCTCACCCACTGGTATATAGTGGTCTTTGAACTTATTTACTTAGTAAGTAAATAAGTTTTAAATTTGTTCCAGAGCCTTCTGGATCCCAAAGACTCAAAGTAATTCAGCATTAATGATGGACACACACGATTCTCTGTGCAGTGTTTGTTCCAGAGCATTCTGAGAGAACAACTATCTACCATCCACTACAACCCCAGGAAGTGGTAGCCAAGGCTGGTCTTGGGAAGCATCCTCAAGGGGCTAAATGGCCTGTTGAGCAATGGTTAAGTCCAGTGGGACAATGGTTAAGTCCAATGCTACCAGAAAACTGGAGAATGTTAACAGGAACACACTTCCCTAAGCCAGGTCTTCAGAAAAAGCATTCCCTTGAACACCCTCCAGACCTCTGTATCCCTTCCTCAGAGGCTCTAAGCCTACTCAGCTCCACGCATCCTGGTCTCCATTGCCTTCCTGTAGAGAGAACATGTTATTGCTGCCACAGGGCGCTGCACCTGAGGATGGGCTGGGGTGACTGGTAGATGGGTAGATCTGCCTAACTCCAGAATTCTCTCCTGGAAAATCACGGAGCTAAAAGCTAGAAAGCCATGGTTCCATTCTGTCCTGAATCTGCAAAAGTTTAAAACCCTAACTGGGAAAAGAATGCTATTTACTGGCCTTCCTCAAAAATCTTAACACCTACTACTTAGCACTTCTGTTGTTCTTAACACCCTTCCAGTCTGACCTCAGGCTGCTGGTAACTCAATTCCAGGGTGCAAGGCAACATGCAAGATGCACACTGGTTAAGGACGGCTGACCTCAAAGTCTTCGTCTAGATTGAGCCTCTCATGGCCCAGGTACACTCCAGGTTTGTTCCAGGCCCGCCTTTGTCCAGAGACCATCCTTCTCTCTATTCAGACTGAACTCCCTTTCAAAGCTTGGTGAAATCCCATGTGTCTTATTCCCTCCTCTCCAAATTCTTGGAGCCATCACACGGCCTCACTTGACTGTTTACTGACATGCCATCCTGATTCCATCAATATGTCAGGGTTGCTCAACATCAGCACCCCCAGTGGATCATGGGATGTTTGGTAGCACCCAGACCTCTGATGGCAAATTCTCCCCCTTCAGAGCTGCTATTACTAGACCAGAAGACCATGACAAAACACTGGGCCCTGTTAGAAACTGAATCTAACAGGATTACTGACTCAGTGGGTTGTGTTTAAAAATCAATGAGCGGTGGAGATAAAACCCTGTAAAGGCCCATCACTCAAAGACAGAAATCTAGTTAATCTGATGCAAGATTCAAATCTGGACTTCCTAAAACACCTGAGTCCTGGGAATATCTTTTTCAGGTGTGATAATCAACTAATGAAAATTTCTCTCCTATCAATGACAGTCTTATACTTCTGATTACCAATCAAAAGATCCAAATTAGTAAAATGACAGGAAAGGTGAGAAAACAGAATGGAATGCACAACTCTATTCAACTAAAAGTGATTTTAGAGAATTTTATTTTATGGTTAATTTTTCATGAACATTATTTATAGTTTTACTACATTTAGATAAACACCTTAAGAAGAAAATGTAAATTAAATACTATGAAAGTGTACTCTTAATGAAACATGGTTTTAATAGGATATGGATATATAAGTCTAGTGGTTTTATTGCATTGTTAGAAAATTATAATATGAAAGATACAAAAAAATCAACAATGTTATTATTTCTGTTTATTTTACAATCAGTATGCCATCTTTTACCATATGGCTTTAAATTTTTATGCTATCCAACCGGTTTCAAAGAATAGTTTATTACATGCCTTAATAAAACATTTAAAATATTTACAAGTTCAAAATAGATGCTTCGTAACTGAAAAAAGTTCACCTGAGAATTCTTTATAACATTGCCATTTGTTTTTCCAAGTTGTTAACGTGGCTGAATGTCCACATGCAATCTATATTGTCTACTGCATCAAATACTTTTAATTCCTTACTTAAAACTGATTAAGCATTAAGTGAAACTGTTATAAAACTTACAGATGGAGAACCAAGTTTATATCCACAATTGTTTCGAATATAACAATTTAACAAATTATTCGTTATAACTATTGAAATAAGAAAAATTTTAAGGTAATATGATTTTACTGAGCTTTAAAAAAAATCATCAAGCACTGAGAAGGCCGGTTCATAAAATAAGGAACAATGATCATGTAAATATGCAATATACAAACTGAAAATGACATTTTCAAAATTTTGCATGAAGGAAAAGGCATACACTGTATACACATAATCCTATCATTTGTCTTCAGCAGCCTCAAAAAAAATTGCCTTGAAACAAATTTTCTTAGAAAAAACTTCTTTAGAAGTTAACGTCAGAGTAGGCATAAATGTGTAATGCTATGCAATATATAGAAAACTTCCCCACCTTATGGCCAAAAGACAAAGATTAAAATCTTTCCTGTCCATCTATAATACAACTTGAAAATCATGTAGGTATGAGGTAGTGTAGTTATTGTATTACATGCTGGCTATTAAAAGTTATGCTAAATTTAAGAAATATTACACTTGGCCAATTATCAGATACCATTAAAATAAATCCTTAAAGCTAAACTTCATAGGTAGAGAGAAATTTAAACCAAGTGCCTTAAAATTTATATTTAAACTGTGAAGACAACTAGGTTTTATCATAAAACAGTAACTTTTCAAAGCAAATATATACAGTTGCAATTAAAGCAAAAGATTATTTAACATTTGCAAAAACTGAGGGACAGACAGCTGAGTGTACAATGAGGTAGGAAATCAAGGATTCCATTGGCTTGTATAAGACTTTACACTTTGTAAACCAGGAAAGTTTTTATATTATTTTATATGTGAAGTTGAAATTTAAAATTACAGATATCAAAGAAATAGCTACATGGGGAGGTATGTATATATATACACACGTACAATTCTTTCATGGGACAGGATGCATTATAGAACGGCCATTCTCCCTGACAAGTTGAGTGTACTTCTGAAAGCCTCCAGAAAACAATCCCAACTAATTTTCTCTTCCAAGTCAATAACAGAGAGAACATAACAACACTGAAGAGAGACTAGTGATATCTGCTCCAAGGCCCCCTCCCCCCACAACCCCACGAACAAGAGTAATGTTCAACAAATTACTCTGAAATACTGAGACTGGTCCCCATATTCTCTCAAGGCAATACCCTACTTGCTTCCAAATCATGCACACACAGTGGGTGGTCATCTCCCCTGTAAGCTACCTGGGCCCTTCACTGAAGGTGCAGTCTAGAGAAGTATCACTTTCAAGACATCTGACTAGATGAAATAAAGTACTTTCTATTCCAAATAAACTACTTTGTACCCTTGGAAACTGGGTTCCATTTGTCTTCAGCAGCCTCATATTTCTGCAAATGTGAATACATTATCTGAAATGCCTGGGACCAGATTGTGTCAGATTTCAGATATTTTTTTTGGAAAAAAAATTTATGTTTTTGAAAAAAAATTATATATGTAAAAAATGAGATATCCTGGGGACAGGATCTGAGTCTAAACACAAAATTGATTTGTTTCATATACACCACAGCCTACAGTTACTTCAAATTTTGTTGTGTGTGCTCATGTTTGAGTGCTACCTGTACATGAGATCAGGTATGGAATTTTTTGCTATGGTATCATGTCAACATTCAAAAAGTTTCAGATTTGGGAGCATTTTGGATTTTCAATTAAGGATGCTAACCCTGTATATTTTCTTTTTTAATTGTTGAGGTCTATACCTTGCATCTGACTTTCAAATCTGCAATCCCAGAATGGTTTAAGCATTACTGCAAAATGTTATGGGATAGTTACTCAGATTGTAAATACATTTTATGATAGGATCAAATAAAGACAAAGACTGATTTTTAAAGACAAATGATCTGTGTGCCTTTATGCAGCATCAAAATAGGGAAAGAAAATAGAAATAAATCTGGTTCCCAAATGCAAACCCATAAACAAACAAGATTAAGTTTCATCCTTTTTCACAAACCTGCAGAGTTATAGATACACTGTTAACTAAAATAATGCTTTTTAGAAGTATACCATAGGACTTTAAAAATAGCATGAAAAATGAATTGCACTCCTGGTAAGTGTAGGTAATCCCCAACCTACTGCCATGCCTGCTTTCCTGGCATACGTGACTTAGGGCAGAAAAGTGAACAGTCTTCTATTTTGGCAAGCTCCCCTGGATCCCAGATCAGGCTGCCAGTACACACACTCAGGTGATGACATCCTGAATCCCGACTCTCCTGGCATGGGGCAAGAACATCAGGAAACAGAAATTTCATAATGAGCTCAGATGGAGAAGATACTGAAGAGGGGAAAAGAGGGAAAATGATACTTATCTACTACTGCAGTGCAGCCAGAAATTCTATAGTCAATAATAACAAAGAGGAGCAGAAGCCTCTGCCTTGGGTCAACCCTTGCCTGCTCCTAGATCCTCCCTAGGAGTCTCCTGGTTCTGGCAGAGGCTGCAGGGGAAAGTTCTGGGATTCAGCAAGAAGACTTACTTTTCACACTGCAGCTCTGCACAAACATTCCCCATGCTGACACCCACCTGCTGTGTAGACTGGAACTCTTATTAGCAATGCTTGGGGAGATATTTTCTTTAAATCAGTACATTGCAAAAAGGTCAATTTTTAAACTTCTGCAGGCTGCTTCTTCAGTAGGAGCTATCTGGAAATGTTTCAAGCTGTTAGACTGTTTGACATTCTGCAGTTTTCATTCTCATGGTCATTTTGAATACTGGGAAATTATTTTATTCTTTAAAATGCAAGTATTAGGGCTGGGGATGTAGCTCAGTTGGTAGAGTGCTTGCCTAGCATGCACAAGGCCCTGGGCTCAATCCCCAGCACCACCACACACACAAAATAAATCAGATTTCCACATGTGATTTTTCAGTATCTGGAAAACAAATCATTTCTGTGTCTTGTGGAAATCAAGGCGAAATCAGGGTTGACTGGAGAGAAATTTCCTGAACAGAAAGCTAGGAGGGGAAAACACAATATTGATAAGTAAAGGATGGCCTTACTAGGCTTTCAAGACAATGCCGAACTTCAGTAGAAAATCTGCGGGGCTGGAGGAAGGGAGTCCAAGTTTACTCATCAGTAGTACATTTATCAGTCATCTGCTGACAGAAGTCGGAGATCCCACCACTCTGCCTCTGCTCCACCTGCCCGGCTGGATCGGAGGCTGCACTGGAAATGGACTCCTGCCCCCGGATGTAGCCGGCCTCACTGCTTCTTCTCCCATCGGGAGGCAGCACAGCTGGAGGCCCATCAGAGAGACTGAAAATTGATGGTACCGAGGGTTCCCCATCGGGAGTACTTTTTCCTTTTTCAGAAATTAAAAACGAAAGTGGGCAATCGGAAGCAGAGTACTTGGCGAGGATCTGTATTTGCTCTTGACTCAGAGCTGCTTCTTTACAGACTTTCTGGCAAAGCCCAGTCAGGTTCTGCTTTGTCTCACCCAGAGTGGACAAAATGTGGTCTCTCTCCTTCAACAGGCTCGCCTTCTCATTTTGCTGTGACGGGGGAAAGAGAAAACCGTGACTGAGATTTCTTAGCTCAAGCAACATTTCTATGGCAATGAACATGCAATGTCTCCTTATTAAATAAGAAGACAGGGAATTTTCCTTTTCAAAACATATGTTAAATGCCAAGAGTACTGAATCTCTTGAGTCAGACATCTTAGAATTCGGAATTTTTCAGATTTAGATAAAAGAGTGGGCATACATATAATTCCTTCAGCTGGTCTGGGGCAGTACCCCACTATCAAACCTCTATATTTTTAAGCAAAACAGCAAAATACCAAATAAAGCACAAAGTAGGGGGAAAACTCTGTGTTATCAATTTAGGTGAGTTTAGGACCAAGAGTTTGTAACAAACTTGCAGTTTTCAGAGTTTTTTGTATTTGAACATTGCACTTCTGCAGACAGACTATAAAAAAAGAACAAAACACCGTAAGTACAGTCTATAGTGTTTCACTAAGGAGACACCATTGTAAGATTCAAGTAAAGACTGCTTTTTTGAGTAGTTGATTTGTGCCAAATATGATACAAAATGTTTTAAAATACGCAATTTCAGTAAATAATCCACACACTGATTGTTGATTTAAACCCATTTAATAGATAGAACTAATAGTTTAGCGTGTCAAAAGACAGAAAGCAAGGGGGTAAATTCCAAAGTGTTAAGAACCTGGGAAGAGTAATTTTTTTTTTAATTTCTTATTAAGTAGATTTTATTTTTTATAACAGTTTTAGATTTACAGAGAAGAGAATATCATTACCATATACCTACATCTAGTTCCCCCTATTATACACATTACATTAGTATGGCACATTTGTTGCAACTGATGAACAAATGTACTAATACAACACAATACAAATATGTTAATAGATTATTGGATGTCCTTTTTTTTCTCTTTTACATTTTCTTTATTTTATTTTTTAAATTTAAAAAATATGACAGTGGAAGAGTAATTCTGTTTGTTATTTTTGTTATTATAATTTTTACAAATCTTACCCCTACAAAAATCTATCATAGGATTTTTCCAAAAGTTTTCCTGGTTCCTGCCTTTCTGTCCATGACACTCACTACTCATCCCACCTCATCCTTCATATTCTACCGTTTTATTGCTGCCAATCTAATGAGAGCTAGGAGACCTAATAAGCTGTTTATAAAGTTAGAGTAAATAAATGTTGATAAAAGGTCAAAGGTTTCCCTTATGATATTTAGGAAAACTTTCTTGGAAAACCAGGACATGTTTTGCTTCTTTCTGCTTGCTGACGGAGAGCTGGTGCTGCCAATTAACAAGGAGATGGGTTATTTCATAGTGCTAATCTGTAACTGCTGTCCTTCAGAGTCTCTGCTGGCACACACACACACACAAAAAATAACTAAAATAGTATTAGTATTTTGCTTAATACAAAAGTACTGTTAAGACATTTAGGGACTGAGGACATAGCTCAGTGGTAGAATGCTTGCCTAGCATGTGTACAGCCCTGGGTTCAATCTCCAATATCACCAAAAAGATGATGATCAAAGTTTTGTATTAAAAAAAAATCCTACAAAATTATGTAAAAACTCAATTTTTGATAGTTTTAAAAAATATTTTAAGGTCATCTAATATTTTGAAAAGACATGAAATTAATACAAAAACTAAATTTTTATATTGCAAAGTATTTTCCAAATTGTTTGGATTTATATAAAATAGCTTTGTTTCAAAACAAAAATAGGTAGAGGTCAAAAATGAGTCAGAGTGTGCCTGTGTGTAACCAAGATCACGGCTCAGCTAGTACACTTTTTCTTATGCAGTGTTCGTCAGTTATAAAATCAATCTGTCAGATCCTCTGCAGGTGCTGAGAAGGCAAGAACAGTCCCTACTACTACTTGTCCTGAGAAGGAAACATTTGATGCAATTTGTACTCTTGCTTTTTATGGCTTCTCAGAAGCTAATCCAAATGAGGATGGAAGCAAAGCTCCTATAACAAAGTAAGAAATACCTTTCTCTAGTCATAGCCAAAGATGAACCTGTTTTAAATGGCAACAGAAAAAATTTCAACTTAACTGGTTAAGCAAAATGAATTACCTGAGCTTCTTCCTACAAGCACCTGCAGATGCTATGAGGATTTTGAATATTTTACAATTTCTGCATCTTCATGTAAATATCCATATGCTCTTTAAATATTCTCACCCCTCCTATACCACTAAATAAGGGATGACATCATTTGTTAAGTACTTGCCATACAAGATAGCTTGCTTCTTCACAACAACTTAACAAACAGGTACAATTCTGAAACTCTACATGATTACTCCCATAAACTAAATATTCCCCTCTGTTTCTTCCCACTTCAAGCTAACCCTTACAGAGCTGTTTCTAGGCAATTAGCTGATGTTTCCATTTCATTTTAAAACAAATTTGCTATGATAGTCATATTAATAACTGAGAGATAAATGAATAAAAATAATCCAGTTTAATCATGCCATGACATCATTACAAAAGACACCTCCCAATCGTACTATCAGTGTCTTGTACCTATTTCTACAACACATTTAAATTTTCTTATAAAGCAATTATATAAATCAGGTTGTGATACTATACCTGTCATCACAGATCTACAAAAAAAAAGAAAAAACAAAGAATAAAAGTGGTACTTTGGTGCCAGTGTATGCCTTAAGCCAAAAAAACAACTTTATATCTAAAGTCCCTATTTTTGAACAGCTAGTGTAAAATTTCATTCAACTATAAGAAGGGTTTGTCAAAACTCTAAATATAACTCACCCAATAAAGATATGAAGCATAAGAATTTGGCACCAGAAGAGCCAGACAACAATGACAGCTTATTTTAAGGTAGAGAGTACTGACAGCTAGAAAACAGTCACTTATGGTTCCTTATGACAAAAAAGAAAAAAGAAAAGAAAAAGAAAAATGGCCCCTGAAAACATGAACAGAAATGCTCAATTCCTCTCATAAGACAGAGAAAATAAAGGCTACCATGAGACACCAATTCTCACCATCAGATTTGGCGGGGGTCGGGGGGTGGGGTGGAATCAAAAGCTAAGGAAAGCAAAACAGGACCACTGAGGAGGGGAGCTTGTTAATGTCTGACAGTATTACATGTGCCCCTGCCCTCAACCCAACAACCCACTTCTGGGAATCTATCCTAAATACTCCATTTCTCTACACCAGAAAAGGGAGCCTATGACCGGGCCCTTTTCACCCCAAATGACTGGGCCAATCACATGTCCTGCAGCCACAGGGGAGTGTGACAGAGCTGTACAAGAGTGACGACCTCTCTGAACTGAGAAACATATTCCCTGGAAATACTTCTTAAGTGCAAAGATACAACAGTGTGTATAAAATGTGCAGAAAGGGTAATGAGAATACACATGAAATATTCACGTTTCTAGCAAAAGAAATACAGGGGGTGGGAGTGCAGGTGGGGATCCAGAAACAGATAAAGATATTCACTACAGGAAAATAGGGAACAGGGAAAGAAAGAGATCGGGGCTCTGGAGTATGTCTTTTTTAAAACACAGTTTTAACTTCGAACCATATAAATGTACACATTCAAAGCTAAGCTTAAAAAATGCAAAGGGTATCCTACTAATATAAACAGAAACAAATTATTGGCATATCAAAAATTGACAACAAAATTCAGATAAGGTTAAATTATCATGTTTTGGAATATATTTAAGAACAAAAAAGGGAACCAAATCTCAAATTTTACTCAATTCGTTATCATTTGTCACTTTTATATGTATCTTTATACTAATATAATTGAAGCCAAGATTTTCCCTGTAAACAATGAGACAAAATACTTTTTTGAAAACCTAGGACAGATTTCTCATAAAAATGTCTCACTTTTGACATTTATCTGATTGTTTTTCCATAGCTTTAGCTCATTTTTCCATCCTTTCATTTTATGCATACTGGAAGTGTTTGAGTTACTGAGATGGAACATTTCCTGGTGTTCTTTCAATCATACTGTGCATCACCTGGGGAGGCATATTTTGTCTGGGTGTCCCACCCCGGCAGGTGGGAATTGCCAGGTTTCTTCATTTTCAAAGTTCCATTTTTTGCCCCTGTAATTTCCCAGAGACAAGTGAAGAGACACATGGGTACTTGGTACACATCATCTCCCCCAGTGCTCCTACATCGTTTGGTCTTCAGCATGTGTTGATGGGCTCTCCAGCGGGGATTATAAAGTAGTGATTTTTCTGATTCTTCCATTTCATTTACATTTATTGGTTAGCATTCCTTTTTAAATAGAAGTTTCTTTACCTTTTCCCTTCCCTAAGACACTGTACTATCACCATGGACTTGTGGATTAATATTTTTCTAACTCAGTTTGTTACAATTAATAGTAATCATTAGTCTTTCTGGTGTTGGATTTTTATGTTCTCTCTGTACCTGGCGAGGGAGGGTCCCTTCAAGCCATCATTGTCCTTCTGACATGACCCCATTAAAGCTTCGTGCCATCTAGCACATACTACAGGCTTACCTTCTACTTCTCTTGTCCCAAGTTTTGGAATCACTCATCTCTCCAAAACACCCTAGCTTTTCTTTTTGAGTTAGGTTTTAGAATTTGGAAAGCATAATGGCTGCTGGAGTGTTACTTCTTATGGCCCTTTTCAGTGGACAGAGCTGGGAAATCTGTATACCTGTGTGTGTGTAAAATCATGAGCTGGGTGCAGTGGCACATACCTGTAATCCCAGGGACTTAGGAGGCTGAGGTCATAAGCAACTTAGTGAGACCCCATCTTAAAACAAAAACTAAAATAAAAAGGGTTGGGAATGTATCTCAATGGTAAAGCACCCCTGGGTTCAATCCCCAGTACCAAAGAGAGAAACAAAGACAGAGGGGCAAAACACCCAGGTCTGAGTAGCCAAATGGATAGTATGTGGTTTTTTATTGTACCATTCGTTAACTTTTCTGTAAGCTTAAAATTTTCAGGTGGGGTGCCAGGGATGAGGAATTAGAGATGAAGCTTAAGAAAAAATGAACACATAAATTTAGGTTCTATGAGACTGTGAAGACTGACCATGTCTTACTCATCTTGAGTTCTTGGTATTTAGCACAACATTTAACACGCAGATAACTTACCAAAAAAAAAAAAAAAATTAGGATTATTCGATTTAAAACACCACTAGTATTTATTGGGCCCTGAACATGTGTTGAGTAGTACAAAAAGCTTTCTATCCTCAATCTCATCTGATCCATGCATGAACACTGTGGTAGATACTATTCTTGTCCCCTTATTACCCCTGGGGGAATGTGGGTCTTGGAGGTGAAACCATTTTCCAGGCAGGGCAAGTTTTCTACCTGTTTTGACTCCAAAGCCTCAGTGCTCTAGTACAAAGGTTAAAGCACATTGCCCATGTCTTGAACACTGCTAGGAAACACGAGTTCCCAGGCCCTCACATAGGTATGGAACAGGGCTAAGGAATGTCTTTAAGGGGTGCCCCCAGCTAACTCCGATGCTTTGGTACACAGATGGCATTCAAGAAGTGCCACTCATAATACTACATGTATAACCAGAAGAATGAGAAGTTATGTAAGATGTATCAAAATGCATTACTGTCATGTATAACTATTTAGAATTAAAAAAAAAAAAAAAGCAGCAGGTGCTGGGGTTGTGGCTCAGTGGTAGAGCGCTTGCCTAGCATGTGTTAGGTACTGGTTCAATTCTCAGCAACACGTATAAACAAATAAAGGTCCATCAACAACTAATAAAATAAAAAAGAAACAAACAAAAAAAGAAGTGTCACTCAGAGGCACCACAGAGTGATGGGGCATGTTCCAGAAGGACCTTCAGGGGTATGTTTTAGTACAGCAGCCAATAAAATATGACTGGTATAAATAGAACAGGTTTATTTTTAATCAAATGCCATCTCCAACACATGTGAACCACTAAGGATGGATGAGGGTGCTTTACTCTTGGCTTGTCACAATAGACAAAGGTGAAAAAACAAAATGGTGTCTGAAAACCTCAACTCGAGCTTTTGTGATTATTCTGATTTATGATCACTTGTAAGTTGGCACCAATCAACAATATTTGAGGCTAAAAGAAATACATTTTGGTAATTAATATTTCCCTTTTCTTGAAAAAAGCAAGGTCCTCTTCATCTCAGAATGAATGTCCTTTTCTTTAGAAAGCAAGGTCCTCTTCATCTTATCTCTTCTTGTTTGATACCAAATGATTATAGAAACGTATATATTCTACCTTCTGAATTAATCTTCCAGAAAAGAATAAACTTGGACCTTGTAAAGAATCCTACATAGACAAGGGCTTCATAAATCAAACACATTAACAGAAGCTGAATGATTTTTCAACTCTGTTCAAAGACCTTATATTTATCAGTTTAAAAAGTTGTGTTATTGGTTTGTGTATTATGCATATTCAACCCTTGCAGTAAAATGATGCTGAATTAATGTCTAACCCTCAATATCCTATTAAAAAAAAAGTTCAAGTCAACATCAATTTACCTATCACGTAAGTATATGTCTTTTCTTCAAAGATTCATTAGAAACTGACAGAACATCTTGTTGAGAAATAAACCTACTTTTTGAATGGAAACTGACAACTCCCTTTGACTTTCTCAGCAAAATGAGACTCTAGGAAAGTTTCCTTTCTGCCTGATGCATTTCACTTAAATTTTTGAATGATTATTCTCTTGTAACCAAAACACATTTTTTCATGTGCTTATCTATCCAGTCTATCATGCTGTTATACTCTCAGAACCAATGTGGGGCTGACTGAACAAGGTAATAAATACTGTGAATTTATTTATGTTAAATCCAATTAATCATTGGATATATGCAAATGGATGAAACAAGCTATTTCCCTTACATAAGTTTGCTAAAAATCCAATCAGACCATGAATACTGGAAACACTGATTAGTCTACATGCCATACTACAAATATCTGTTCACATTCCTCCATCTTCTCAACTCTCAAGACTACTAAGGACAAAACTGTGGCTGTAATTCCTCCTGGTTCTTTTTACAAAAGAGACATAACATAACCCTTAACAGGGTCCAAGTGAACTTCTTATGGTAAGTAGAGCCATGTGCTGCTTAATGATGGGGATATGTGCTAAGAAACATGCTGTTGGCCATCGTGTCATTGTATCACAGAGCATACCTAACAAACCCAGGTGGCACAGGCCATGCCACACTTAGCTCTAAGGCACAGCTTGTTGCTGAGGCTAGGAAACCCATGTGGCACATCAGTGTACTGCTTGTTGACAACTGTAACATGCTGTAGGTATTTGTATATCTACATGTACCCAAACATAGAAAAGGTACAGCAAAAATACTGTATAAAAGATAAAAAATAATAATAATAATGGCACACCCATGTAGGGCAATTACCATGACTACAGCTTGCAGGACTAGAAGCTGCTATGGGTGGGCAGGTGAGCAGGGGTATGAAGGCCTAGGACAGTACTGTACTTCCAGAATTTGTAGAATTAGGCTACACTAAGCTAATAAAATATATTTTTATTTCTTCAATAAATTAACATTGGCTTATTGTAACTTTTGTTTTTTTATATGCTTTTTTTATTCTTTTGTAATAACATTTAGCTTAAGAAAGAAACACACTGGGAAGCCATACAAAAGTATTTTCTCTCTTAATGTCCTTATTCTAGAAACTCTTTTCTATTATTATTATTATTATTATTATTATTATTAGCATCTTTTAAATGTTTTTGTTCAAAACTAAGACACACATGAGCCCAGGGCTACGAGGGTTAAGGACTGTCAGTATTACTGTCTTCTGCCTCCACTTTCTGCCCCACTGGAAGGCCTACAGGGGCAATAGCACATATGGGGCTGTCCTCCGTGACAGCAATACCTCTTCTGGAGCACCTCGTGGAGGACCTGCTGAGGCTCTTAAGAATCAGGTCTCACTCCTTTCAGAGACATGTCCAGGGCGGTTAGCTTGGTTTGTTTCTGGTTTTCTTCATGAATCTATTTGCTTGCAAGTAGACAGTGCATCATGAGCATTCCTCCCTATTAATGAGAACCATCTTGTGTACCATGTTTTCAAACTTTTAAAGGAGCTTGTTGAGGTCTGCAAAAGCTTCTGCTAAACTCTTCACTGTGATTTCCCTGGGGTTTCTTCTCCTGTAGTGTTTTTTTCCTCATGCATTCTCTTCAACTGTGCATTCACTCTGCAACAGGGATTTGTTTTCATCTGAGAAAAACACCTACAGCAGGACAGAAATGTAACTGGAGTTTGCCTGTAAGAATCACTAGAACTGAGTAGTGGTGAAGGACTGAGTATAGAGTTCAGGAAAGCTGAAACACACAGCAAGTCACTCCACACACAGACACCAGCATGACTGGGGGTCCTCTGGAAGCAGCCCAAGATCACACCAAGCTGCAGGTGCAGCAGGCGTGTCAGGCCATCACTCCTCCAGTCCAGAAAGGAGGGCTCTTGGCTCTTTTGCTGCTTTGTCCCTGCTCTCCAGTCACAGGACACTGTGCCTAATTAAGCCAATTAGTTGCTCTCTGCCTTGGGAATTCAGAACTGACTAAAGTGTACTCTCTGCCTGTACTGGTCCCCGGAGGTGAGCAAAGCCATTCAGGAGGTGTACAGCAGCCACTCTTCCCACACACTGAGGAGCACACAAGCCACTTTCAGGGCGAAAGGGGAAGTGGCTGCAAAGATTTTTAATTCTGTCAAAATTTCTGAGAAAAAATTACTTTGTATTGACAATAACCAGTACTTATTTTACTGACCATATGCAAAAACTCTTGTTAGGATGATAACTAGTGTGCAGGTAAGGTTCAAACCAGTTTAAAGTTTAGGCAAAGGTATTAGGAAGGAAGCCAATTATAGAAAATTGAACACTGATGAATAATAATAGGGCCATAATAAGAAATGTGTAAAAAGTTCTTCACATCAAACTCATCTATTCTTCATAAATGAGCACCTTCTCTATTAAGTAGAAAGTAACATTATCCCATTTACAGATGAGAAACATGACTCACAGACAAACCAAATGGCCTAACTGAAGACACTAGTGTCTGATGCAGAGCTCCACACTGCTCACCACTTCACCTCCCGTCTCTCTCTGCTGCAGCAAAGGCAGAGTGGGTGGAAAGCCCAAAGAAAATAGCATGCGTCTTTATCTTACACAGCTAGAATTTGTTAAAAAAAAAAAAAAAAAACAAAAAAAAACTATCCAGCAATCCAAAGTCTGCCTTCAAAAAACAACTATCCAGCAATCCAAAGTCTGCCTTCAATCAAAAAATAAAAATGAGATCTTTGAGACAAGAAATAGAGTAGTTCTAAAGGGTGACTGCTATCCTTGCACATACCTGGTTAGTATTCATGTATAAAATATTGAAGAAAAACTCATCAGTCTTGTTTTGTGTTATTTTTAAGAGAGTAAGAAAACTGGATAAGCTCTACTGACATCTATAAAATGAAACTAGTTGAAGGGAAAGACAAACAACTATAAGAAGCAGAACTAAGAACTCTAGCAGTAGAATTTTATGTCAATTTCCCATAAGCCAACAATATAAAAAAACCATCTCTATAGTTCAGTACAGAATAATAACTATGAAAGTGCTATGCTTCATCTAAAGGCAGGTATTTAATTCAAAGTTAGACAAAAGGGAAAAACACTCATGCTTAAGGGTATGACAGACACTCCAGAAGTACTGAGTAAGCTTTACTGAATGTGTGACACTTCTTCTTTGGTCCTCACTTTTAATTGTTCAGCAATATCATACAGGGTTTGTTAAAATATCTTTCATGCCTATGTTGGTAAAACGTAGGTCTCCTCTTCATCTTTTTGCATGATGCATCATTTTGCCTGATTAAATTAAATGCATAATATATATATAAAATGAATTTTTATTTTTTGACTTTTCCTGAAGGCATATAAAGGTATTTCTCCTAAACTGTACCATTTAATTGTCATTCATAGCTTCATACTTGAAGACTTGTTATAATCACAACATTTAATGTTCACCAATAATTAACAAAGACCACAAAAAGAGTATTCGAGGAATGTTTCCACTGTGTTTGGGCTGTTTCCCTGCAGCTGTGCCCACACTTTCACCCTCTGCTGGCCTGCACACTGACACAGCTATTCACTCACATACCGCTCCCCTCTACCAACCACTAGGGAAAACAGAACCGGGAGTAAAATTAATGTTTTCCAATTAAATTGTGTCTTAATGCTGGAATAGAAAATAAGATTGAATAAGCAAACACTCTTCTCACTCAGGCTCTCATTAGATTTAAAATTTTCTAGTCTTATATTACCATAACATATCAGAATTTTTTCCTTTGAATGAAAGAGACTGGTTGGTCTGCTTGTGTTTGGTAGCAACCAAAACAAGTAATTCAGGTCTATCGTTCATTTAAACCACCCAACTGGAACATTAGCTTTAATAGATGCCAAATATATCAGAGAGAGATAAAAGTGCTGTATAATTTTGCTAATCTTTACTTAACCATTAAGAATTAGGAAGATAATGAAATCATTCTTAACTTGAAAATCTTTTTTTTTAAAGAGTACCCAGAAATAGTTTCGAACTTACACAGCATATTATAGCATGCTAAAAATGTGGACTACTTATACAAATAAAATAGTCAATGAAAACCCTCACTGCATATATTTATTTCCTAATCTTTCTGAAATGCCATATAATTTTTCTTAAAATGATAATTGGTACATTTTAAACTTAATATGAATTGAGCATTAAGTCTTACCTGGAAATTTAAATAGCAATTTCCTCTATAAAAAAAAAAAGAGTTGGAGTTCAAATAATAATGACAAAATTGTATACTTACCAGCTTCTCAATTTCTGATTCAAGATTCTGTATACAGTCAAGTTTTCTCTTGCGACAGCGCTGTGCAGCGATTCTGTTTTTACTTCTTCTCCGGATGTCATGGATACAGTCCAGCTGCTCTGGGGTCAGCTTATGCATTTTCAACAAGGATTGAAAATCATTTCGAGAGAGTGAAATTATTCGTTGTGCATTAAAGGGCAGTTTTACCTAGAATGTGAAATAAATATTAGTGACCTACTGTATTTTGTTATTATACTTAAATCGTATCTGGGAAGATGAAGGTCCATTTTTCTAGAGTGCTTACTTTAGAGTTTAAAAACAATAGGTCTCTGTTCCCAATGTCTACACAATCCATTATAATAAAAACTAAAATTTTAATTGGTATTTTTAGCTGACTTGAGGGAGGACTCAAAAGACAAATTGAAAAGTTAGTATTTTTTCAGCAAATCAGACACATTAACACAAATATTATCATACTTTAAATGGAAAAATAGAATTTATTGTACTATGGATTTCTGTAAGTCCCTTTCTTATATACACATATATACACATACACACACACGTGTATATATAATATATATGTATATTACATACACACACACACATACACACATACATATATGGGGAAGGTACTGAGGATTGAACTCAGGGGCACTCAACCACTGAGCCACATTCCCAGCCCTATTTTGTATTTTATTTTGAAACAAAGTCTCATTGAGTTGCTTAGTGCCTCACAGTTGCTGAGGCTGGTTTTGAACTTGCGATCCTCCTGCCTCAGTCTCCCAAGCCGCTGGGATTACAGGCATGCGCCACCACGCCTGGCCTCTAATATATTTTTAATAAGCTTCTCAACTCAAAATTAAATCTATTTTTTTTAAGAGAGAGAGAGAAAAAAAAATCTTTTTTGTAGATGGACACAACACAATGCCTTTATTTTTATGTGGTGCTGAGAATCAAATGCGGGTCCCGCCCATGCTAGGCGAGCGCTCTACCGCTGAGCCAGAATCCCAGCCCCTATTTTTTAATACTACTATGTAACACTTATTTAATATTGGTATAATTATGCTAATAATTTCTAAAAACTATTTCAAAAAATTTTTGTCTATCAAGAAAACAGTACCTTCATATAATGTACTTTAAAAGCTACACATTTCACTTGCCAATGAGAAAAAGTTAGAAAAAAAACTTTATGAATATTTTAAAGTCATTTTCAACCTACTTAAATTTGTCCAAAGAAAAAAACTTTTTCTTTTAAATAATACAGTTGTGAGTATCTAGTTAGATTACCAAAAGTACAAATGGAACATTAATCAGTTAGTATGGC
Organism: Marmota marmota marmota; assembly: GCF_001458135.2. NCBI lineage: Eukaryota > Metazoa > Chordata > Mammalia > Rodentia > Sciuridae > Marmota > Marmota marmota. The sequence goes on along the minus strand of NW_025999968.1, from coordinate 49,794,263 downwards.
CACCTACTTTCAAGCTTATAGATAGTAATAATACAAAAAGTTTTAAATTCTTAAGCCAGGCCCAGTGGTGCATGCCTGTAACCCTAGCTACTCAGGAAGCTAAGGCAGGAGGATCACCAGGTTCCAGGTCAGCCCAGGCCACTTAGCAAGACTCTGTCTCAAAATAAATTAAAAAGGGCTGAAGATGTCACTCAGAGGTAGAAAACTTCTGGGTTCAATTCCAGTAACAAACAGAAACACACACACACACAAAAAAAAAAAAAAAATTTTAAAGATATAATTTGTAAAATTCTACCAAACTGTACTTCTAAATGCTGAATTTATAAATGTCCAAATCTACAAATATAACCCATGCACTTATAGTACTTCTTAAAACACCAAATCTACCTCCTTCCAAAGCCAATGAAGTAACAGTCTCTTTCAAACTTATATCATGTAATATATGCTACAAAACCAAAGAATATGCTAAATAAAGGGATGTAGAGAAATTGAAACACTGTACAATGCTGGTGGGAAAATAGTGCAGCTGCTATGGAAAATGACATGAAAGTTTCTCAAAATTTGAAATGCAACTACCATACGAGCTTACTCCCAGATAGCTACCCAAATGAACTTGACTTAAAGGGATATTTGCAATTCCGTATTCATTGCAGCAATATTCACAATAATTAAGATATCAGAGCCGGGCGCTGTGGCATATGCCTGGAATCCCAGTGGCTCGGGAGGCTGAGGCAGGATAGGCACTAAGCAACTGAGTGAGACCCTGTCTCTAAATAAAATATAAAATAGGGCTGGGGATATGGCTCAGTGGTCAAGTGACCCTGATTTCAATCCTCAGTACTGTCCCTCCAAAAAGAAAAAAGATGTTAGAAACAATTTGATCATTCACGCACAGATGAACCTATAAAGAAACTGTAGTATGAATGCACACACTACTCACACAGATGGGAATACTGGGATACTATTCAGCCTTATATAAAAGGAAATTCTGCCATTTGTTACAATATGGATGAACCTGGAGGACATATGCTAGATAAAATAAGCCAAATGAAGAAAGCAGATCCCACAGGATCCCATCTATATGAGGTGTCAAAAATAGTCAAACTCATAGAAATAGCAGCATGATGGTTGCTGTGGCTGAGAGCAGAAATGGGTAAGTTGCTGTTCCAGAGATAAAGTTCACAGATAAAGTCTCGGTTACAAAACATGCATAAATTCTAGAGGTCCTCCATACAACACTGTGCCTACAGTTAACAACACTGTGTGCACTTAAGTTTGTAATGAGCACATCACATATTATAAGATAAAAAGCGACAGAGAAAAATATAGTAAGATTAAAAATAATCTGTAAAATAAGTCCAGATTACAACTTTAAAGAGAAAATCCAGCTTTTGAAAATTAAACAAAATCCAATTTTAAATATTTTTTTAAAATAGGCCCTTACTGTAGTTATATTAATACTTTATGAAAAGCAACTATTAAGTCCAACTCTCTATATATACAGAGTACACAAATCAAGCTTGATATGATTAATATCAGACTAGCCATGTGTAACTCATTCTAAGTAATTACAGTTTTCATTAAACTAATAGACAAAAGGGCTAAAGGGAAAATAAGAAATAAAAAGTGATGGCCATGAAAAACTAGATCAAAGAAAACTTTACATTAGAAGCCACATTCTTAGAACTAGTCACTGCCAAACCACTGCTCAGAGAGCAGTATCAAGTGCAGAGGTCCTTATGGCAATGAGTAACACTGAATATGCAATGCATTTTCTAGGAGTTATGTCATGATCCTAGAATCATCATTCTCTTTCATCTTGAGACATGACATTATACAGCCAGTGTGAGGACTCAATCCGTGGTAAATAAACCTGCTTTAAATACATGCATGCAGTAGGCCTTCAAACTTTATCTTGTTCCTCTGCTGTTGACCATGGTCTCATTGTTACCTGTGTGACCCTCCTCTGCCCTCCCTGAGCCCACTTATACCCCTAGTAGTGCAATGCTGGCCAGCCCAGGGTAAATCCCAATCACTGGCTGCTAAACAATGAATTAAGAACATATTCCTGCTCACCTCACACTCCTGTTCTCTGGCTGAACAGGATTCACTGTCGCCTTCTGTGTCAGTCTCAGAATCGTCACCCAAGCTGATTACGCAAGCGTAAGGACAAGGCTCTTGCTGGGGTTCTGAAATGTAACCATCGTTTCCAATTTCCAAATTGCTTGAACAGCCTTCGGTACTCAGAGTACTTATAAAAGGGCAGTTGACAGAACTCAATGTTGTAAAAGTCCTCTGAGCTGGTTCTGGGCTCTCACTGATCCTGATACCTAACCAAGGACACTCAGACCGCTTCTGGGAGTAGATTTGCTCTGAACCATCCTTGGCTACAGCAGGTGATAACTGCATCTGGCAAGGAGAGTCAGTGCTGCAGATATCACTCCAGAAGCCTTTTGCTAGGTGCTCCGCCACCTCTCGCTCCACACTACTCCGATCACTAGATGCAATGCTACCATCATCCTTGGGGCCCGAGTCAGATTTCAAATGAACATCTTGACTTTCACCAAACGTTTTCTCTTCTTGAACACCTGTACCTGACAAGGGTTTCTCTGTTTTCACTGCTGTGGTCTGCATACCAGCAAAATTCAAGTCTCCGTATTGGTCATATGTGTGTAAAAGAGACAAAGAATACAGTCCATGAGAATCTGTAGAAGAATTGTGGGGGAAAGAAGTCACTTCTGTTTTTTCTGCTGGGCACTGAGAAACAGGATCCTTTTTCTTCGTTTCTTCATGTTCCATTGCTAATTTGTTCTCTTCACATCTTAAAATCACCTGCAAATCTGCAGAGTCCTGGACTCCCCCGAGATACTCATTTCCGCATGTCTCGTTTGGCTGCACAGGAGCAGCATGAACCTCTTTGACACTGGATTCCACAGTGCGGACTCTGTCTGTTCCAAATGCTTTCTGGAATTTTCTGTATTTGGGGCATAAAGAAGGCAGAGCCAGAGCAGCACCCTTCTCCAAGCACATGGATTCATACGTCTGACTGGCACTGTCTTGTACGGGAGGTGATGTTTTTACGTTTCCTTGATACCTTTGGAGTTTACACTGAGGAGTCTGAACATTTTTATTTTCCAGAAACTCCTCTACTTCATCAATTTCTAGGTCCTTCTGGTCCAAAAGTGAATATTTAAGGTTTGTTTTCTGACACTGTGATGAAAAGCATTTTTTTCTCAGGCATTCTTGCTGGTCTGCAGTGGGGTCCAAAAACTTAAATTTGAGAAACTGAAAACAGGATTCCTCAATATTGTGTACACTTAGAAATTCCACACACTTGCGCACTTCATCCACATTGTCTTTGCTTAAAATTAGCTTAGCAGTGTAGGCAAACTGAATTAAAGGTTCAAATCCTTTAACTGTCACCTGTTAATGTACAAAATAAAAATAAACACATCATTTGAAAGCTACCTAGTAGATTAAAAAAAGAAGAAGAAGTAGAGAGATGTATAACTTATTTGTGACAATTATGAAACAGAGACTTTTCATTTGGTAAGAGAAAATATTCTTCTAGAAAATGTAAAACTAAGGGAGGGTGAAAAAGTAGGAAAAGCAAGCTTCCTACCCCCTACTCACTGGGACCTGCACTTATAAATTCTACTCTTATCTGCACATCAATTATGATTTACTCATATGAAGAAAAGACCTAAGACACTACCACAATTCACTCACAAAGCAAAATTAAAACAAATCATCTATGAAATAAAGCAAGACAGACACCACCTGCAGCTCCCACGGTGAGCTGCCAAGTGCCTGTCACTAGCCCAGCTCCACAAAACCAACCAATCCCAACTACCATAATCTACAAAAGTGGATGTTTTAAGGATGAAAAAAACAATATATGTAAAGCACTTATAAAGAAGCCTTGACCCATGGCAAAGGCACAGTAAATAGTACCTACTGTCTTTATCTCATGCCCCAAATTCCTACTAATAAAATTTTAAGAGATTCCAATGTTAACAAGCGATCCAAGTGAAGTTCCGAAAGCCATGCCCCAACACTGTTTCAGCAAAGAATCATGGACGCTAGGTAAAAAGTCTTTAAGCAGACTGTACATTTACACTGAACCTGCCCCTGCAAGGTGAGGGGCAGAGGGCCCTGCTGAAGCACAGAGGAAGCTTTGTCCTGGGTTAAAAAAAAACAAATGAATTTGCAAACACTGAACTTCTACAAGAAGGATCAAAATATTATTAACATTTATGACCTTTTTAAAAACATGCTAATCTCTGAAAACCTGACATTTAAATGGCTAAAATAAAAAGAGAGACACTACCAAATGCTAGTGAGATTGCAGAGAAACTGGGATCACTCACACATTGTAGGTGAGAATGTAAAATGGTACAGCCACTCTGAAAAACAATTAGTTCCTTATGTACCTAACCGTGTGACAACTACGTGACCAGTAGTTGCACTCCTGGTCTTTTGTCACTAAGAAATGAAAACTCATGTTCACAGAAAAACCCGTACAAATGTTCATAGCAACTTTATAGTCAAAAACTGAAATCAGCCTGATCTCCTCAATAGCCAAAAAAAATTTTTTTAAAAAGAAAAAAAAGTTTCATGCTGAGTCCACTTATGTAACATTTTTGAGATGACAAAACTTTAAAAGAGGAGGACAGATTACTCGTTGCTAGGGACAAGGGATGGAAGCGTGTTTAGAAGTGAGCAAGAGTAGGAAGGAAATGGGTGTGGTTACAAAAAGCAGCTCAGGTCCTCAGCGTGGGGACTGCTCAGTGTCTTAACTGTGGTGGTTGGATCACAAACATTCTCAGGGGAAAAACTGTACAGAATTTAATACACACAAAGAAATTAGCCCAAGTGATCTGCAGGAATCTGAATACCGTGAGAGATGTAACAACACCAATACCCTAGCTGTACCATTATACTTCAATTTTTCAAAACGTGACCACTGGGGACATTAGGCAAAAGTGTAAACAGAAACTCTGCATTATTTCTTTTACCTCTACATGAATTTACAATTATGCCCCCCAAATTTTTCTTTGATATTTTAAAAATAAGTTAAAATAACTCAAAGCCTCTAGAATAATACAATGATGTTTTCAATCTGTCACTATGATGAAACATTGAAAATATTTGAAAACATATATTCATTCATTCTAATTTAAAGGTAAATTATAATATACACATATGTGTGATTGTGTCTTTTCTCATAAACCCATACATTAAATTTGCTCACTTGGAAAGTCTCATTAAATAACTGGAAAATATGAACCATAATAAGTATATCTCTATTCTGATTTGTATTGTTCCTTCTTAAAAAAAAAAAAATCAACTATTCTGTAGTTGACTTTTCTGTCTTCTCAGCATTGAACCCTTTAACCTCTGTCACTGTAAAGATAGCCTATCATCTGACAAACTAGCCACAGTTCATGGAAGTATGCACAGCCAGCAACAAGCCATGCTGCAGACTTAGTTTACCGTTTGTCCCACGTATCCAACAGGGAACTTGCCACCCAGATCCGTCACACACAGGAAATTCTACACATCTTCTCCATATTCCTTACCTACCTCTACTTGTGTCCGAATGCCACAAACTTGACACTCTGCTAGTGACAGTTACCAACTAAAGAGCAGCCTATTTGAGTCCCTTTTGAGTAACCAGTGTAACCAGCACTTGCTCCCCCAGAGAGAGGTTTCTTGGGGCCAGGACACTGACAAAGTCCCAAGTTATCTCTGAGCTTGAGTCCAAAACAGGCTGAGGCAAAGAATGTATATAAAAATAGGGCTCAACAAGACAAATAACAGCCGATCCCCAGAAAGAAGAAAGGGGAGAGAAAGAACACTTGTGGAGTGCCTGCTGTCCATGGGGATGTTTGGGGAAAAGGGATGATTTACAGAACTCTAAACCTAGACACAGGTGTCTATCATGGAAAAGGTCTATAGGGAGAGGAAGTCACACAGTCTGGCTTCTCCAAGCCATGACCTTTACAATGTCTATAACATTGGGTGTGCCCTGAGTTAGTGACTTTGTCAAAATAACAAGAGTGGGTCAATTTTTCCACTGCTCAATAAACAGTAACACCCCAAATTAATAATTTTATAATGTAAATGTAATAATAATGTCTATGAAAAAAGCCAAAGGAATGAGTTGCTGCAGGAACCTGGGACTGCTCCTCAGCCACCTGACCAGGAGGCTGCACTTTACTATTAGCTTTATGAACCACAATGTGTTTAAGAAAATTAAATTAAAATCACTAGAAACATGGCCCCTCACCTCTTCTGGTAGAGTAATGTTAAGCTCCGCGTCAGCCTGGCCTACGATTCTGGCGTGGAAGTAACTGCTGCATGCCGCCAGCACTGACCGGTGGGCGCGGAACCGTTGGCCCTCCACAAGGACAGTGACGTCGCACAGCACGTCCTTCTTCCGCTGGTCGTTGAGGCTGAGCAAGACGTTGGTGCTGTGCACCGAAGACTCGTAGGCAAACACCGGGTTCTCACGCAGAGACATCCTGCACAGCCAGTGGAGCCAGGCGCGCAGGGGAGAGCATGCTTCTAACTGTCCTCCACCTGCAAGCACACGCCAGAGTTCACCTGGTGAGATCTTGTTTAGAACTTTCTGAGGAACAACTAAGGGTCTTCTCAATTAAAATACAGAAGCCTCCAGAGGAACAAAACAGAAGATTCATCTAATATACCTCAAATTAGGTATGGTAAGTTTTTCTAATTTAAGGGAAAAGGTTCTTGGAGACAGGGAGGGAGAACTTTTTGAACCAAGGATTCCTTGGTTCTCTGAAAATGAATTACTGTGGGCAAATAGATGGGGCTGGGAAATTCTGGGGTGGCATCCCAACCCTGTTGCTTTAGGACAGTTGGTAGGTGTGGCAGGGAGGCCGTGGGAGGGTCACACTTTAGGAACACTTGGGTGGAACAGGCATTCCCCATGCCCCACCCCGCTACACCTGAGAGATGACAGGAGAGCTTAGTGCTTTATATCAAGGGACACCTTGGTACCCAACGTAAAAGTTTCTCCAACACCGGAAGAAAATGGCTCACATTTGCCAGGCTGCATCTTGGTAAACAGTCTTTTTATACAGCAAGTCTTACTTTATACTAGAAAAGACAGGCTACAAGAAATCTGTGATGCATCACAGGTAGAAACTCATCAAAATGTTAAAATATTAACAGAAATTATCAAAAATGTATATTTTTAAAAAATATATACTAACATGTAGTAGCCTCCAAATATTTCTTGATCACATACACAAAACTGGGGTTAGGGGGTACTCCTAAACATATATGCTTATCCGTGTATTTCAGACATGTTTGAGTACTGTGACATATACACTCTAAACATATAAAAATTGAAAGAGATTAAAAGGGAATATCTGATCTGTTCTTCCGGTCCCCATACTTGTGGAGAGCACCCAGGTGTGTGGACCCCACTGTGGCAATCAGACAGATGGAAGCCCACAAGCTCCTCACATGCACCACTCCTTTCTCTTCTGATGACATCTCACTCAAAACAAGCCCCTCCAATGAGAAGTGAATGAGAAAATGTTTTTGTTTTCAGATTTGCTGTACTGAAAACAAAAATGAAAGGAGATAGAAGGAAGTTCTGCTGAAGTTCAGACAGACCAGTCCCCGATCATGGGTGGATGCCATCTCAGAAACAGCTTGTTTTAGCTGCAAACACATGAAATACATCCATAAATTCTCTTGTACTGAGTGTTTATTTTTAAAGTCCTCATTATGGCTGAAACGTCAGTCTCCTGCAGTGGTACTCTATGAAAATAAAAGCTTTCCTTTTGTGGTTAGACTTCACCTAAGGTTAAGGACCATGGCACATCATTTACTGATTCAGCACAACACATGAAATCTTTGGTAACTTCAAAATTAAACAGGAGAACTGATTCAACTGTTGGGTTCTGCCCTTAGTAAAGAGTAAAAGTTCCTTTTAGTAACTGTTCTTCATACTTCAGTTATCAACACAAGGAATTAGTGTTAGGAATAGTAAGGAGGAACCATCACTCAAGGAAATGATGTGTCCTCTCGTGGGTGATACAAGGGCCACTGTCCTCCTCCTTGCCCAGCACACACAGGCCTCTCCAGGCCAGTTGGATTCAGCTGACTACTACCCTACTAGGTCCTTGCACCCAAGTTCCCAGCTTTCTTATTCTCTTCTGCCACTTGGTTTGTTTGTAGACTTTTAAAGGTATCCTATCTTATGTTTATAGTTTATCACACACAGCACAGCAAGGAAAACCTGTAAAATCAGACAGACCGGGGTCACTATGAATTAAGGGTGTTCAATCTCGGTCCTGTTCACTTACTTTGCATGTCCCCATCTCCGTTCTCCATAACAGCTTTCCAACTTGCCATCCCATTCCTCTATCAGTCTCTCTTTCAGTGCACTACCACAACTGGAATCCAAACTCAGAATACCTCTCCCACCACCTCCACCTAGTTCCTCCTTCTGTTGAAGACTATCATGAATGTCTTCTCCTAACCCCTTACCACATTTGCTTCTCTGAGATCTAATCCTATATACCTTTTCCCAGACATACCCAATCTCTTCCTCTATGTTGGCTTCTTCCCATTTTTTTGTTTTTCATAAAAATGTTTATATCTCTCCAGTTTGTCCTACCAACTATTAATGCTCTAATTCTGCACCCAGCCCTGAGCTAAATACCAGATGTTGTTTATCTCGCTGACTCCTCACAACTACCCCACATAACACTTTTCTACCCCAATTTTACAGAAGAATAAGAATATCTTGGCCAATATCAAAAGACCAGTAGGAGAAAGGGAATTCACACCAAGCATTTTTACCTACTTCACTCTTCTATTTCCTGTTAGTATTTGCTAAATGCAGCCATATGGGGAGCTGGATACTTCTACAAGATTATGCTTGAGAATAAGGAAACCAGCCCACAGAAAGGCAGAAACAAAATAAACTAGACCTGAGCTTTAGAAAGAGAAAACTCTGAGCCTTGGAACCCAGAACCTAAAGGTTCTCTGGATGACTCCAGAGTCACCACCACTTCAAGGTGACTCCAGCAAAAGCAATTCCCATGCCTTCTTTCTTGAGCTGCCATTTGCACAGCCCCTGTGCACCTGTGGCCCCCAACTCCCCATCCTGCCACCAGCTGGCTCACTATTTACCTAGACTCCAGCAGAATCATGCCCAGCTCAGGCAGATTTTCTAAGAGATCACCCCACGGGTTCACAGCCCACTTACAGTCTGGCTGCCCTCAGACAGGGTATCAACGCCCGCTCTAAGAAGGGGCCATCTTTCTTTAAGTGGACTGAGTGCAGCACATACCAGGATAGATGCTGCTCACACCAGAAACATGGGACTCACTCCTGACACCTCCCTCTGTCAGGCTCGCGATCTAAATGCTCACCAAGTCCTGCTGCCTCTGCCTTTTAACACTGAGGTCCATTTCTTCCCCTCGGCACTGCCCATTCTAACCTAAGCCATCATCAGCTCTTGCCTGGACAGTGCTGCTTAACTTTTGGCAATGGTACATAAGGTCATGCATGTACAAATAAGGTCATATAAAAATAAAACAAAAGTTTCACATATCAATATTTTATCCTCGCCACACACAAAGTACTCTGTGTTATTTTCTACTCTATGGGAACAAAAAAAAAAAGTCACCGTATGATCTACTCAATTTCAAGACCCACTAATGGAACATCACTCCACGTACTGAAACACAGGCCCAGTGGCTAACAGCTTAGAGCTTGGAATTTTATGAGTTCAAATTCCAATTCTGCCACTTACTAGCTAAATGGCCTTAGCTAAATTGCTCCATCTTGTTGTGTCCTAGTTCCCTCACCTTTAAAACAGGGATGATAATACCACCTCACTGGGATGGGGGTGACATTTCCATGAGGTGATGAAGAAAACAGTTTAGCACAATGCCTGGCCCGCGGCAAGCAAATAATAAATATGAGCTGATGTTTATCATGATGACATTAACGAAAGCCTTACACCCGCTAGGTCCCCTCCAATTCACTTTCTCCCTATCAGAGTTATTTCTTCCCTCCCACAAACCCCCCCCCCTTAAAGCATCTTCAAAATTTGTTAAAAGCACTTCAAAACCCTTAACATGTGCTTCAGACCTCCGTGTCAGGTTTTCCATCTATTAATCCAGCCTCATCTCAAGTGCTGTCACCTCCAGGCCCACTGTTCCTGCCTTCCTGCCACACTGGCTCCAAGCTCCAACTAATCTCAGGACCTGCACAAATGCCTGCTGAATGAACTTCAGCTGCCTGACTCCTCACCTTTTAGGTCTCAGCTTAAATGTCACAAATCTTGTCTGACTGTTCTCTGCCAGACCCCAAGCATGTAACAAAGTACCTGGTCCAATACCAGTACTTGCTTCTGAATGAGTTACTTGGCATCTTTAATACAAATCCAAAAGTCAGATTATCTAGATCACCTTCCAAACACAGTCCAGTCAGCTGTTCCAAAATAAATGGAATGTCACTGAGCCAAGCACGCACAAAGTTCTTAGATGGCTTTTCCAGAACCACGAAAGGCAAACAGAGCCAGGCTCAGTACTCTGGGAGCTACAAACATACCTGCAGACGACTGGACAAAGAAAAGCACGGGTTGCAGCTATAAACTCAGCCAATACAAATGACCTGCATGAATGAAGACGCCTTGCTCACTGCTCTCAGCAGCAGTGGGCACTACATAAAGGCGCTCTGGAAACTAAATCTTTCTAATTTTGAAAGCTAAGGGGTCAGTAATCCATTTTTCCCCAATAATTCAACTATATACTGACTGTACCAAATAATAGCACAACTCCTTCCAACTTCTCTTATTCACGTATTTTTTGTGGTGCTGGGGATTGAACCCAGGGCTTTGTGCGTGCAAGGCAAAACTGAGCTATATCCACAGCCCTCACTTCTTCCAACTTCAATCAGACTAGCATTTTTCATACCTGAAAAGTAAAATATAACACTCGAGCCTTTCACATCTAAACTTTTATTATTATTAAAAACAAATTTAGAGTCCCATATTACATCTGAATTTTCGTATATTCTTGGAAATACATACTATTATTTTAAGTCAAAATAAGGTTTACTGACCTTAGCAAAATGCTGAGTCACTGGCTAATGCTGATAAAGGATGAATAAGCAATTTGAAGCTTCCTGTACCTCAACTTGCAACAACTTCTGCCAAGTTAAGTTTTAATACAGTTACTATTTACAAGCCAAGTTAAGTTTTAATACAGTTACCATTTACAAGCCAAGTTAAGTTTTAATACAGTTACCATTTGGTATTTCTGCTTTCAAAATAATACATAAAATAAAAGAAAATGCTATGACTTTACCATATCTTAATCATGTTATAGAAAATAAAATGCTGTGGTAAATGTGAGATTATGGATCCAGGTCAACAACACTTCATACACTAGAAGTTTAGAAGATAACTCTGTCTGAGGATAAAGTTCCAGGATTACAAAAGAGCTAGAATTTTATTCACCTGAAGTATCAAAGGACCATGTTGTTTTAATTCTCAACATGGAGGGGTATGATAAATAACCTAACATCAAGCAGAATGCCACCTCTGGGTGGAAGAGGAATGATCTGCATAACCACTTACAAAGGCAGTGACTTCACAAAGGCATGTCTGTGGTAAGTCTTCACACAGAAACATCTTTCTGATCAATTTTAATTTAAGCATAATATTCAATTAATAAAAAAAATTATATAATCGTGCTAGTCAAGGGTCTATGTGTGTGTATCTGGCCATAAATGGTGAACATCTGACATTGAAGAAAGCACACAGGGGTATTTGCTGGGCTTTTCTATAACAGTCATGTGCTGGATCTATACTGCTGGGTGGACCTATCAAACCTGCCTTCCCCTGCCTAGCATCAGCTTCATCACCTGTCAATTACTCCTGCCTCACTCAATTTCAGGGCAGTCTTAGATGGCTCAGAACCCAGGCATTTTCCCTGACCACCACATCTTTCCACAACATCTTTCTTGGCTCTCACCTAAGCTCCAAAATTCTCCAAATCACTTGCTGTTGCAATATACCCACTATTTCCCATATTGAGTGTTCTGAAATGAGGCGAACCTTATCTCCAGTTTTTCTAGGGGATGGCAAAGACCCAACAGTACCATGTGGACTCTATGATTCCCATACAGACCAAGTTGAGAGTTTTTCCATTTACCTTCCTAACATTAAAAATTATACAATTAAGCCATGAACCTTTTATTACATTTACTAGATCTAACTAACTAACTCCATATCTAAATTTTGAAATGAAGGTTAAACTTAGGGGGAGGAATTTGTACTGTTAAAGAAGTTTGATGAAGTCGTTTTTACATAGTCACCTACTCAAACATCAGGAAAAAAAGATTTTTCACTTCAGAAATTAACAAATCCAACTTAGATAATTCTGGCTCATAAGTTTAGAGAAACTGGAAAAGAATTCAGGAAAAAAGAAGTGGAAAAAAACAGAAAATCCAAGCTGCAGATCCAAAACAAGACTAAAAGGTCCACGGTACCTTCTTACTACAAAGAACTTAGGAAATAATAAAGTCTTTTATTTACTTAACACACCTGGCAACCACTTAATTTTTAAAAGGACTGTTATATCTCTCTGGTATGAAAACATGAACTAGCAACCAGAACTGGTTCATATAATAAAACTTATTTATTGAATACACACTTTTATTATGCATTTGCAGCCATTATTTTTAATTATACATGTCAACTTTCATGTATAATTTACATAGAATGAACTTAATCTATTTAAATCACATAATTCAATAAGTTTTAACAATTGTATATGCACATGAAACCACCATCATCACTGTCAATATACAAAAATTTCCATCACTCTCAAAATTCTACACGTCCCTTTAAGATCTCTCCTTCCCTATGCCCCTGACTTCAAGTAACCAATGATTGCTTTAAGCCACTATAGATTAATGTGCATTTTCTTTTATTTTTATGTAAATGGGATCACATTATATACTCTTGTTTGCGGTTTCTTTCACTCAACTGAGTGATTTCAATATTTATTCATGTTGTGGGTATCAGATGTTTGTTCCTTTTTATTGCTTAATAACAATCCACACTATATAGTATGCTGCAATCTGCCCATTTAACAGTTGATAAACTATTGTACTAAAGTTGGACAACTACCCTGTTCTCAGTATGGGGGTTAGTCCAATAAAGCTTCAATGAACATCTGTATGGAAATATACTTATTTTCCTTGGGTAAATAAATACCTAGGATTAGAAGAGCTGAGTCATATATGGTAGGTGTATATTTAACTTCCTAGAAATTGCTGAATAGTCTTCCCAAAAGTGATTATGTCATTTTACATTGCTACTAGAGCATGTAACAATTCTAGTTGCTCTACATTCTCATTAACCCTGGGCAATGTCATCTTTTTAATCTTAGCTCTCCTAATAAATGTACAGTGGTATTTCACTGAGGTTTTGACTTGCACTTCCTGATGACTCATGATATAGAGCATCTTTTTATGGGCTTATTGGACATTTTTATATCTTCTTTTGGGAAATGTCTACTTAATTCTTGTAAGCTTTTTAGTTCTTATTGAGTTAGAAGAACTAGTAGAATTTTGATTAGGGTTGCAATTGAAACTATGTATCTGGGCAGAACCAAGAGTTAAATTGAGTCCTCTGGTATATGAATATGGCACCTTTCTCCATTTAACTGGGTCTTCATGTTTCTCAACATTATCATGATGTTTTAGCAAAGGTTTGTGCATCTTTTATTTAATTTATCCCTGAGTATTTAATGAGGTTTTTTTGTAGCAATGTAAATAGACTTGGGTTTTTAAACTTCACTTTCTAGTTTTTGCTGCTCCTATATAAACAAAAAAAATTAATTTTTAAATATTACCATGTACTCTGCAATCTTAATTCACTGTTCTGACAACTGCATTGTAAACTTAGGATTGTCTATGTACATGAACAATCATGTCACCTGCAAATACAGAGTTTACTTCTTTCCCATCTACATGCCTCATTTTGTTTTCTTACCTTATTACAATGACCAAAAACTGAGTGGCGAGAGTGGGTCCTTGCCATCTGTCTTTAAGGAAAGTGTTTGATATTTCATCATTAATGTAATGCGACTATAGGTTTCCTAAGATGAATAACTAATGGGTAGAGAGGGAGGTTCAACAGTTACTATCCCAGTTAACTTAAGGATCCCACAAGAAACTCAGAAGGGAGAAAAAAGAAAAGCAAAGAATGAAATTTTCAAAAATCCCCCTAAAGAGTGAGTTCCAACACACTTGGCCTTCTCTAAGGTATGCCTATTATCACTGTCCTAGTTCTCACACCTCAGACATCACAGGACTCCATCATCAGGGGCTGAACACGAGAAGGTTGGAGGGCTATTATCAAGGAGCACAGGTAAGGCCTTAAAGACTCTGTCAGCAACTCACCAAGTAACAGCTAGCTGCTCTAGGGACCACTGGAGGTGGACAGCATGAAAGTGCACTTTGTCATTTTGTGATACCCCTGCCAGTTAAACAAGTTACCTGTATCTGTGATAATTTTTTCTTTTCTTTTCTCCTGGCAAACCAGGAACAAGAACAGTAATTTTTCTTGGGAGGATCCAATGAAATGCTATGCTATTCTTAGTAGAGTATCTGATGTACAACAGGTGGTCAATAATCATTAGCCATTACTTGAATCTGATGTGGAACCGGGTGACAATGAAATTGCAGACAGCAATATATGAACAGTACTTAGCTCTGCACCCAACACTGACACAGGTATAATGACAAACACTGTTAATTGGTTTTCAAAGAAAAATGATGGAATGCTTAATTACCATTATAGGACAGAGTGTAAATATTATCAACCATGACAAAATAAAAGTGACAAGCTAGGACATGGAACTAGAGAAAGGAAAGTAGTATTTCTACATTACTTATGATGTGCAGAGACAAAAGATAATGCCTTTTATTAATGAGATCAAAATAAAACAAAACCACGTTTAGAGTTGGAGATGTGACCAAGGATAAAAAGAAAATTAATACATATAATCATAAATACAGGCAAGAGTATGGCAGAAGTTGGGCTGGGGATGTGGCTCAAGCGTTAGCGCACTCGCCTGGCATGCGTGCGGCACAGGTTCGATCCTCAGCACCACATACAAACAAAGATGTTGTGTCCGCCAAATACTAAAAAATAAATATTAAAATTATTTCTCTCTCTCTCCCTCTCTCTCCCTCTCTCTCCCTCTCTCTTTAAAAAAAAAAAAGAGTATGGTAGAAGTAAATAAAATCATCATTCATCGTAACAGGAAATCAACAGATGAAGTCTTAGGTTAATAAACAAACTGAGACATGAACATCTGAGAGAAACAGAGGTAACCACCAAGAAATTCAAATAGCAGAAATGAGTAAACACTGCATATATGAGAACTAGGGGCAGGGCAGGTGCAGCAGACGAGACTGCTCTCTGCACTTTTTTTTGAAAAACCAAGAACATACTATATTGAGTAAAAACACAAATTTAAATGTGCTAAATACTAATACTAAACAAAAGAGTAGTAAAATTTGGTTAGATCTAAATATTTGATAACTTGGTTATGAGTCTTATTCCAATTTTTAAATGATTCTTCATATAAAAAAAGACATTTGAAAGAGAAAATCAACCTTCAACTACTACAACATTAGATTTTGACAAACACAGGAGATGGCAAGATTTCAAAGTACACATTAAGATTTCTTCTCGGGCTGGGGTTGTGGCTCAGTAGTACAGCGCTTGCCAGGCACACTGTAAGGCCCTGGGTTCAATCCTCAGCACAATATAAAAATAAATAAAATAAAGGTACTGTGTCCATCTACAAAAATAAATAAATAGATAAAAAGCTTTCTTCTCGCCAGGTATGATGGCGCACAACTGTAATCCCAGTGGCTGGGGAGGCTGAGATAGGAAGAATAATGTAAGTTCAAAGCCAGCCTCAGCAATTCAGCAAGGTCCTAAGCAACTCAGTGAGACCCTGTCTCTAAATAAAATACAAAATAGGGATGGGGACAGGGCTCAGTGGTCCAGTGCCCCTGAGTTTAATCCCTGGTAACCCCTCCAAAAAATTATTCTCTTTTGGGAATAATTATTATGCATATACTGCTTAATATTTAATATTAGTGAACACAATGCAAACAGATTCTTTAAAAAATATAAAGGTATCTCCTAGAGCAATGATCTGCTGAATTGCCAAATGCTACAGCACTATTCTCTGCCTTCCAGAATCTGATGAAATCTACTGAATTCTCACCGAGAAAACCATGCACATACTAAAATTTTGCATTTGCTTTTTAGTAGAACAGATAAATTAAATCAAGACCGTATTCTTTGAGAAAACTAATAAATCTGACAAACTTCAGCAAAGTCTCACCAAGAAAAAAAAGAGTAAAAACTCAGCAATGCCACCATCAAACAGAACAAACTCAAATAGTTCCTCTCTTAAAATGCAACACTCCTCCCCACCCATCCATCTCTGTTCTTCTGTACAGAATCCCCCTCCCCCGCAAAGGACTGTCCCCTCACTTCCTTCTCTTTTCAATTTCATTAAAAGAGTCCATTAAACTGAGACCTTCCCTCCACTCCACAGAACCCACTTCATGAAGCTCCAGGGCCTCCACATCACCTAATGGCAAATTCTGAGTCTTCTCTTCACAGCGTATCTCAGTGGTACTCAACACTTTGATCATTTCCTCCCTGAAACCTATTTTCTTCACATGGCTTCCAGGATAAGCCAATGCTCTGATTTCTCACCTACCTCACGGGCAGCTGCTCTCAATTTTCTTTGGGGGAATCTTCCCTTCCAAACCTCTAGAAGCTGGAGAGCCCTGTGCTTAGTCCTCAGTCTCCTCCTCTTGGTCTACACTCCCTAGGTGAACTCGTGCAGACCCACAGCATAGACGGTCCTGTGTTTACGTGTGGTCTACTCCTGACTTTTCTCTTAAACTTCATATTCATGTACCCAAATGTACACTCGGGTTATTCCAGGTATGTCTAAATGCCATCTCAAATTTAACAGGACCAGAAATATTAGCTGCCACCCCAACACAACTGCCTTGTTAGGATATCAAAATATGAACAATGGTTACATTTAGGTAATCTTTCTGTTTATTTCTACACTCAAATTCTCACCATAATTTCATAATACTTTACAAATGTTACAATAAACAATAACTACAAACACACAAATTATGTGCCTTGGTTAAAAATGCAGTTTGCATTTATTACAATTGTCTCTTGAAGCCTCCCAAAGAATGCCAGTTATTTTTCCGCCTTTATAATGGATATGTTCTCCAGTCAGTCATGAGAGAACACTGGTTTGAAACCATGTGTAAAACTCAGAGGCAACTCTAAAACTCAGCAGTCTCCACTGATATCTTCACACTAATTACCAAAGACTGAATTAAACTCTATAAGAACCTAAAATACAAACATGGCTTGATCTGAAGAAAAATCCCGCTCCAGGAAGACTGGGGAAAGGACTCCTAAGTCAGGTGCAGCCGTGTGAACAAGGGCACATGTGCATCTGTGAAAGGAATAGGTGGCTTAAGCAGGCAGTTCCTGCTCTCCTTATCTCCCAAAGCCCTTGGAAAGTGTAGAGTCAAACAAACACATAGAATTATGAAAGAAAAAGGGAAACATCAAGTTTTAGGTTAACACCACCAGTACTGGGATAAAATTAAGGTTCTATTCATATTCTACCAAGTATAGGGTCTTCTATCAGTTACCCAACGTCATGGCCTCAGGTTCCCCCAGCAGGAAAACACCCCCCACACTTTACAGACTGATTGATTAGTGCATTTAACAGTAAGGCGCATGGTACAACACCACTAATATTTCATCATTATTGCATTATTGCTGCTATTATTATGCACATGATGGAGAAAACTACACATAATTCTACAAACCCAAGAATTATTCCAAATGCAAAAAAAAAACCCAACATGAGGTTTCCCGGTCCTTTAACAATAAAAATTTAGAACACCTAATAAGGAGCTCAACAAGGTTAAAAAAAAAAAAAAAAGTATGATACAATCATGCCTAAAATAATCACTAATATCACAGAGCTAAACAATTTCTAACCAAAGAGCACATTCATCTAGGATGGCCTGTTTCTGTTACAGATAAAGAACAGATAAGGATAAGAGGCCCTGAGAGGGTCAGTAACTTAAAGACTGAGGAGGTCCAAATATTACACTTCAACTCCTGTTACAGACTCAAGCAGCCAGTGGGGGAGGGGCAGATAAAACTGAGGAGGGATAGAAGAACAAGGAGTAGGGAAATGTCTTAAATTGGTTTTCACAGAACAGCAACTTTTCCATTATTACTCAATAGTTAGCAAATTAACTTGTAATTAACACTTGTTGGATTACATAGCCAACCTCCTATCATTTAAGGAACTCTGAAACTAAACTATGCTGAACTTCATTCAAAGTCTGTAACTATACTACACATGGAAAACTCAAGAAGGAAAGAATGTTAGGAGTTATTTACCAAAAATCACTCTCAATACGGAGTATTAAGTGTCTGTGTTCTACATTCAAAATTTAATTAAAGACTCTTCGTACGTCATGTCATTTCCAATCTGTAAGAATTGCAGCTATGATCCAAAATACTTCCAACTGCCTAGAAGAGGTGAGAGCCCTAAAACTAGTTCAAGGTCAGAATGACCTCTGCAGGTCTAAGAGTGGATACACACAGTACAAAAGATACTTGAAAAAAAAAAAGCACTCTCCAAATTTCCACTCATTTCTTACACACCAACTCATAATGAACTTGACTCCAAAAATAGGAAAGATTAAGAATAAAAAGAATTTTAAGTAACAAATTTTAATTAAACAAAGCAGCAGTTAGACCAGAGTAATAAGTGAGTCACATGAATCACAAATTTAAAACTCCTTGAGTTTCGAATCCAAGTACAGGAGTGTTACAAGAACACTACATAAACTTGAGGTGGCATTATTTTTGATACCTGAAAAGAATGTGGAGTGAGTTCAGCCGAAGACAACTTTCCTTCCAGGAGAGGAATAAAGGAGGGAAGTACACCTGTTTGTATCTTTGATTCAAAGATCTGGGTTCTAAAGAGTCCTGGCCTGTCTGGCCAAGGAACCTTCTGCTTGAACTAGGCTACCTCAGTGAGAGCTGCAGATGTCCCCGGTGTGATGACCACCCTAGCCCACCCTGCCCCCCCAGATTAAGAGACAGCAGTCCTCTGGGCACAGACACACTCTGGAGCTACAAGGTTTCATTACCAGTTCTCCTTTCCCTCAGAGTATTAGGGAATAGCAGAGAACTTTAGAACTGTTTAGAGTACTGAAAGAAATATATTCTTTCACTATACAGTGAACAGACATTCTGGGGGAAAGAAGAAGTAGAAAAAACAAAAAACAGTCTCTCTCCTCCCAGAAAACTTAGATATATTTCCTTGAGTCGTGAATTTGTGGCAGTCATCCTGCAATTCTAAAAGGAACTAGCCAAGGACAAAACAAGGACACTGCCTTCAACTTCAATCTTTTTCCTCTGAATTTTTTTTTGGGGGGGTGGGGATTACTGGGGATTGAACCCAGCGGCACTTTACCAGAGCTAAGTTCCCAACCCTTTTTAATGTTGAGAGATGGTCCAATTTGTTGAGACTCATCTTGCAATCCTCCTGCCTCCACCCCTGAGTCACTAGGATTACAGGCATGTGCCACTGTGCCTAGCTACTGACTGAATTTTTTTTTTTTTTTTTTTTAAGAATTTTTTTAATATTTATTTTTAATTCTCGGCGGACACAACATCTTTGTTGGTATGTGGTGCTGAGGATCGAACCCGGGCCGCACGCATGCCGGGCGAGCGCGCTACCGCTCGAGCCACATCTCCAGCCCCTGACTGAATTTTTAATCACACACCTTTCCTGACCCCAATCTCCTCCTACTAAGATCTATTTCTCTGTACTCTTCTTCACAGCTAAGCTTCTCAAGAGTTATCAATGCAAGCCATTTCCTCCATTGAAGTATGCATTCATTTTTATATTCCTAAGGCATTCCTGATTTCCCAAAACTTAGGCTTCTCAAAGTTGATGGTTCCACAACACATTTTACATGTTGCTTTACAGCAAATAACACAAGCTATAACAACGACTTGCTTGTCCATTATCCTCACTTCTGAAAAGTTCCGTACTGCTAATATCTAGAAAAGTTTCTAGTATGTAAGTGTAAACCTAATACCTAACAAACAGGAATGCCACAAATGTTGAAATGAATTAATAACCCACTCTGCTATCTACACGTGCCAAAAGTCGAATGCGACTTTGTGTGAGTTTGGGGAGAGGAACAGCAAATACAGAAATGAAGAAGAAAGAATCATTCCTCATTCCTCAGGTATTAGAGAGTTGGGGTCTGGAACAGACCAACTGGGCCAAGGGCCAGAGCCGTGCCCTTGAGGCAAAACACGTTCAAAAGTCCAAAAGTATACCTAGAGCTTGATCTGAGCTTGCAACAGTCCTTTACCACAAAGAGACAATAAGTAGGGAAAGGTGACAGAGCTGAACACCCAACCTCAACTGCCATTTCCTCTGCTAAATGACAGCTGGAACTCCAAGCATGTGAGCAAAGGACCTTACTAAGTGAGCAAAATGCTTTTCTACTTCAAAAGTCTTCTGCTAATGAGAAAAAAATATACATATTAAAAGAGCCAACAGCTTTTTTTTCTTCTTCTAATTTTAAGTGACAATTCCTACCTAGGAAAGAACCCTGAGCCAGGCTGAGAACACTCCTCAGAAAAACACAGTAAAGAAAAAGATATCAGGTACTTTGGAAATGAAGAAGCCTGGGCCAAAATTTGATAACCAGCTTTACATTTTTAAAATAATATTTGAATATAAATATATGCTAATAAAATTACTGATCTTACCAAAACCACTGACTCTGAAATTACAACCTAATAAATTGATTATTAAGTACATGAAGGTATCAGTAATTAGGGAGTTGGGTGGGTGGCTCTCCCCCGTTTTTTCAACAGAACCCTGTAGACTTCACCTCCTTAGGCCCAAAGCACTTCCCCACAGATTCCTAGGGACAGATAAGTCAATAAAAAAAGAAAAGATTAATGGAAAAAAGGTAGTGGGGAGAGCAGGCAGATTCCTTTAATCTACTACTTAAACTACAGTCTAGGAGGTAAGCTATTGCTAAAGTTCAGACTTCAAAGAAGTTGAAAACCATGGCCCCACTCCATGAAGCATCTTTTAGTATAACTCCAGTTTAACTAGGGATGAGGAAGAGGAATGTGGCTGTCCACTAGGACTTATCCAATCTAAAAGGTGACAAGAGTAAAAATCACTTCAACAAATAAATACTGGGAATAATCATTACAAACATATTCTTTTGAACAAGTTTCCTATGGCATTAAGAAAAAAAAAGATTCATTTTTAAAAGAATATGATTTGCACACAGCTTCAGCTGTATTCTGGTAACATTTTCTACATTGTACCAATGCCCAGAAAGGAATGTGCAGCCAGCCAGCTCCATGGCATGTCCTCTGTGCCCATGCAGCAGTCATTAGCATCCAGGGTCCTGGCAACCACTGCTTCTTTGTTCCCTATGTCTGTATTAGCATGACTTTTATTACCATATTAATATTTTCCAAACTCACTCCAATTCTAAACTAAGGATATGTTTTGGAGGAGTAATGACACTAAAAGAAAAGTATTAATGTATAAAATGGTTAACATCTAAACAACTCAAATTTGAATTGCTCATTCATTCTAAGTCAATTACAGGTAAAAGCAAGTCACAAAGTAAGTTTTCTGTCTTTCTCAGGAGACAAACCAGCTGCTTCCTCAGTCATCACACAAATGATGACAACAAAGCAGAAATCCAACAGTTTCAGCTCACTATACACTTAAGAGTTGTGACACATAATGTTCTCTCCTTCAATCTTCTAAAAACTTCCAAGTTTCAAAACTCATGGAATTATTATTAATCCAGTTAGACCATCCAGAGCAGCAACCAATGGATAGCTTGTAAACAAATACAGAAAAGGCACATTCAGTGTGACACAGGAGAGAAAATAGATCCTCACTAGCAGAAAACTAACACTCTATTTTTGTTTCAATAGAGTGTAATTTTTTAAAAAATTTTGGCTTTTGAAATTGGCTTTGTTGTTGTTGTTGTTGTTTTGGTACTGGGGATTGAACTCAGGGGCACTCAACCACTGAGCCACATCCCCAAGCCCTTCTTTCTATTTTATTTAGAAACAGGGTCTCACTTTCTGAATTATTAACAGGTATAACAAGATACATGACAAACATATTCACTGTATTACTCATATTAATATTATGGATAATTTCTCCAAGTTAACATGGAAATGTCATCTTAAAAAAAAAAAAAAAAACAGTACTCAAAAGAAGTAACTGGCAGATAAATGTACATTCCAAATGTTCCAAATAAACCTGATAGAGCTCAGGAATAAGACCTGAGAAATGAGTTTAGCCCCCTATAATTAATAAGCAGGGAGAGAGTGACCAGGTGACTTAATACTGACAAACCAGATTGTCCTCAACTATAATGTAGAGAAGAAACTAGGCAAAGAGTGGCAAGTGTTTTTATTTCTTCAAAAGCCAATTTCAGAAGTTAAGCACAGTGGTGCACACCTGTAATCCCAGCAGCTCAGGAGGCTGAGGCAGGAGGATCACGAGTTCAAAGCCAGCCTTAGCAAAAGGAGGTGCTATGCAACTCAGTGAGACCCTGTTTCTAAATAAAATAGAAAGAAGGGCTTGGGGATGTGGCTCAGTGGTTGAGTGCCCCTGAGTTAAGTCCCTAGTACCCACCCCCACCCCCACACACACACCAAAAAAAAAAAAAAAACCACCAATTTCAATTAACAGGTACTGACAGAGCAATGTGCTCTAGCGTACTCTGCTGAGATTGTCAGATTTAAGTAAAAAGCTGTGTCCTGGGTTCCCTACCCTCAGAAACTAGGTGTGAGAGAACTGGTGCTACTAACTCATCATCAGAGGACACTGAATTGTTTTTCCAGTAGCAATGACATGCTGTGCTCCTCAGACCCACTTATGGTCAGTGGCTGCGGAAGCTACAAAATGTGGCTGTGTAACCAAGCACTTCCCTGACTCTGGACAATAGAAAGTAACAACTAACATTTATTGATGTTTAAAATAAACTAGCACTGTTCCAACCACTTAATCCCTATTAACACATTTAATCCTCACAACAATCTAGATTCTACTGTCACTTCAACCGCACTGAGGAGACAAGGCACTAGTCACCAGGTAGAACTGGCTTCAAAAGGGATAACACAGCCAGAACTCAACCTTCCTCGGCAGTCTGTGGCTCCCTATCTCCTACTTACAACCACTTGGTATATGGTTTCTCTGTCACCTGTACAATGAATCAACTACAACTTCAGTTCTATTAATGCTATGCATTAAGTAAGCCAGAAGGCCGGGCTTCATGGTGATGTAAGTTAATATTTTATCTGCCTTCCTGTCTTACTCCCTCCAAGGGGCCTGGATTTTTGCAAATAGCACTCAAATTACCCATACCTTGGACATCAGTATTTTACCTTATTTTTTTAAAGTCAAAAAATCTCATAAATCGTCTACTCCACAACATTTTGTAGGACCGTCAGGAGATGTGGGTTTTAGGGTTTAAACAATTTTCCCATTAAGCGCATCAGTCAGAAAACTGAAGGGAGGAGGTGATTCCTAAAATGTAAGTCTTCAAAGAAATTAGCACAGTGAAGAGAATAAATAATCTAGTAATAAGTAATCCTAGTAATCTTAACGGGTTTTGCAACTGTTTTTCTGGGCATCACGTCTCACAGTACAGGGATATAGGAGGTGAATGGTATATGAGATTTAAGTCAGTGATAAATACTAATGGCTCCCAGCACTCCTAGAAGGTAGACTTTTCTAAATAAATGCCATTTTCCAAGAGATTTTGCTGAACACTAGTCAGCAATCCTCATCAAAGGGATGTGGGCTTGTCCAAACAAACAAACAAAAAAGAGCTTGGCAAAAAACAAACAATAAACAGGCTTTCAAACATCAACAGAACAAAGCAATTTTTAAAATTATTTTTATATAAATATTGTACTCTAATGTATATGTTATCTTCAAGTGTTCCCATTGTAACTTCTTACCTATCACTACACTTCAGATTATACCCATTAAGCAAACCAACCACTATTCTGAACCAAATTCAAAATAGGATGGTAATGAATAGAACTATGTATTTTTTTAAATTCCCATACCTAATTCCAATGTAATAAGAAATTTACATGCAAGCATCTAACCTTCAAAGTAATATAAAAAGAATAGAACCACACATGAAATAAGAATTAATTAAACCACTAAGAATAAATTTAAACAACTATAGCTCTTAAAAAGAAATCACAAGTTTAAAAAAAAAAATTCCAGGTGTTAAAAGAATTAAATTCTTTATATTCCCCAAGAGAAAAAGAATGAACAACATATACTCATCTTAAACAATATGCATGCACTACTGTTAATCTGTATCTTTCATCTTAATGTCTTTCTTATTTTATGTAAAACTCTTAAAAACCAAAGTTTTAGGGCTAGGAATATAGTTCAGTTGGTAATGTTTGCTTTGCAAGCAAGGCCTGGGTTCAATCCCCAGCACTGCCAAAAAAAATTAAAAAGGTGGGGGGGCAAAGTTTTAATATTTTCTTCTCAGATGAACCATCTGGTACCCCACCTTAGAAACCCTAATACCTAAAAAAGTCATGATTGCTAATCTTTGGTTCCAAACTTACAACAATGAAAGGATCATGTTTCCTATTACAAAATGTTTTAAATGAACTACCACCAAAAAAGATTAATCACTCTTCTAGTCAAAGGTAAGGGCCAGATTACTCACCCCCACCCCCCAACTAAACTTTCCATTCCTAAACCTTGCTTTGAGGACTCCTTCCGTGTGTTCACCCACTCATTTTTTAAGCAAAATGCAATGACACAAGATATAGACACATATACCAAGAGAATGAGACAGATACATTTGTTGCTTAACAGCTCTTTCTAGATTTGTCCTATAAGACCTGCCAATCCACCCATATTGTTCTTACCTACTCCCTGATGGTATCACACTACTCATGTATGCATGAAAATCCAGGAGCCATGAAAAATGATATGGAACCCCCTTATATGATTCCATAAATAAATTTTTATAAGGAACAAATTAAGTTCACTTTCTGAAACATATAAAATACTCAGTAACAAAACCACAAAAAAAGTACAATAAGTACAGTACAAATGGTAAAATTTTTGTTACAACACTGTTGATTGGGTTACTCCTATCTGCAAATTTTATGGCCTCACATTCTCCTGCAACAGGTCACAAGGCTACTCTGTTTAAACACCACCTCAATGCTACTTAGCCACTTCCTAAGAATGCTCTTATACTTCACTCACTCATTACCTGTATCAACACAGACAACTGTGGCCTGGTCCCCTTCGACCTTCTGAGGCAAGCGTGCTCCCTGGCCTTTTATAGTGGAGGCATGTGATGAGAGTATCGCACCAGCTGTTCCTAATTACCTCTTGGGCTGGGGCGAATGACTCAGCAACTCAACTTTTTTTTAAAGAGTCACCCTACCTTGTTATCCAACCAACGTACTGAACAATGGTAAGCCACTTGACAGATTCATAGACTAAACAACAGTAATACATGAGCAATCCCTACACCAAGGCTACTCTACTCCCAACCAACTCACCAGGGGCCTTTTTCTTCCCTAGGTTTCTTTATGATGTCCAAAGACAGAAGTGGCAAGTGCCTTCAAGCCCAGCCCAGCCCAGCCCTTGCACCACTACCCCAACACCAGGAAGAAGCAGGCCCACACCTCTTCCCATTTCTCTGCTTGACCATGTGAAGCGCTCAAGGGCTCTGCCGCTAACATCTCCGAGATTTCCACCCTTTATCTTTCCGAAATGCCTTAAATGCAAGCCCTCTGGGATGAAATGAGTGTCCCAACAAGTGAACAAAGACCTAAGAGTGGCCTCCTCCAGGTAACAGTTCCGACACCGATATCATTCTCCAAAAAGATCAGCACCCTACGAAACAGTCTTTGTTCTTCCAAGCATGACGCTGTAGCTTGTTTTCCCCACACACGTTCTTTCACAATTACTACTACGCTCTACCTTGAATCAGCCCAAGTCGAACGCAGAAGGCTCTACATAAAAGCATTCCGCACCTTTCTACTCAATGGCAAGGAGCTGCCGGTAAGAATGAAGAGGCAATGGCACTCGCGTTACACTACGCGAGCACAAAGCTGGTGTCTCCAGAATTTACACCCACTCTCACCATATTGTAAGAGGCTTAATTTACAACGTGTGGGCAAAACTCCTACAAGGGGAGCTCCGGGAACTCGGGTCCCGCAAATCAATCTTGGCTAAACCTAGCGCAGCAAGGCTGTGTCTTGGCTCGGCCACGAACTCGGCCTTCCTTACGTGGTTGCACGCGCGACACACACGCAGGCTACCGGAGCAGCAGCTCGCTGGACGCCGCGGTAGGGGCGGAGGACAATACCGGGCAGGGGCCGCGAGGGCGGT